>NC_080595.1:22012791-22359041 GCF_027887145.1 Ammospiza caudacuta | reverse complement strand
AGCTGTGCTCAGCTGGGGAAGTCCCTCCAGCCCCACCGGCCGCTTCCAGCGGCGGATCCCGGCCGGGGGTCTCGGCCCGCGGTCAGGGGACGGCCCTGCTGCAGCGCCCTCCGCACTCCGCGGCGGTGCGGGAGCAGCAGGGGCGGCAGTGCCCGGAAAGCCCGGCTCCCGCATTGCGCCCCGTCCCACCCTGCAGCCCCAGCCCGGGGCGGCTCCGGCGGGAGGGGCTCCCCAAACGCGTTCGCCCGCTGCTCTCGCATCCCCAGAGCGGGTTGTTTGGAAATGGGAGGTTTGGGAAGGGTGGGGAAGCCCCGTCCCAGGGACTCGGCAGGTGGCGACAGAGCACGGGCTTTGGGGGTGGGGGGCGGCTCCCCGGGCCGCCCGGGACAGGGGCGCCGAGGTTCCGCCAACGCCGCCCGAGCGAACCTTCCTCCTGCAGGGCTTCCCGTGAGGATTAAATATTTATTTTTATAAGTAATCTTCCAGAGAGATATAATGGTATTTTAACTTTTAAATTTGTTTTATCTCGCACATATACGTTTCTAGATACAAACATAGGAATAATCAGAGCCTATACAGAAGCCTAAAATCCAACAGGCAAGGCGCAAGCCGCGGGCGGCGGAGAAGGATGGATGGAGGCCGCTCTGCCAGCACCCTGGCCCGGCTCGGAGGGGCAAACCCGGCTCCCATTCCCCGCGGCTGGGCCGCCGAGCGCTGCCCGCGGTGACGGGGAGCCCCAGTGGGGTGAAGAGGCTGCGTCGGGCTCGGGCACCGCTCGGGGCTCGGGAGAGGCGGCCGGGGCTCGGGCTGCCAGCATCCCGGCGGGATCCGTGGGACCGACCTGCCCGCAGCCGGCCGGGGAGCTGGACGGGGCAGGCATTTGGCCTAAAGGGCTGCGAGGTCTGTCCGTCCTTTGCCGCTGGCAGCCCCCGGCCCTTCCGGGATGCTCCCGTTCCGTGCCCTCGAGTAGGGACGGGGGAGCTGCAGAGCCTTGCGCCTAGTCCTTCCATTTTCCCCTATAAAGAACTCGAATAATTTTTTTTCCACCTCCTTTGTCGGCCTCGAGGAAGAAGAAAAAACGTCCTCCGAGACTCTATTAAAAAAAAAAAAAAAAAAAAAGCAACATCGCTTCTGCCGCGCAGTTCATTCGCCTCCTTCTCGAGTCCCTCGGAAAACAAGATTAAAGGGGAAAGTCGCAGCTGTACATTTATGTTTTCATTGCTAGAAGGGAATTTATTTCCTTGCATTTATTTTTGTAGTTGCAATACATAAGGGCGGATTTGCGTCACCAAAGCAACTTGCTGGTCGAGATAAAGTTGCACAAATATTGAAAAGGGAAGTGATCGCGCTCATTATGAAGTTTTTCTCCGGAAGAAATAAGGATTTCTGCTGTATCCTAAAATACTAAAGCCGCTTCTATTTTGGGACAAATCTCGCAGGCACATCCGCTCATTTAGTCCGAGTTGGAACCTCTCAAAAAACAGGAGATGACCTGGACTGCAGCGAGCCCCGGGTTTCCTGCAGCCTTCTCCCTCCTTGCGCGGAGAGGAGGGGCCGCTGCCTCCCCCGGCAGCCCTGCGGTCCCCGGGCAGGCAGGGAGGCCCGCGGAGGCCTTTGGGGAGAAGGGGCGAATGAACTTCCTTGTCCCAGGGAGATGGAGAGGCCGGGGGCGAGGCAGGTGCTCCTGGTTTCGGCCGCGGAGGATGCGCGGGTGCGCAGTGCAGCCGAGCCCGGGAAAGCACCTGCCCCGCGGTTCCCTCGCCCTCCTGGGGCGCAGCGCGGCGGTGAAGGGCTTTAGTGCGTTCAGCTTTTCCTTTTGAGTTGTTTCAGCGCTCGCGGGATGACAGCGGCGTCCCGGCCTCCGGCGGCACCGGAGCCGCAAACGGGCCCGTCCCCCGGTACTGCTCATCCCGCGGGCCCTGCACGGCAGCGAGGCCAGAGGAGCTTTGAAATCAGCTGCTAAAAGAACAAACAAACAAACAAACAAAAACAAAACCAAAAACCCCAACAACAACAACAAAGCCACCGCGTTTTGGTTTTTGTTTTTTTTCTCCTTTGCCTTGACTGCCGGGTGAGCAGCCACGGGCTGGTCCCACGCCCCGGGGTAGCAGTGCTAATTGCAGCAATAATTTAACGGGGCGGTTTGCGGCCGGGATGCAGCACCCGAGGCACTCTTCGTTGCCTGTCCCTCGGGCGGGCAGGCGGGGCGGCTCTGCCCGGCGGAGGGAACGTGAGTGGAACTGGAGTCGTTCGATTCGCTTTGAGAGCGAGAGGATAGTGCTGGGGTCAGCTGCCGTGAGGGAGAATGGGGGAGAGATGCAAGGAAAAAGGGCTTTCCCATGTCGGGGCAGGAAAACTTGAGACATAATCAACGTTTTCTTTCGCCTCCTTCGGGTTTCGGACACATCTTGGCAAGACAGCCCATCTTCATTTTTTCGGTTTTGTCTCGTTAACAAGAACCAAACCAAAGTGAAAAGGTGCCTGGCTTTTCCCAGGGAGCCAAACTCACCTTCATCCGTTATGGAACGCGGTTATGGCTAAGGAACATGTTCACTTTCGCTCGCAGGTGGTTTCAGTATTCCCACAGAAGCTACATCCCCATACCTGGCGAAAGAAAAATAGTTCGCCTTTCTGGCGGTTCCCCCAAAACCGTCAGAATTTGGGAAACGCTTTGGAAAAAATAATATTATATTTCTAAAACAAAATTAAAGCAAACTTACAATCGTCTGACCCGGCAGGCTGCTCAAAACGACAGCGACTGCTTTACTTATACGAAAACTAAAAATAAAGAAATAGTTGATTTTCAGAGTCAGGTCGGGACAAATGTGATGTTAGAGAGGAGGGAAAAAAATGCACCAAAGATGCTTTCATAGATTTGTGCCTAAATCGTTGCAGTGGATATAGCATGTGATTCTGGTGTACTAGAAAAAATGGGGATAGTTCTGACGTCAAACGTCTGAGAAATTATTAAGTAATTTTAAGGTCTAATTGGTCTGCAAGCAGATGCAGCCACCGGGATGAGAGCCTGACAAAAATCTATCCTAAAATTACACTGTCGTCAAAATAACACTAGGTAATTAATCGCTACTAATGCAGGATCCAAGGTGTCCTGGGCCCAGAATATCTGGGAGCTCTCATAAATACATATATTGCATGCATCGGCATGGACTCCTTCTCTTCCAGACTATCCCAGGCTCATTTACCCGGGAAGAAAACAGATTCCCTTGAGAATCGTTTCCAAGAGAACAGACCTGCTTCCAATGGACAAGAATTTCCCCGCGCATTTCTTTCAAACGTTTGGAAATCGCGGTGGCAGCAAGCGGGGCGACCTTGCGCTGTATTTTTTGGGAGGAAGGGGAAAAGTGTTTTTTCAAAGTCGAGAGCGCAATTTAAGGGGCTATAGGCGTGTGTTGGGGTTTACTCTGTGGGGCAGACAGCTCCGATCGCGGCCCCGGGGCGCGCAGCGGGCGCTGTGGGCGCGGCGGCGAAGGCAGCCCCGGCCCGGCGTGGGCGTGTCGGCGGGCGGCGCTGCCCGGCCCGCGGATCGCGGATTGGGCGTGGGGAGGGAGCGAGGGCCGCTCGCTGCCAGAGAAAGTTTTGCGGAGGGGTGGATGTTTTTTTCTTCCCCCAGTGCGAGGAAAGGGGTTTGCTTTGGGTTTGTTTTGTTTGCGCCGCCCCGCTTCTCGCCCGCTCGCTTTCTTCGTCCGGCTGTGGGTTCTGGGGACTTGTTTTTAATTTTCGGGGTTAATTTTTTCTTTTCGTCATTTTTTGGCGGTTGACTCTCTCTCCTTGCCCCTCCGAGAAGGGCTCCACCAGCCGCCTCTCGCCCCGCCATCCCTCCCCATGCGCCTGGGGCCGCGGGCAGCTCCGCGGCGCGCACCCGGGAGCTGAGCTGCGCAGCGGCGCGTCCCCTCCTCGGGCAGGATGTACACGGCCGGGCTGGCTCCTTTCTACGCCTCCAACTTCAGCTTGTGGTCAGCGGCGTACTGTTCTGCATCGGGGCCGGCGGCCGGCGGCTGCTTCCCTCTGGACGCCGCGGCGGCCAAGAAGCCGTCCTTCTGCATCGCCGACATCCTCCACGCCGGCGGCGAGGCGGCGGCCGGAGCCGCCGACAGCCTGCCCGGAGGGCCCGGCACCGGGATGCCGGCCGCGCTGGGAGCCGTGCACCACGGCGGGCCCTTCCACACCGCGGCCTCGCCGCTCCGGCCCACGCCCGTCGTGGCCCCCGACGCCCCCGCCGCGTTCCCGCCGCGCCTCTCGCCGCTCTCCAGCGCCTACCACTCCCACCACCACCGCCCCCCGCAGCACCGGGGCCCCACGGCGGCGGCGGCGGGCGGCGGAGGCGCCCCGGCCCCCGCCCGGCTGCCCGGCGGCCACACGCACGGCTCGGCGCCGGCGCCCGCCAGCAAGGACCTGAAATTCGGCATCGACCGCATTTTATCGGCGGAGTTTGACCCCAAAGTCAAGGAAGGCAACACGTTGAGAGGTAGAGAAATTGCTTTATCCGCTTTCCCTGCTAACGCTCTCGATGCTCTGTTACTTGTACTGTGATTAGCGACTACACCCGCGATTTGAACACTTTTCGATCTAGGCGAGAAAATAATTATTTAAAAAAAAATTATAAATCAAAGTTTCTAACAGCTCTCAGTGAGACCCCCCCCCCTCCCCGTTCCGGCCTCCGCACGGCAGAGCTGGGGCGCAGGGTTGGCGGCCCGGGGAGAGCAGCGATAGCGTCAAAGTAGCGAGCGGAGCGCTCCGCACTTCCCGGAACGGCCGGGGATTTCTGCCTCCTAGGACACAGCCCGTGTGATTGCCTCGCTTCAATCCATCTCCCCTCGCGGCCTGTAAACATCCTGACCTAGGGAGTAAATATGTCGGAGGGTGTCTCACTGCCGGGGCAGGGTCGCCTCTCCGAGGAGAGCCCCTGGGGGCGGGAGATGGCTGCTTGGTGGCCCCCGAGCCCCTCCGACCGGGCACTCGCTCCGAGTCGTGCCGGGTTGTCGGTCTCGACCGCGGTGTAACAGCGCTCTCCTTGTTCCTGTGCTCGCAGATCTGACCTCCTTATTAACTACAAGCCGCCAAACTGGGGTTCATCTCCCCAACTTGCAGCCTTCCGCCGGCCAGTTCTTCGCGTCTCTAGACCCTATTAACGAGGCCTCTGCTATCCTGGGTCCCTTAAACACAAACCCAAGGAGCTCAGTGCAGCATCAGTTTCAAGACACTTTTCCAGGTACATCTCGTCCCTCCTCTACCCTCCCGTGGCGCAGGGCCCTCCGTCCCGGAGCAGCCCCTTTCTCCCGGAGGGACCCGCCAGGCAATTCTGCAAGGCCGGGTGTGTGTAGAGAGGTTCAGATTTTGGGCGAAAGCCGGGCTGCCTGGGGGGGAGGAAGAGCAGCCTAGGGCCTGATCTAGAAGACCATCCCATGGAGTACAGGAGTGATAACCTGGGCCGAGAGAGAAGAAGCGGGGAGGTCCGAGAGGAAGAAGTTCGAGCTCCGTGCAGCTCCACCCGCGCCCGAGGCAGCACAAGCTGACAGGACACGGACCCGCCGGGCAGGCAGGGCCACGCTGGCCCGGGCCCTCCTGCACATCGCACTGCAACTCTTATTCAGATCGATTTAAGGCTTCCTCTCAGGCTGCGATATTAATAACGCCGTCTCCCCCTCTCTTCCCCCACTTTTCTCTTCCCCTCCCCAGGTCCGTACGCAGTTCTAACCAAGGACACGCTGCCCCAGACGTACAAGAGGAAACGTTCCTGGTCCAGGGCTGTTTTTTCCAACCTGCAGAGGAAAGGTTTAGAAAAACGGTTCGAAATCCAGAAGTATGTCACCAAACCGGACAGGAAGCAACTGGCGGCGATGCTGGGGCTGACAGATGCTCAAGTAAGAAAGGCTTCGTTTTTATTTCAAACCTTACTTCCAGTTTAGATGAATACCAGAGGGTAGTGAAGTTTCAAAGTGATTTCTCTTTCTTTATCATGAGTGGGGAGTCTGTCTGAGGAGCTGCACCTTGCCCCGAGCATCTCTTGCACCCAGGTTCCGTGGCGTACCGCGATCCAGCGCGGAATTTTCGCCTTTGCTTTGGCCCCTGAGGAGCAGGCCAGGCGGAGAGATGAGCAGGGCCAGGGCAGGCCATCAGTGTGCGCTTTACTGGAGTGCTGTAGGAGGCAGTTTAGGGCAAAGGAAGTAGAAGCGAAAACACTATTCTTAATATCCTTTTTTTTTTTTTGGTTATATATTTTTTTGTTCTAAATCTTTCCTTGCGTTGTGAAATCCTTCGTTCTGAGGAAGTGAAAACACTTTTCAAACGGAAGCATTAAACGCCACTCTGTAATGATTCCACTATTGAGGCCCGCAGCGCACAGAATTGTATAAGGCTGTGGTTTCTTGAGCAAGATTTGGTTTCCTGGAAGAAGAAGTAGAAGGAGAGAGGAAAAAAACCCCATCCAAACAAACAAACAAACAAACATGGGGAGGGGTGTGCGCGGTATTTAAATACACAAATTAGAAGGAGGAAACAACCAAAAAAAGCCCTTTAGTCGCGTAAGGATGCGGACAGCGGGAGGGGAGGACGGCGCCTCCTCCTCTCCCCGCGTTGCCGGTCCCGGTGGAAGGGGTCGGGGCCGGTCCCGGTGGAAGGGGTCGGGGCCGGGCGCGGTGCGGGGCGCGGTGGGGCCGGGCCGCCCGTCTAAGGGCGGCGCGGCCGCAGGTGAAGGTGTGGTTCCAGAACCGGCGGATGAAGTGGCGGCACTCCAAGGAAGCGCAGGCCCAGAAGGACAAGGAGCCGCCGCCGGAGCCGGAGCCGTCGGCCCAGCGAGCCGGCACAGCAGCGCCCGCCGCCCCCGGGGAGCCCGAGCGCAGCCCCAGCCGCTCCGACGGCGACAGCGACAGCAGCGACGCTGAGTCCCTCGACATGGCCCCCAGCGACACGGAACGGACTGAGGGCGCCGACCGGAGCCTGCCGGCCGCCGGGCTGGGCAAGTCCTCCGGCAGCGCCGGCCTGCCTTCCCCGCCGCCCGCCAGCCCCGAGCCGCGGGGCGGTCTATAGTCGGGGCGGCCCGGGACCTGTGCGCTAATTTATGTCCCTGTCCCCGCCCCGGGAGCGCGGCAAGGCCGGCCCGGCCCCGGCCCCGGCCCCGGCCCCAGCCCCAGCCCGGTCCCGCCTGCGGCCAGCGCCCGGGCCGGGGCGAGGATGCAAGCGGAGCGGGGAGCCCCAGCCCCGGGGCGGCAGAGCATAAGGCGGCCGCCGTTCCCTCAGAGCTACTAGCAGGAGATGGGAGATTCTCCCTTTTTTTCCCCTTAAAAAAAAACTAATTCTCCGTTTCCCTCCTCTCGTTCTCTCCAAGGAAAATCCGAGCAAGGCATTGCGAGAACGCTCTCAGAAATACCCACCTTTCCCCGCCACCCCACCCCCTAACCAATTTACAATGTGAAGTATTTTGCCAACGTCCTCATTGGTTGCAACTTGTTGCTTCGAATAATCCGGCCAAGAAATACTGCACTGACAAAATATATATATATATATATATATATATATATATATATATAATTCCTGTAAATAAAATGTTTGCTATGGTTTGTAGCCACGTCAGTCTTTTGACCGGGGCGAGGGCTGGCGTGGCTGCCCCAGCTTCTTTCATCCCGCTCGAAGGCAGCAGCTGCCTCTCCTCGCCTCGGAGCCTCCCCAGGCAGCCTTTTCTTATTCTTTCTTTTTTTATTTTAATTTTTTTTCCTAATGAAAGCCGTGACAAGGACTGGGTTTGATGACGCAAAGTTGTGCCCCCGGTGCGAAAGTCACCCGTGGCATTCGCAGCCCCGCAGTGCCGGTGCCGTGTGCGGCGGTTTTTGGTTGCGGGCGCCGGGCGGGGCTGCGCTGTCCGACCCGGCGCCACTCCCGGCGGGGCGGTTTAGGGAGCGGGAGGGACCCGACGTGCGTGGTTTGTTTCGCTTTGCCGCGCTTTGCTGTCGCTCCCGTTCGCCGCGCGCTTCTCCGCCAGCCCCCGTGACGTCACAGTGCCGCTCCGGGGCCGCGATGTGACGTCACGGAGGCGCAGTGCGCGGTGACGCGGGGCAGGGTGAGCCCCGGGCTGGGCGGACGGACACACGGCCCATTCTCGCCCTGTGCCGCTGGGGCTGGGACCCTCCCGGTGCGGGCGGCCCCGGGACTGCGCCGGGGTCCGGCGGCTCCGCTCGGGTGCAGAGTCAGCTTCGCCCTCGGAAAAATACAAAGCGCCGCGCTACTCCGTGTTCCGTTCCTCCCGGGCCACGAGGGAGGACGGGGGCCGCTTATGAGGCGTTCTGCTTCCCCCTCCTCCCTTGCCAAGCAGCACGGATTAGAGCGAGAGCCGCGGCGGTGAGCAGCCCCCTGGGAACAGAGATTTTGCCTCTTTACAGAAATCCGCGAGGGCCGGGAGGCTGCTCACCGAGGCAGGGGAAGGGCAGGAGCGGCCCAGCTGCCCTCCCTCTGCCCCACGAGCTCGGGCGATGGGCGCTGAACCTGGGACATGGTTAGGAAGAGGAGACAGAGGAATAAAGTGAAAGACCCGGAAAATGCCGGTGTCCTACAATGATATGGAGGCGGGTGCACGTCTAGCCTTCGCCCGCTGCTGCTCAGAATGTCCTTCGGGGCCGGGGGAGTTTCCGGGAAGGACACTCTCCTCGGGGACCACCCTTGTTAGCAGAGCCCCGAGGAAAGGGAAACCCGCACAGAATTCCCTCACTAGGAGCCCTGGGGAGATGAAGCCGGGGCATACAGCAGGCCGAGCGAAATCTTGCGGGACGAAGAAGGGACGGGTGAATAGGTAAAAAACGTGTAACCGAGAGGGCAGAGGCTCCGTCAGAGCCATCACAGGCAGGGTGATCCCGGGGGGGGGGGGCGCGCACAAAGTTCTGGTGCATTCCTGGATGCCCGCAGGAGGCAGCGCTCCCGGGGCGCCGTCCCTGAACGACCCGTCCTGGGACAGAGAAGCGGGACTGGGGAAGAAATTACCTGGAAGGGCTTTGTAATTTAATGTTCTGCCTTTAAAATCTTGCCAGGGAGGAATCGAGGGGGTGTCACGGCTAATCGGGGCACGGTGTGGGCCCTGCAGTTCGCTTTCAGCCCCAGAAAGTGGCTGCACCCCTCAGCGCGGGCTTTGCCGTGATGTTGGAACTCCCCAAAATGCAAGGGAAGCCGCGGGACAGATGCCCAGTGAAACACGACTGTTTCTCCTCTGATAAACCACCGTGGTGCGGCTCACGGAACCGCAGGAATTTGTTTGCCTCTTGAGTTTGCTTCCTGAAGACTGGCCCGTGCAGGAGAGAGGGTTTTGGAGTGGCTCTTGTCAGATGAGAAAGGAAAAGCGCGTCGGGAAAGCGTTTCTCTTCCCTTGGGTTAAAGGAATCTCCTCCAACTCGGGGCTGGCTGCGCGGGCCCAGGCTTTCTGCACCTCGGCCTCCCCAAATAACGGGAGCAACGGGAGCCTGGAGTGGGGGAGAGAGCGAGGCAATGCCTTTATGGCATCATTTTAAGATAACACAGAAAAGAAAAAAAAAAAAAAAAAAAAAAAGGACAGAGAGGGGGAGGGGGAAATAATGCTGTTGGGACTCGATCTTTGGGTAAAGACACTCAGGTCGGAATGGAAGAGATGGGACAAAAATCCTTCGTCCTGCGCCCTCTTTTTGTGCTCCGTGCACCTCGGGGGCTGTTCGGGTCAAGGGGCCAAGCGGCGGAGCGGGCGGATGGGTTTCTTCCTCTCCCCCGGCTAAAGCAAAAATTAATTACATCTCTCTCCAGTTTGCCCCGGCTGTGCTCGTGCAGGTACAGCAAAGCCACGCAAACGAGTTTGGGAAAAGATGAGCCCGTGGAGGGGTTCGCGCCGTCTCTTCAGGGAAGGAAGTTTTCCCCGTCCCGCGGGGCTGCAGTTACTGCTCTATTTCTGCAGGAAAAAACAGGGACAGTGTCGTGACCGCAGGCAGCTCCAACGCCGCCGGCTGGCGAAGGGAACATGTCCGTAGTGCAATGCAACACCCCGCTCCCAGAACAGGCCAAAGACAGCTTGGAGGAGCCTCTCCTTTGTTTGCTTGCTACGGCCAGGTAACGCGAAAGGCTTTTGATGCTGGTTGTCTCTGAACTAGAGACGCCCGAACGCACTGTTTTACTGCCGACACGAAAATCCCTGACGGTGTTTCAATCGGGGCAGCAGCTTTCGTGGCGGTCTCTTCGGCTCCCCTAGATCCGCTGTGAATCTTTCCGTGTCTGTGCCGGGCACCCCTCGGGCACCGCACCCCCTGCCCGCCGCAGCGCGGCCGGGGCACAGCGAGGGGGGCCGGGGTCCCCACGGAGGGGCCGCCGGAGCTTCCCCGGCGCTGCCCGGGTCCCCGCGGTGCCGGCCGGGGCAGACTCACCGCACCAACTCTCCTCGTCTCTTCACTGCCGCGCCCGCACGCCCCGCAGAAATTTTTCGCGCTGATTTAAAATGAAAAGTCGCAGCAGAGACCAAGAAGCGGGAGCGATGCACGCTACCGCACGGAGGTTTTCCTGCCTCCTCCTGCCTGGCATGTATGGGAAATCGGATTAATACAGAAGCGGGAGGCCTCGCCGTGCCGCTCCGGTATCCCAGCCCAGTTTGGGGGCATCCACACTCGCAGAGATGGGCAGCCGGGCGATCAGAGCCAGGTCCGGCCAGCCTTCCTCCCGGGAAGCAGCTTACCGATAACCCCACCTTTCCCCAGCGCTGTGTTGGGAAGCCCAACGAGACACTTTTCTCTTCGCCCGATTTCTTACAAGAGACCGCCCATCTCCAGAGACCTGAGTCAACCTCACAAATAACAGCCACATTAGAAGAAAAGCACCCAAAACAGTAACACAACAAAACAGAAGCAATGTTTTAATTAAGAGATGCACGGTGCAGAAGGGCCGGGTGAGGAACGGGCCTCGGGGTCCGCCGCGGTGCCCCCGCCCCGGCGCTGCTCCCCCAGAGCCCCGCGGGCGCGGAGCCGCGGCAGCGAAACCTGAGTTCCCCTCCCTCGTTAGCAGAGCGAGACCGGCCCCGCTCCTTAGGAAAATATTTTTATTTTATTTTAATGTCGGGCTTAAGCTGATGTCTTAAAAAATAATTGTTTTCAGACCCCAGTTCGCTCGGCAGTGCCGTTTCACACTCGCAGGCACACACAGCTTTCCCTGCAGTTCATGCCTCGGGACTGCCTGGCGTCGGCAAGACAAACTGCAATCTCCAAAATGTCAACTTTTGCCACAATCTCGACTAAAAAAACCACCCCCTTCTTATTGCTGTTGAGCGCTCATCAGAAATAATGGCTGTTTACACAAAACCTTTATTCACTTTCTTAAATAAACACCAGTGAATTCAAATAAAGCAAAGCCTCAGCTATAATTCAAGCACAACGTTTTTCTGTGTGTATTCTCGGCTGCGGACCTGGAGAGACTCCTCGGAGAGAAATATGAGGTCTCTTTTCATAGTCTACGTCCATTAGCTAAATATGCTGGCTCACCTCGACTAGGTTTATACTACTTCGGTTTTCATTCCCCCCCCCCGCCCCCTTTTTTATGTTTTTTCCCCAGCTGAAGCGGAAATATTTCGTCCCTTTCCCCCGATCGCTTTTTACAGAGGTGTGGTCCGGGAGCTTTTCGTTTTAAATCCATTTGAGAAGCCCCTTCCTCTCCCCTATCGCAGCCCCGGCTCGGGGGCGCGCTGCGGGAGCACAGCCCGCCCGGCCGCGGCGGATGCTCGTGGCTCGGCGGGCAGAGGTGGCTTTGGTTATAAGGGAGGGTGCGTGGCTTGTGGGTTGGTGAGCGCGGTGAGGCGATACCAAGGTCCCGCTTATCTCGGAAAGAACCGCCGATAAACGCAGTTCGTGCAGAGCTCAGGACCGCGCAGGGAGCGGCGGCCCCGCCGTCCATCGGCCCTGGAGGGAGCCGGGTCCGTCCTGCTCTCCTGCTCCCCTCAGCCCCGCCGCTCCCAGGCCGGGACTCGCGGCCCCACCCCTAATGAGGTCCATTAAGCGCATTATTGATGTGGAGGTTTGCTGTGAGGTCCCGGCTGGAGGGAAGCGGGGCTCTGCTGCAGATACAGGCGCCCTGATCTGCACCACCTGGCTGAAACCAGAGAGCCGCCACTTCATTAATGGGTTTAGCCTTTGCTAATTGGTGTCTTTAGGAGACTTGCCAAATTCTGCTCCGCGATCTTTGGAAGCAGCTTTTGTTTTTCCTTCTGCCGGTGACATTCGTTGACGGCAATCAGAGCCGACCCCGCCGCAGCGCCGGCGGCCGCCAGGCAGCCCCGAGAGCCCCCGACGGGCCGGGCTGGGCTGCGCGGCCGCCCCGGGCACCTCCTGCCCGCTGCTGCCTCCACCGTCACCACCCACCATCGTCATCCTCAGCAGACACGGAAACGCCGCAGCTGAGCCCCACAGCGAGCAGAGCCAAACCCGCTCCTCTCGCCTCGAGGCCGGCTGCGGCAGGTGACAATGGGTGCAGGTGACATGGGTGCAGGTGACATGGGTGCAGGTGACAATGGGTGGAGGTGACAATGGGTGGAGGTGACAATGGGTGGAGGTGACATGGGCGCAGGTGACATGGGTGCAGGTGACAATGGGTGCAGGTGGGGCGAAAGGAGCCCTGTGACCCACAGCCCCCGGCAGAAAGCAAGCACGGGGCCGGGGCTCTCCCTGTCCGCCGGGCAGCGGGGAAAGCGGGCACGGGGCCGATCCCGGGTAAAGGAGAGCGGCACGGGCAGCGTCCGGCCGTGCCAGCCCCGCTCCCGCTCAGCCCGGAGCCGCGGCGCTCTCCCCGGCCCCGAGAAGCGGCGCCACCACCGAGCCCCTCTCGTCACCCGCCCTCGGGGTCAGCTCCATTCCCGGCCCCGCGGCTCCGAGCAGCTTTTCCGAGACTCGAACGGCCGTAGCTAATGAAATCCGCTCACCGCAAATCACAGAGCTCTGCCGTACGCTATAATCAAATTTCTGCTTGCCTTAAAAAACCCGGGTCGCCCTCCTCCACCCCCGTTCTCCGGGCAAACCCCAAATCAAAGGTTTCTAGCCATCACAGCCCTCCAGTTATGCCTGATCCTAGGCCATCTCTGCCGGCCTTCGTGCCATCGCCCGTACTTCCCGCCCTGTCGCGATGACCAGCTCCTTTCCTCGGCCACGAAAACAGGCTCGGGACCAGCCCTGTCCGCTCGGTCTGCCACATGCATGGCAGAGTGGGGGTGACGAAAGGATGGGGATGGTGGAGAGAACACAGAGGTTGGAGGGTTTCTTGCCCAGCAGCCCAAGAGAGGGGTGGGTGGGGAAGTGACACGCTTTCACAAACACGCACACAATCACTCCAGCCTCATTTCCCGGGTAATGTGTCACCAGCCGTGTAAGTCAAGTATTCAGAGGTCAGACACGGCTGATAAATCACGCCGAGCAGGGATTTTATCCTCCTCACAGCACCGTCGTCACCGGGATTTGCTGAAACTCTTTGCGGGCTGCGCCCTGGTGCCGGCCCCGAGGCAAAGGGTCAGAACCGATTCGAAATGAAGAGGCACTCCGGCCCCGCCAGCCCCTAACCCGGAGCCCGCCCGGCCTTGGTCCATTTAAGCCGAGCTACAAAGGGCTGTGACCCGTGCGGGGCCGGGACAGACCCGCCCAGCTCCATCTGACTCCCGAGCCCGTGCCCGAACGTAGCCATGGAAAGCCAGAGGAAGCAGGATGGGATGCGGCGTGGAGCCGGTCCGTCCCCCTGAAAACCACCCAGTACGAGTCTAAAATGCATGAGCTCCCAAGCTCGCCCGCGTCGCTAGAGCGCTCCACGCTTCCATGGACGAGCCCAAGACCTGGCCCTAAGCCTTGTCATTGTCCTCTGACACCGCATAAATAAAACATGTAGTTGCAGATGAAAAATAACTCGAGGGAATTACAGCCTGTGTTTTGCAAGCAATCCATTTGAGCTTTTCTATTATCATAATTATTTTAACGGCGGTAGAAGTATGTCAGAATTCTCTTTTTCAGCGCATTCATACAGAAATCCGTATGTAGGTATTGGAGTATGGACATGGCCACACATACACACATATTTATATGTAAAAGCAGCTCATTGCAAATACCTGTCTGTGTAAATGACTAGACTGTGCCAGGTATCAATGTCTTTAAAATACCTTTTCGGCAAAAGTTCCTAGATTACAGGCATGTTTAATTCCTGGCCGTAACGAGATCTGTCTGGATCCTAACAGAGATGCTCAGGACATCTATAAGATGACTTGGTGAAGTAGCGTGAGCTTAGTCTACAAAAATGGGCTGTTGATGAGCAGAAAAGGGGTTAGACTGCAGCTGATACAACAGCCCCTTCTTATGGCTACAGCCCTTCAGCACGGCTCGGGAGATGGTGTTTTTACCAGTGGTGTAACAGGGAGGATGTGGAGCTTAGTTCTGGCTCCGGCTTGGCTCTGTACGGCTTCCCCTTTTACTGCAATTCTTCAGCTCTCTAGAACTTAATACAGTGCTTAATACCGTTCGCTTCACAGCCTTGTATTTCCAAGGACAAACCTTAATGGGGATCGCCCGCCTCAAGTGGCGCCTTCCCCATCCCGCAGAGTTCCCTCCCGCCCGCACCCACCAGCGCCTGTGCCCGCGGCCGTGGCGAGGAAACCGCGGTGGGTGAGGAGGAGGAGTTCTCTGCTTCATTTTCAAAACTTTGGGAATGCTGTCCGGGTGGGGTGGCGGTGGGAAAGGTCCTGACGCCCCTCCGGAGCTGCGGATGGATTGCTCGGACCCCGCCATCCCTCGGCCCGCAAACCCCGGGGCGGAGCGGGCCTGAGGGGCGGCCCCGGCGGGACCGGGCTCCGCTCTCCGCTGCAGCAGACGTGTTTATTTGTGCGCGCATCCCTCCCCGTAAATCCCACCACCTATAATCATTATCTACATGGAAACTTTTGCCCCCTGCAGCCCCCAGGAACCTCCACACCTCCCCAACCCCCCACCAGCCCTAGTTAGCGGTGATGATTTTAAAAGCATGCGATGATCTAAGCCCTAATACTAATATTATGCATCATTTGGACAGGATAACCATGCCACCTTGTCAAACGCCGCCTCTTTACACAACCCATTTGCCGCATCGCAGAGTCAATAACGGCTGTGATGGATGGGCCGGCACCCCCGGGCCCCCCCGGGCGGGCAGGAATGCGGGCGGGCGGAGCCCCCGGCCCGCACCCCGCCGGCCACAATTTATGGCGTGTGTATGTTTGCTGGCTCCAGATATCGGCACCGTAATGGATGGTTATGTTTTATGAATCCGAGGCTCGGATCTAGAGACTCGGGAGTCCCTTCCATGTATGGTGCACTCCTGTCTTGCCCTTAATCCGCCCGGCAGGCAATAAACTTCCCCGCTAAATGCACCGGGAGATAACAGACAACTTTTATTGATTACAAGAAAATGCTCGAAACTAAATAAAGGGGTTTTATGAGGATCCCTGCGAAGACCCCGTTCCCCGCAACCATTAAGAGCAATATCGACGTTTTACTGTGTGTAAACTGTGAACTTGTTTAGCCGTGAAGGTTGGAGCGGGCGGGAGGCAGACGGAAAGCGCGATGCTCTCCGACAGGAGACGGGCTCGGAGATGGCACCGGGCTGCCAGCCCAGAGGAGAGTGCCCGCTGACCTTCAGGACTCCCCTTCGGTCTCTCCCTCTCTCTTCTCCCTTGTTGAAGGCGTCGGGAACCTCTCCCAAACCTGCAAACAGGGAGCACTGGGGATGCTGAGCCGGGAAAGAGGGAAAGGCGCCTCAGAGCGGCGTTTGCAGCGGGACCCGTGGCAGTCATGGCCCGGGCGCACCCCGAGGGGAGCGAGCGGGGGAGCCCACTCCCATTTTAAAGTGGATGATGGTGGAAGGATGCTTCATTTCCCCCCTCTTCCCACAGACCCGGGTGGGGCTGGTGCGAGAAAAGAGGCGAATTTTTGTATTTTATTGTATTCCGACCGTCTTCTTTGCAGCCTCTGAGGTGTAAGGGGCATTGAAGTCTCCGCCCCAAGAGGGATGATATTGGGGAGGGCCGGCATCAGGCGGCCGGGACAAGGCAGAGACCTGCCCGGGGTGGCTTCGCTGTCCCCGGGGTCTGCACCTCCCCTGCCCGCCCCCGCCGAGGGCACGGACGCTTCGGGGAAAACAGTTCAATTCTTCCACAAAACACCGCAGCAGCACACGGGACGGGCAGGGGCTGCCAAGGGCATCACGAAAATCTGAACCCCAGCTACGTCTCTAACTTTGAAACAGCAGTGAACGCATAATTTTTTTTTTTTTTTTTTAAATTTTTGGGGGCGGCGCTCAGTCTTTTGAGCCCAATCCTCTAATAAATTGCTTAAAGTGTCCCGTGGCTTCGTTGCCGCTGGTATTTCTGTCCATAGGCAGTAGGCTCGGAAGTCACAATTGTTATTTTCTCCTGCAACCTCATTGTCAGCCTTCAACAGCAAGAAGCAAACGGTGTTGAGGTTTCCCCCCTTGTTGTTCTGTTTGCCGCACTTGGGAAGGTAACTGTGAAATCACTCAGTGTCTGCGAGTTGTATTGCATTTTACTGGAAAGCCATAAACCCGTCTCGTTCCCTGATGTTTCATGATTTACTTACGAGCATAAAGGAAATGCTCGAGCAGTGTTCCCTCTGCAGTTCTACTCGTAAGGGAAAGCCAAGGGAAGATGCTAATATTGCCATCTCATGTTACAATTTATCCCGTCCACCCAAACCGGAGGTGTATACGCACCAAGGTGCCATGGGGCTCAGTTTCTGGGAGGCAGCCCGTAATCCCAGGGGTGACACTCACGGGCCCGGTGAATTGTTTCGCCTTCCCTTTATTGTTGCTAAAACGTCGGCTTTAATTCAAACAAACAAAGCGATCCGGAGCCGATCATGGGCAGAAGTCGGGCGAGCAGGATGTCCCGGCAGCGATGCCGTGTGCGCTCCGTCAGCCCCTCTGCTCTGTCACTGCTCACGCCGAGCGGGACTGTCCCCTCACCAGCGACCTGCACAGGGGCCCTTGTGAGCAAACACCCTCCCTCCAGCCCCAGATGTGCTTATGCTTTATCTCTAATACATGTGCTTCTCTGTGCACACACATATAACATTATGCTGACCCTTGTTTTTAATTCGACATTTTAAATTTTTTTTTAAGATGTAGCTTCATGAGGTATATTTAGCCCATTAGCAAAATTAGCTGGTGAGAACCAAACCCAAACAGAAAAGACATGAGCATCAGTATGCACAGAACTGGAAAACATTTGGAAGGTTGTTTATATGCTTCAAGTCATAAATTATTAGTCGGTTTATTCTTCAATCAGGAAAAAGCCATTAAGGTTTGTTCAGCTCTGGTCTGTGGGAAAATAATTTCTTTGATTGAGTTTCCCCTAAAGACCCCCTGAAGTTTTCTCTCCTCTGTCATGAACAGTCTGCTCTTTCCTGTCTTCCGGACAGAGGGGAGAGCAGGAACTCTGGAGAAAAGCAGCTTTTCAGCATCTTGAATTTCACTTCGCATCTGTCTTCCTACCTGCTGATTAAATTTCTCTTTGCTTTCGGGACCTTTCTAAATCTGCCTAGAGAAAACTGTGGAATAGTGGGAGTTGTGTATCATCTTTTATCAGCTTTTTCTTCCTTGCTTGTGGCAAATGTTGCAGCTCTGAAGGAAACAGACATTTGAAGGCAGGGGGTTGAGGAGTGGGAAAGCACAGCATGGAAAGAAATTCAAGTTGAGGAATGAGAGGAATGGATAAAAAAAGGTAGGGCTGATGACTTTTTCATTGCATAAATTTCCTACAGGAGCAGTGGTTACTGATCCTGGCTCCACTTATTCATTCAGTGTGTTTCTGAAATGCATGAGCTCCTAAGCTGGCCCAGGTCACTGGAGCCCTCCAGGCTGGCCCACTGCCCCATCATTAGAAAGGAGCTGTTCTCCAGCCCATGTACCAGCTGGCAGGGTCACTATGCACCATTCAGTGACCCACTGATCCCCCACTCTGGGTCACACTGAACCCCAGAGACCAGCAGGCTGCTGCCCAGAGGTTGGGAATGTGATACCAAAGGGCCATTTGCCTTGAAGGTAATCAGATTTTCCCCTTCCTTCTTCCCACTCAAATTTTTAAGGCGCTATTTTCGGGTCCCCCTTGGCTGATGTTGGAGCAGATGCAGGCCAGAGGACCCTGGCAGTGCATGAATCCCAGCATGGTGGCTCTCCATCCCCATGAACGGTGGGGTGCATGTGAGTGCAGTGGTCTCCATGCCAGGAGCTGATGGGCTGCTGAAGCCTTGAGCGCTGTCTAGCTCTCCTTTGGTCACAGTGCCCCTTCCAGCTAAACCCTCATTGTCCCTCCTGGGCCAAATTTCAGTACAGCCCCTGCTCTTTTTAGTCCTGTACTGGGGGTGGTTGGTAGCACAGCATGGTTGAGTGGGAACTGACTCAGCCAGTGACGCAGCCTCACAAAGATCCCATTGCTCAAACTGGGCGCACCAAGACTGGTCCTGAGAAACACTGACAGCTCTCTCCTTCCCTTTGTAAAGGTTGAGGCAAACCTGCTGTGGAGATGTGTGCCTTGTGTGCACCTCTGCCCCTGTGGTGAGGCTCACCCATGCCAGCAGCTTGGGAGCTGGCACTGATGGAAGGCTATGTCAAGATCTGTGCTGTGAAAGGCAGTGATTAAAA
The DNA here is from genome assembly GCF_027887145.1 of Ammospiza caudacuta. NCBI lineage: Eukaryota > Metazoa > Chordata > Aves > Passeriformes > Passerellidae > Ammospiza > Ammospiza caudacuta. Next base: position 22,340,381 of record NC_080595.1, on the reverse strand, counting down.
TTAAGGGTTTTCTGCTGGGGAAGTCTTAATTCTGGGCCCAAGTTTCACTGACCTGATGCATCATGACCAAGGTTTACTTAGGCTTAAATTTGTCCCCATTTTTTTTGCCAGTTCTACTATCTCTATAATCATGAGACAGAAAAAGAATCAGGGCAAAAAGAAAAAGTGATAGCAATAAGCCTGCTGGTAGAAAAAAAAGACTGAGTTTGTTAATAAATTTTTCACCTTTCAAAAAGAAATTTTAGCATGATGTAAGTATTTTAAAGGCAGTTTACACAAAGCACAGCAGGTAAGATTTCTTGAATGATGTTGTTTAAAAAGGGTGGAATAGTAATCAGAAAAATGACTCAAATGAAACCCTAGGCTGCTCCTTGTAGGAAAGAAATGCTAAGTGGGTATTTTTCATCTATACTTGTATTTTTTAAAGGCAGTTGACTAAAATATTCCTAAAATGTTCCCGTGTACCAATAATGGGTCTTGCACACATTTTCTTGAGCAATTATTTAATCTGCTGTTGCACTGGAATGTTGAATTATTTTCAGCTTTGGCTTTTCTAAGCTCATCTCTAATGCAGTGAAAGCTTTTGCCTTGGTACTAATCAGCTGTGTGCAAGAAGTGATTCAGAGGTATTTGGTGCCTGAAGTTTTTGTCTTGAATTCAGCCAGGGTGGAGTTAAGGCCTTCAAACATGAATTGGAGACTGCGTCTGACAGGAGGCTGAACTGCTCCCCTCAAAACAGCCTTGCCAAAAGGTAGGAGGTACCTGCTGTTAATGAGTATTTCTGGGAACAAGCTTTTTCCTTTCAGGTTTGTTTTGCCCCTTGAAGATTGAAATCTGAACTGCCTAAGAGGATACTGAAGAAGGTTTATCTGGGGCAATAACCCTATCCTTGTAATCATCAATGAGAGACTGTTTTCAAAGAGCAGTAGTGATGATGAAGTGATACATACTTACTTTTTATTATGAATCTCGTGATTGATTTAATTTTTTCTTACTACCTGGGAATGATATATGAAAATGGATAGGCATCCCATGCTTGATGGAGGTAAAACATTCTCATCCATGGCAGAGAGTGGAGTTCCTGAGAGACAATTCCTTGTAACTGCCCTTTGCTGACTGACAGATTCAGTTTGTTCTTACTCAGGCATGTGAAACGAATTCAGCTTTCAGCTCCTGTATTTGGTATTTGGTTTTTGTTTCCAGTGTGGATCTGTTTGCTTGGCAGTGTTCTTTCAAAATTTTGACTTTAGGGTTGCACTGTTGACATTATTGTGTGAGAGCTGAGCTTGCTTTGCTCACGGAGGTGCCCGACTGCAGGCGGAAAGTGCAGACCTGTGCAGCACATGGAGCACATTCCAGTGAGAAGCCACCTGTTGAAATAGCAGAGATCATGCCATTTTTTACATATGCGCAGCACAAAACATGCAGAGATGGGCTGTTTGAGATATTTCCAAAGCCAGAGGTTGTTGAAATATTGATGGAAGTACACACTCTTTCACTTCTATGCTTCTGAAATACAAAATATATATTAAAAGTGACAGACTTGAAGCCAAGGCAAACAGCTTCATAAGCTAAACTTGAACACTTTTACTTGCAAGTACTGATCTTGTGATGACAGATTCATTTTTCCAGCTCTGGCAAATTTGTTCCTACTGTAGCCTTGATGGAAATTACCCTGCAAGTGTTTATAATCCTGTCCTACAGTGAAGGACTCCTTGTGGGATGCATAATTCAGATGAAGGGAGGACCTCGTGGCTATGGGCAAGACGGGTCTATGTTAGTATCATAAAATGGTTTGGGTTGAAGGAGCCCTTAGAGAGAGAGGTTTCCTGGTTCCAACCTTCCTGCCATGAACAGGGACACGTCCCATGAGACCAGATTGCCCAAAGCCTCATCAAACCTGGCCTTGAATACTTCCAGAAGAAGGACATCCACAATTTCTGCAAAAGTAGTTTTGGATTCTGTCTTTTGCACTGGAAAGCCCTGGTAGCCTTAAATCATGCTACACATATAACTGTATTTTGACTCACTTTTAAACTAAAATAAAAATACCCAGACAGTGCTTTGCACAGAAGTTTAACAACTGTTAAATATATAAATAGACATTACATACTAAAATACTGTGTTGATACGAGCTATATAAACAGAAGAGAGCAGAAATACAGAAGTCTTTTTAACCCAATCTAATTTTGTGTCTTGACAAGCTTTACTCAGCACCAGAGTCTGCCTCAGTGTTGCTTTCTGGTACTCGAGGTAGGTACAGCACAGTCCTGCTTCTCAACATTATTAATTTTTCTAGTGGGCTGATAGCTCTGAGAAAAATGGCAAAAACATTTCCAAGACTGCCACTGGAGTCGCTGAATGTGTAGCCAGTGAATCCAGGGGTCCTCAGTACCAGCGGGAGGCTTGCAGTTCTTTTAGCATTATTAATATTATGGTTCTGATCACAGCTGATGAGAGAAGGAGGGAAAGAGTCAAAGGTCAGAGTGAAAGATAAGAGGTGGTGGAAGGGTATAGCATTTTCCCTTTTATCTACATTTTTCTGTGCAAAACAAGTAGGACTTGTGCCAAGGCATTTATTTATTCGTTGCTATGACAATCTCTTTGTGTCCTAGTTTCAGCAACGTTAATATATTTTTCTTCAATAAGTGGCTATCTTTTATGACCAGTTTAGACTTATATGGAGGTGAAGGAATACATCATAAAACTCTACACCATAAGCTGTGTACAGGACATATCAACTACTCTACAGTGATTACGTTAATGAGAGAAGAGCCAATTCTCCTTAAAATTTCATGTTATAGCATATGAGCTCAGCGTTGCTGAGGAAAACATTAAATCATGTTTGTGTAGAAGGTAGAGAGACCCACCATGTGACTACTGTTTCAAGAAAATATGATGCAAACACGGACCTAGATCCAAGTATGGAAATTTGGTGGGCCCCTCAGGCTTTCTGGCAACCCACATGCTATGGAGAAAGAAGAAACAGCTGCTGCAGCTATCACTGGAAGAGAGGACAGTGAGCAAATTAAGCCTCAAAAAGGGGTCCTGGTCTCTGTGAAGGAGCCATGAAGTCTCAGGCTCATGCTGTTATGGAAACTTTGGCATCACCAAATGTGGCAGCACGCCAGGGTCCTGATCCAGCATACACTGGAGCAGGGGAGAGGATAACTGGGGGCAAGAGGCCATGCACAGTGTGTCTCAGACATACGAATGCGCATGTACCCACACACAGACACATTGTGCCCTCTCCATGCCTTGCATTCCTTGGTCAGGGCATGAGATAGCAGCATTTTGAACATAAATGCTGGTTGTGACAAACATGTATTGATACAATAAATAAATGTGACTGAGGTTTACAGTTGAAACAAGCTCTGAGGAGCCGCCACAAATCAGCTTGTCACATTACCACCAGCTTTACAATCAATCTCCCATAAAGGGCTTAGGCTCTGACTCCTTTCTCCAGTTTGCTTATTTTTGTGGGAAAACTGGCTGCAAGCTAGTCACTAAACGATGACTGGACCTTTCTGTTTTTAAATGAGCAAAGCACTCTTAGAGTTTAGCAGTAGAGCCCTCTTGGAGGAAAAAAAATAAAGGATGAGGAGAAAAGCAAACAAAAGCCATCATCTACCTCTGTGCTAATGGCTTGGTCTGGCCCTGGCAGTCAGAAAGGCTTGACAGAAATTGCTGCTGAAGTGGGGGAAGCTGTGGGCAGCTAGAACTGGAGCAGTTGTGTCATCCTATAACAAATGAAGCTCTGTTTTGTACCCTTTGAATGCTGTGCAGATAATCCCCATCACACAGTTAAAATCAACTCTTGGATTCTCTCACTGTAACCTCCTTCCTGTCCAGCTTCAGCCCTTTGTCCTGCTTTCCACTGAGGATATGGAGAGGAGCTTCACTCATCCCTTTCAGTGGGCTTGGCTCAGAAATGAAGCAGCTCCATGTGGTTCTGGGAGGGTGTGAGCTCAGGTCATGGCAATAGTGACCTCAGCCTGGCTGGGCTGGTGTGAGACAGCATCCTGCCCTCCCACTCCGTGGGCAGAGAGCCTGGAGGTGCTGAGCTGTGGCCTCTGCCTGATCCTGCTGGCTGCCTTGGCTGGTTTGCCTTTGCCACAATGCTGGAGACAGAAGGGCTCTGGATGGCAAGAGGGCCCTGTGCCCCCAGTGGGACAACCAGGGATTCCCCTCTGGCCTTTCTGAGATTTCTGCCCTAAGTGCTTTGGAGCAGGGACTCTCCTTTTGGACACAGGAAGACCTTGCCCAGCTGAATGGGACCCCTGCTTTTGGGGTCAATGTGAACACACCCACAACACAAGGAGAGCTCAGAAATAGGGCACCCTGACCAAGCATTATGCAGGAGCAACACAGCCTCTCTTGCTTTTACCTTTTCTGCTGTTCTGAACTGGGCTAATGGTTTCCATGTTTTTTCCACAATGAGTCCCAAATGCTTTTTCCTGACCAGCATGCTGAATGGCTGTTTCATTTAGCACATAATCATTAGCTTCCCTCCTTGCTACCAGACACATTATTTTGCCTTTGCCTTCACTGAAAGGCATTTGCCATCTGCTGTTTTTTTCATAATATCAGCAGATGTATCAGTGTTGTAATATTGCTTTTAATAACAACAATAATTGTACACTTGGCTCCCTCCTGGTGCTTTTCATCAGATCTCATAGTACTCAAAAATCCAAATTGTTCTCAATCCTGTTAAAAAACTCATTGTCACCAACTTTATCCCCAAGTGCTGCAGTCCAAGTTCAGCTCTCCAGTTTCAGGCTGTTTACCAGATGCCCCAGGCACTTTCTGTGTGAAATGCTTCTATTCCAAATAACTATCTTTGATTTTGTAGAGCAATTTTATACCCATCTAGTTCCAGTCTTCTCCTATACTGTTAAAGGAACAGTAAGGACCTCACACACACTCCCAGGTATATGCCAAGGCACTGAATATTCCAATCACTTATATTTAGACTCATATTTACACAAATGTCTCAAAGGGAATCTAACCACATCTCAGCAGGTAGCTTTCATGAAGATAAAGTCAGAAATGAGGGTAAATGTTACTGATACTCCCTTTCAAATATGGCTAAGATGGATTCCCACTCTTTCTTTCCCATGCAATAATGTCCCTTAAGATCTCAGCAAGCTCCACTGAGATGAGCTCTTGATATTTTACAAATGAAGCTCTCCTGTTGCCTATTAAATATTTTTTCACACCTTTCCTTCCAAGAATGCTTGCCTTTTATTTTTATTTTAAGTAAAGGTATGAAAGTAATTGCTCCTGAGGGATTTTTTGGTTGTCAACTCTTTTGCACCGTTTTAGTCATTGCAGTTCTTATATTGCTTGCCTTAGCCTGGAGAGCCCAAATTAGGAGAGGTACTACTGTGTGCATGCAGAGCAAAGCAAAAGGTGAAGATAATGAGAGAAGTGATACAAAGGGATTTTCCAGCTCTGTCAATAAAATTACCACAATAATAACTTCCTCCAACATGTTTGCTGCTAATGGACCTGCATGCAGAACTACTCACAGCATAATATTTTCAGAGATTTGAACTCCTTCTTCTCTTTGCAGGACATCTGTGTGTGAGGCCAAATGCCTGCAATTTTCTTACTTAGAAGTGATTCTACAGCCAGCTGTGAGCTCACACCCTGTGGGGAGCACGCACAGGGTTCACTTGTGTCCCATGGTGTAGCTGCCATACCCTCCTGTGCCATTTGTGCCTCTGGAAGGCTTGAAGATCATCTGAACCTGACCAAAGCTACACTTCAGTGCTACCACTAAAGTACAGAAATGAGAAAGGACTCAGAGAGACAGACGCACATTCCTGGGCACAACCAAGGGGCCTTCAAATGGAACTAACAGGAACCAGGGTGAAGGCCAACAAAAGGGGAAGCCTTTCCAAGGTTATAGTGGATGCTAGAAGATAACAAAACTCAAGGGGAGACAACAAATTTGTGTCAGAAATTCACTCAGGGGCACCAAGGATGTGAACACATCAGGCATGGGAAGGCCTAGAAGTTGTTAGAGGTAGGATAGTGCAAGGGAGGGGTTGTTTAATAACTCACCCTGCTTTTACACTCCCCTCCTTAGCAGCCTGCAGCAGTCCCTCTGTAAGACCTGACTCTGGGTCAGGGTTTTGGTCCTCTTAAGAAAGCTCTAAGAAAATTTTTGAGTGTAAATGTTATGGGGTGAATGGTGGTTCAGTTGCTCATTCACAGGCATACAAACCAAAATTGCCCTTTTCCCTCTTGTTATTGTCAGCAAAGTGGTGCTTCCACCAAGACTGGAATGGAGAAGAAGCTGTAGAAAGGAAATGTCGCTGAACATAAGAGCTTCACTGGGGCAAGTGATCATAGGACACATTTCTAATTGTTTGCCCAATGCTCACAGCTTAATTTCACTATTGCAGAAATAAAAAGAACAGATACTTCCCACAGGAACTGGAAAGCCTCTGTTATTTGCCAGGTTATGAGCTCATTAAAACAGAAACCTCTTCCCCCTCCCCAAAAGAAAAGGGAAGTGTTACAGTTTATTGTGATTACCAAGGAAAATAGGACCAAGGAATTGTCCCAAGCTAAAGGAAGGCTCATCCTGCTCATCCTTTCCTTTTCTTTTTGTTTTATATTATTTTTTACTGGCAGATACTCCTGGAGAGGTATTACAGCTGTAGATCAGGGATCTGTTGCTTGTTATTGCCGATGGTACTGAGGAGATGAACGCCAGACACATTAGGCTTAGCAGGGTGGGTTTTTAGCAACTTGAACATGTTGATGAAAACAGGAAAGCTAATAAATCAGCCACCAAGATCCAGACTGTAAAAGGCTGTCTTTTTTTTCTTTTTTTTTCCAATGTGTGGAATTTCTGGGGCACAAACAAATATTGTAGACACATTTTTGTTGTTTAAACTCAGTCACATTTGCAATCTGTTTGGACATTTGACTGACTTTAAACACTTCTTGGTGTAAATCCAGGCTAAGAATCAAAGCCAACAGAACAGTTTAACCCAGGCTGGTGCTGAGAAACAGGCACTTCATCTCCCCTGGCTGACCTGGCTTATGCATAAAAAGACACCTCTCTTTCACCTCTCTGACCATCCTTTTTTAAAGCTTGAAATTAGGGCAGGGTATTAAACAGTGCCTTTACCGTACCTATGCAACGGAATATATCATTACATTTTGTGGTGTATTGTGAATTAGCTCTGGGTTAAATAGGGCTGCAACCTTCAGTAGGTTACAGTGAAGACTCAGGAAACAGATATGAGCGTAGGGATCCTTTCCCAGCCCCTGTAATACAAATCAACCCAGTTACCATCATTAATATAGTTCTCTCTGTGTCTTAAGATATATGTGCATACACCTTTGCCAAACACACTTTTTCCTAGGGCTTTTTTTTGAACACAAAAACAAGAGAAGAAGGGAGAGGTTGAACCAAGTCCTGTCTAAATCTATGTGGACCTGGATGGGATTGTGTGTATGCTACTCATGAAAAGATAGTTTTTCTTCTTAAGAGAATATGAGGGGGAACTTGAACCCGTCTTCCCGTCTTTGCTGCTTCTGCTTCCAAGTTGCTTCTTGCTCCATTACAGTGGTTCTCCATTAAGGTGAGTGATGTTTTCCTGAACTGTCATTTAAGGAGGCATTTTTATAGGAACTCAATACCTATTTTAATTTCTGGTGCTATATTTAATAGCTGTTTAATTTACTAAAACATGGCTTTGCAAAATGCTGACTCAGAAATACTTATATATACAAGATTTAAAAAACTAGAATGACCACAACAGGGAAAGGAGGGGTGAAAAGTAAAGCTTTTATGCTCTGTTACTTGGAAATATCTTCTCCTCCTCCCACATGATCTTGCATGTCTGTCCTACTTGATTCCATAAAAATATCCAGTTTTCCAGTAGTTTCATGTCTTTTTGAAAGGATTTGTATACCTGATGACTCCTATATAATCATGGGTACTACTAATGCCAGTAGAATAGTGAGTGGGAAATATCAGGCACTTCTAGGATTAAGTCAAACAATTTTCTTTTTGTGGCTGAAGGAAGATCTGCAGGGTCTAAACAGTGCAGGTAATCCTTAGTTTCAGTTAAGATTTCATCTAAGAATGAGAACTTCTTCTGATTACAGAAGTCATTGTCTTTCTCCATGGAAACAGGAGGGCTTGACATGAGCCACAAATATATGGAACTCCTGTTGTGAGCTCCTAACCTTGGCAATACTCCACCCAGGCACACAGCAGCCAGGACAGCCTCAAGAGTTTTGTGCAAAGTGCTCATTTAGCACGGTGTCTTTGCTTACCAGGGGATCCTGCTTCCCTTCCCTCAGTATGCCACTCACTTATGGATCCAAGTCCCTAGTCTTTAAAAGTACATTTAAATGGAATTGATGCTTGGAGATGATCCATTTAAGCACTTGGAGGCTGGTAATACCTCTGGATACTTTGAATGAGATTTGGTGCTGCAGATAAGTAGATTTAGGGTCGCACGTAAGTAACTGTGGCTCATTTGTCATGGGTGAAATTGATGCTGGGAAATAAATGGCTCTGTTATCTTTCCATGTCTATTGGCATGCAATCCAGGCCTGGGCCAGGATGGGGAAAAATTAATTTATTTTTTCAATTGATTTTTTCCATTTATTTTATTTCTGATGTGATGATTGTAAATTGCCATAAACAGCTAATGCAGAGGAGATTTCTGCCTCATGCACATAGGCCTCTCACGAATGCAAAGCAACCTATAAAGACAAATCACTGAGAGAAATTATTTGCTCTGCCCTAAGACCTTGAATTCTTGAAGGCAATTTTTACCAATGTGATAGTAATCATTGCCTTTGGGGTGCAAAGCCCCACATGGATTTTTGGTGGTGTCTTAGAATGGTGTTTACTCTGTAACAACTTATTGTAATGTACTGTCTCACCTTTACTGGGAATTCTCAGGGCTTTAAGCATGCAAAAATCAACTGGAACACACACATATAAATTGAATAGATGGGCACAAACCATGTACTGATTTCAAGAGAATTAAGTGAACACTGTAGTCAAATTATGATAGTCAAAGGCAGTTCAAATTTGGGGCTTAATCTACTCAACAGTCTTCCTTTAATCTGGAATCCACGGAGTTTTCAACAAGGACTATTATCCTGTTTTTCAAAGGTCAAATAAATCAGCTTTAAGCTCGTGAAAAGGTAAACACACTGATGTCTGCATAACTTTTGTGAGTTTATGAGATATTCTGGCAATAGGAATACAAAGAACCATCATAAATCCTACTGTGCACAAGCACTTAATTGCTGGGATGCAGTGTGTGTGGGTTCCTCTACCATGCAATGAAATTTCTCTTACTAGGAAATATTGAATTTAGAAGAAGTATAAAACCCAGTAGGAGCACGATTTTATGGAAGAGCTTTTCCCACTTGTTGGTTCTGAGGAAGACATCACATTTCAGAGGGGGTTGAAGATAGATCCAGAGACATATTCAGGAGACTGTGCTGGACGGTGCCATTTTGATACTACATGAACAAAATCTGTAGTTACAAATGAAAAATAACTCAAGAGGATGACAGCCTGTGTTTCACAAGCCATCCCTTTGAGCTTTACTATTATCATAATTACTTTAATGACAGTCCAAGTATGCTGGAAATCTGTTTCAGCACATTTATGCAGATATCCATGTGTGTTGGAGTGTGTACGTACACATACCTCTTTATATGCAGAAGCAGTCCATTGTAAATACAAGTCATTCTATAAATGACGAGACTGTGCAAGAGTATAAATGCATTTCAAAGACCTAAAGTGCTTACATTATAGACTCCCATTTTTGACAACTGGCTGCAATGAGATGTCCACAGAGATGCCTTTAGAGCAGTGACTGTAAGAAGACTTCATGAATCTGCATGAGCCTAATCTTAGGTGAGGAGATTAGGTGAGGGAAGAGAAATGGGGTTGAATTGAAGCTGATACAAAAAGCTCCTTATCACTACTGCAGCCCTTGAGAATGGCTCAGGAGTGAGTGATTTTTACCAGTCAGGTACAGGGATGATGTGGAGCTTGGTTCTGGCTGGGGCTTGGTTCTGTACAGTCTGAGGTGGAACTGCTTCTTCTATTGTAATTCTTGCATTCTCTCCTTGGCAAAGGTGAGAAGAGGATTGGTATCTCATACCTGATAGCGGGTGTTTTGTAGAGGACTTTGGCTTTTCAATAGGAAGGATTTTGCCTGGACAAATGTCTCATGGTGGGACTTGATCCACTGACTTAGAGAGGCAATAAATGCTGCATGAATAAAAATATAGACAGAACACAAGCAGACCTCTTCAGGTATATCAGACCCTCTGGACTGCCCCCAAGGTTTGACCCAAGGCTGAGAGCAGACAGCACCTGTCCCCAGGGGTGTTGGGGTGGAGGTGGCTGCACTCAGGTTTGCACTGTGGTGGCATTGCCAGGCAGGTTGCCTGGGAGCTCACTGTGCTGGTTCAGTGAGCTCCCAGGAGCATGGGGAGAGCAGGGAAGACCCTGTTCCCTCTCATGTCCTGGGAGGACGTGCGGCTGGGGAATGGAAGTGTCCTGGGTATCTCTCACTCCACACTTGGGGCAGCAGCAGCAGGATGCACATGTCTCCAGTGGGGTGCAGGCAGATTCAAGTTGGTGCCTCTCCAATCCCCTGACTCTTAAAGTTATTTACAGTGACATCAAATAGAAAGACTTGTGAGCACTAATGCCAGCTGGGACCCAATCCCTCAGTGTAACCCAAAGTCCTAAAAGAGAGGGAAACATGCAAGGAGCCAGTGTCTGTGTGTGTACGTGTGTGCGTGTTTGTGTGTGTTTTGTGTACATAAATGAACATTTTTATTTTATTTCTGACTTGATTGTCCCATTTTTATGTCCTCTGAAGATAAATACGAGGAGATTTCAATTCTATTAGCAGTGGTATTTTGGTGAAACACCCCCAGAAATCAAGAGAGGCTGATGTTATTTTACATGGTTCTTGTCTCCATTTATACTAAGCAAGCTGGACCTGGGGTTTGTCTAAAACAGAGCAGAGAGACCACCGAGTAGTCTCATCAGCAGAGCACTAATTGTGGCCATTTATTATAGTCACTTATCTGATAGTAGCTTCTTTATCTGTGATAGTTTTACAGGAATAAAATCCACCAGGCATTCACACCAGCATATAAACATGTTACCTTCTGGCAGTGTGTCTGTTACTTACTGTCAACACTTGCCAGCAAAAAATGCCTATCTCGGGCTCATATGAAGTAATGATGAGTTTAATATGCTCCAGTGAAAGCCACAGAATAAACAAGGCATCACAAATGTTGGCCTCGTCTGGCCTCTTAAACAAATAAAGGTGACTAAGAAGTACAAACAACACCAGGTCAGGCCTTATCAGGGTGTTGGAGGCAGAGCTGCTAATGCAGCTTCCCTGGCCAGCCAGGGCTGCCTGTGGGCTCCTTATGGCAGGAAATATTGGGAAAGCCCTTTACCAGAGAAGTATATTCCTTGAGTCTGGACAAAATACTGCAGTGCAAAGATGCAATTCCATGGCCAGTTCTGGAATAGCAGGGTGCAGGCAGAGGAGAGCTGGGGGAGGACCCAGCACACAGACCCAGCTCTGCCAGTCTAGTCTGGTCCTGGTCATTCAGGCCAAGCAGGGTTTTCATGTGTGATTACCCCACTGAGCCCATCTTCTCCCTGCAAACACAGCAGATCCATGAGGAAGGACCATGAAGTGAGAGGGAGGAAGGACCACCTGGTCACTTCTGGGTCTGTCAGATCAACAAAGGAAAATCACACTGACAATGCTCTCAGTGTTGTATTTGGATTAGCCAGAACAAACTCATTTTGCACATGACTGCAATCAGTATGATTGATAAAATTTGATAGAGTGACAGGCAAAGACTGAAGACGGACACCTCATCTGTGAGAAGAGACTTTGTTAAGGAATCATCCCTTTGATTAAGGAGGCACTTAAGATCATCCATCCCCTGGCTGACAATAAATAAGCTAACACTTGTTTGGCTGCAGTTGATCTTATGATAAGTGATAGAAATACATCCCATTTGTCATAATGAAATATCAGGGACAAGTGGAGTTAGCTACCTAAGACAGTTGTGCTTAATGTCAAACTCTGCATGAATTCAGAGAAGGAAAATTCAGTTACAGGTTTAATGTTTTGTAGAGGATCTTAATTTAGTGATCAATCACAGCGCATGAGAGTGAATCCACACAGGCATCTGCCTTACACAGAAATTGCAGAAACTCTTCTAGCTGGCAAAGGTGTTTGGCAAGCACTGGCACCATTCTTCTGTCTCACTGAAAGGGTGAAAGCTGATGTTCAGCTTTGCAGAGCCAGCTCGCCATGCTCTTCATGCAAAATACCACGTGTAGAATCTATTTGCTTGGGCAAATGCAAATTTTTCATGCAGAACTGCTCTTCTGTAACTCATGCCATCAGGATGGGAGCTTCCTGCTTTGGTTTAGTTGGAAAATGTGAGGCAATTGCAGCTTCATCATCTCTTGCAGTCAACAATGGACTGACTTGAAAGCTTTCTTGTCAGCTTCCAGCACGTTTATTTCCAGTGTTGCAAACAAACAGCTGGCTTGGTGGGTGACAGCGTGGCTTTCACTTGCAGCTAGAAGATAGTTTAATTTGGAAACTGTTTTGAAGGATAATTTCATTTTGAGTTGCTTTGGCACTGTAAGCAAAACAAGCCAGGACCAGATGAAACACCCTGGCAGTTCAGCCCACCTGTTGGCTAAATCCTTCTGAAAACAGCCAGATGTGTGACAGATGTGTCCCAGCCAGGGTGTGATGGCAAGGCTGTGTCAGCAGGAGGATGGCATCAGTTGAGAGGGTTACCCAGCCCTGCTTAGTACTGATTCCATGCCCACACAGAATGAATTAAACTAGTGGTCATTTTGTGTAGTTGCTGGTGGCTGGAGACACATTTTATTCCAGTATTTGCCACCTAGATGATTTACCAGTCAGATGTCTTGGTGGTACATGAGGACATATTTTATTTTGCAGCTGACGTGAGCCAGGGATTCATACCCTGTTGGATACCTGAGGTCCCAAGCACAGCATTTTCTCACACAGCTAGTGGGCAGTGAGGCCAGGGTGGGTACATTGCTGGTCCAGGGCTGTTATTCCTCCTCCTGTGCAGGGACACGTGCCAGTTCCAAATCTGCGTGTTGTGTGGCGTGGTCACCACTGAGCAGAGATTCCTGCTCAAAGTGGGCAAGCATCGAGAAAATGAAGGGTCAGATTTCCTGCTGCAGTTGAGGGACCTGAGTGCCATTGGAAGAAGTGGCCCAGTATTTCTAGCCAGTAGCTCAGTAAATCCAGCCCCAGATATGAAAATCAGCCTAATCTCTTTGCACAGGCAATCTAAACTGAGTGGTTAAAATTAATTACATGTGCTGTTGATGGTCTGTGAACCTGAAGAGAGTTGGCTACTTTTCCCAGGGCTGTACAGTTTCTGTGCTGCAGCAGAGTAGAAAATACAAAAACAAGGTATTATTTTTGTCAGTAAATGAAACATATCTGACTCAAATTTCCTGCAGAAGACAGCAGATCCATTGATTAAAAGTGTGCTGTTTTTATAGTCACTTCTCTGAGCACAGCCACATTTAAAAAAGCCACAAACCTGAATGGCAATATGATTTTACATTTAAAAAAGATCTAGCATGTTACAGTATCTTTTCTCTGGGCTGCAGGGGAACTGTTTCTCGCTTAGCTGTGAGTTCATAAATTATCAGGTTGGGTTCATGCACTATCAGGTTTCAAGACAGAGCTGTTTTACAAATAATGCTACACAGTGGTTCCCTTTTGTTGGGAAAAACTTCAAGTATGAGAGATTGAGACTACAGGGAAACAATACAGAGGGGTGGGCAGCTGATGCTGATAGAGTTAAAAATCTGTTACCGCTTCATTGGCTGTTGCTTAATCTCCTGTTTTCAGAGTTGATAACATGACCATAAAGTTCACTCCTGGTTGAACGCTGGCACAGGAGTTTCTCTATCCAGAAGTGAATTCCAGATATGAACATTAGCACTGCTATTAATAAAACCTCCTCCTTCCAATGACAAAAGTGCAAATAAATGCAAAATTTGATTTGTGATAAGAGCTGCTGGGATCCAGCCAGTATCTGGCTTTGTAAAAACAGCTTTGCAAAGACAGAAAGAGAAAATATTAGTAGTGAGTCTACAAAAAATATGTCTCCTCTGCTGCAACTTTTATAGCCTGGTTAATAAGAGGTTTTGACACAAACCCAGGGACTGCCTTTAGCTTTTTGCTGGTCTGTGACCAGCACTGCAAGCTGGTAGCAAGGAGAGGCAAAGATCTCTGTCACCCGAAGTCCAATGTCACCAATGGAATTTTCACAAAGCCCAGCACCTCCCTCTCAAAGAGCTGACCTGTAACCCAACACTGTCATACCTATGGCAACTACCTGGGCCGAGATGGTTTGAAGGGAACATGGCTTTTTTCCACAGAAAAGATCATTCTCAGGACCAGAAGAGCTGAAATTCCTTCTCTGGACAACCCTGGAAGAATGAGATAGAAGCTTCATTTTATAGGTCCAGGAATCCATTTTCTCTGCTGATTAGGTAGAAGACTGCATTTAGAAGTTTCAATTTCTAACCCCTGCTTTCTAACAAAGTGGTTTTAGTAAATATTTTTTCTACTCTGTAATTTAGCTCCTAAAAAAACCCCCAGGTGTTGTGACTTCTGTTAAGCAATTTGTGAATCTCAGAGGGGAAAAAATCTGCCTGAGTACAATGTAAACAGCTCAATCTGAAGAGCTTTGAGACCTGGTTTGGAGACTACAAACAGTGTCTATCCCAGTACTCCCTCACTCTTAAAAACCTGGCACTGCTGAGACCTGGTTTGGAGACTACAAACAGTGTCTATCCCAGTACTCCCTCACTCTTAAAAACCTGGCACTGCTGCTGTGAGAGGGCTACAGGGATTTCACAGTTATAGCAGACACTCTCAGCAATGAACTCTTCGAAAATGCTTAATGAAGACTAAGTAAAGCTGTCACGAGGTCTTAGTGTGGGAGAAGAGGGATTGCTGATAACATTAATATTGTGGTTTAATTAATTTTGTTTTCCTTTGAGACATTTTACTAAAGAATAACAAAGTTAATAATTGTGTCATTTCATTTTCTAACAACATTTCCTAAGTTACTCCTTGAAGTGTTGCTGTAAAACCCCTCTTTGGGCAGGTAGCTGTCCATACCTATTCTCACCCAATATTCCTGCTCTCTTTCTCTCCCTGTCATGAGCTGGAGCTTACAAAATCCAAACTTCCTTAGGAGTGTTTTGATGCTTTCACTGCTTGTCAAAACCAGGAAGTATAAACCACACTGTTTTGTTTTTTTTTAGCAAGATATCTGAGAAAATTTGGAACAGGTTTCTACATTATCTCCTCCTCTGTAGCATAACAGGTTTGTGCCACAGTTGTGACAAGATTTACGCCTGTGAATTGTCTGAAAAATTAGAGGATTATTGTATGGTATGGGATGCAGGTGATCATGATAAACCTTTGGGAACACAAGCAGGTGAAGCACATCCTGGGGGAATCTGATTCTTGGCTGTGTTATTCTCACAGCACACCAGCATGTCACTGGGAAGCACCCAAATTCAAGTAAAAAAATAATGCTGGGAAGAGTCAGGCCCTTTGCTTTAAGATTGTTGTAATGTTTAGGCTTAGAAGGATGGATTACAGACTTTTTTTTCAGCCTGAATTCCATCCCAAAAATCTGCTTAATCCCCTTTTTAATGCTTGTGTGAGTGCCAGAAACATCTTTTATTTGCTTCAGCAACAGCAGCTGGTTAGTCAGATGCTATCAGCTACTTCTTCATTCAGTTGTACTTTGCATGCTGATAAACACCACATAAGACAGGGGAGAGAAACCTTAAGCCACAAGCTTATTCTGTGTATAATAGGATGCACCTTGAAACAATTTTGATGTCTCCATTGAAATCAGCTTAGGTTAAGCCTACATAAATAGTGTCAAAGGGGAACACACTCAGAACGCTCTGGGAGATCATGATAAACACTCCTGATGTTTTGCAGCTGTGCTCATCATCTGTGCGTTTCACAATAAAATTTTACAAAGCATCCAGACACCCAGCCAGTTGTATTCACTGTGGGATGGATTCTCCTGCCATGGCATTTTGTTCCCTATTTGTGCCCCTGTGGGATGCCTGTCTCCACCATGGAGACAGCATTTTGTTCCATATCTGTTGCCCTGCACTATTGCCTCCCCCAAATTCAGACCTCATAAATTATTGCTGGATACAGCAAACCATCATATTTTTTAAGCTGCATAAGACTTCAGCCCTCAACTTTGCTTGCTGGAAAGTGAGGAAAATGTAACTTCCGTCAACTGAAAGAAGATCCAATCTGCAGTTAATTTCACCAAAGAATGTGTTTTTAAAGCATTTTTGAGCTAGTACTTGCCTATGATTCTGACTGCAATTTCCCTCTGAATTGACTAAGGTTGGATTCTGAAACTTTTGTATGCACG
The DNA here is from genome assembly GCF_027887145.1 of Ammospiza caudacuta. Taxonomy (NCBI): domain Eukaryota; kingdom Metazoa; phylum Chordata; class Aves; order Passeriformes; family Passerellidae; genus Ammospiza; species Ammospiza caudacuta. The sequence continues at coordinate 22,323,845 of NC_080595.1, read as the reverse complement.
ATAAAGTCTAAGAATGCAGCAATTGTGCTTCTTGTCTCATGTCTCTACCACCAAGATCTCTGATACCCAAAAGCTGAGCACAGCCATCTACAGGATCAGGAGATCCTTTTATAAAAATGAATAAAGGAAAGCCAACTAAAAGGACTCACACCTGAGTGTCTTCTAACTAACAGTATATCACTGGCATAATTCCCTTGATGAAAGTGGAATTCCTCCTGATTTACACGAAGACCATTAACGATAGAGGGCTCAGGTCTTAAGTGCTGGGGTTTAGTTGTATTTCTTCTGTCTTCATTCCTTCCCTGATGATTCCCAGGAAATCTCACTTCAGTGAGATAAGTGCCTACAAGAATGTTGAAATTAATTTCAGAGCAGCCTGAAATGGCAGCATAGACAACCAGCCAGAGGAAGTGGCCCAACAGAGGGATTTATTGCGCTATCGCTGCTTTTCACCAAGCTGCAGCATCTTAATCTTTCATGATGACATTATTATGAACCAGCCAAGGCAGGGCCAGCCCGGCAGGACTGACGGCACTTCACAGCTCTCCTGGAGACCTGCTAATCTGTGGCATGACTTAAGTGGGGCTAATGCAGTGTCCTGCAGGTCACCCCGGTCCAGCAAGACACACAGTGAATTGTTGGAGGGAGCAGCATTTTCATCTTGCCCTACAAACCAGTGTCCCATCACCCCAGCACATTGTGGTCTTTGGTCTGGGGGTTACCAACACATGGCCCCACAGCAGTGGCTTTCTTGGTTTTGAATCTGGGGAATGGCAGGTCCTGTGGAGCACAGAAAGTGGGTCCCCAGCACCCAGGCCACAAAATAACCATGCAAAATGGAAGGATTTCTAGTTTGGAATTCTACCAGAGTTTGAGAAGAAGATAGAAAGCAGAGGAGAAATGAGTCTTTTGTCCCCCTGTTGGACACAGTCCCATCTTATTGTACAATATCTTCAGTTTATATGTGTTTCAAGGGAAAAAAACAATCCTTGCTAACTAATATTAAAAGCCCTAAGTGGCTTGTTTCTTGTCAAGCTGTACAGTGCACTTTGGGGAAGCAGAATTAAACATGTAATGACCCTCACTGCCTCACTCCTGGATTAGAATAGCTTTCTCCAATTTCATCCCAATTACTTGGCTTGTAGGCTGGGTCTGCATTGGTCTGGAGAGTCCCATCTTCTCCTGAGGTTAGATGTCAGCGTTGAGTCTAAGACACATTTCAGACAGTTTGCGTCATTGTGTAAACAGTGATAGCAATATTTAATGATGATAAATCTGAATTTCACCACAAAAGTATAAAACAACAGAGAGAATGAATTATGCAATTTACAGCTAGCAAGAAGGCAGCCAAAGGGAAAGCAAAGGATATGTACAGCAGAGAGACAAATTTAGTGGTCTGAGACTATAGTGTCATTTGTTTTTGTGTTTAGCAGCACTTAGCAGCCATGGTGCATAAATAATCTTTATTGCAGTGGAACCCAGGGATGCTGCTGGTGACAATTTGTCACTGTTTGGGATGGCTGCTTCACATGGCACAAGGTGAATCTTGGGTCTGCAGGGGCATCTGGAGCTACTGGGTCCCTCAGGGGCTGCTGCTGGGTGACACTGTCCTTCTGTCCCTTCCCAGGGCGTGTGAAAACCCTACTCATGTCCTGGCCCAGCCTAATGAAACTCTGCTGTTCTCACTAATTTAATTGCCTAAATGAATTTTAATTATAGAGTCCTATGGATTGAACAATGGATGGGAAGAAAAGGAACAATAAATGAAAATCATGCAGAGGGGAGATACAAAAGCTCAAACATTTCTATTTTATTTTTGGTTACTTACTTATTTTAATATATCAAGACAAAAAAGAGGAAGAAAAGTAGGGAACAGCATCTGTAAACTATATTCCTTCCCTTTTTCTTCCTTCAATGCCTTCCCACTACTGTTTTTTTAAATATTTCATTTGTTATAACAGCATCAAAATCCTTTTAGAAATACACTTTTTTCAGATAGTTCCCCACTTTTCGTGTGAAAGCCTTAAGAAACAAAAAAAGTCTGCAAAATTCCCCCAAACCCTCCAACTTGAGAATGGCAAACAAAAAGTTTTCAACAGAGTTTGGTTTTCCATCGTGAAGAATAATCAAGAAAGCTAAAACACAATGGAGGTTTTATGGCATAAAAATTGATATCAACATCAGTACCCATTTTGTTATTTTGATCCCATTGTGGATGATATTGCAAACTATTACAAAAATTATGTATGCAAGTACTAAAATTCAGCACCTTGGCCTGCTATAATTATGGATAAAATGAGAGAGAGAGGTCAGCTTTGTACTCCTTTTTCTCATTATTGGTGGGACTTGGACACCCTGCAGGTTGTCCTGGACCATGGTGGCTGTGACTGTGATAACAGGACAAGGAGGGCTTGCTCATTCTCCAGGGTGGACAGTCATTTTGGAAGATTTTATTTTTAGGGAAGGTTCTTCTTTCCTCTCCAAGCTCCTTGGTTGGGTCAGAGGTGCTGCTATACAAAACTTGGTACAGCTCCTACTCCATCTCTGCCAGGACTATTTTCCTCCTGCCTGTGAAACTGAGATAGTTTTCAGATAATACTTACCTGCCTCTAGGAATGCTGTGAAAATTGGTGGCCTCTGTCCTTAAGTCCACTGTCCTTAAGTCCACTTTCTACTTACAGTGAACCACTGTAAGTAGAAAGTGTCTGAGCTTCCTCCAGCCCACAGTAAAAAAATAAAAATAAAATAAAAAGAAAAATACAAGAGTGAGGAAATGCCAAATTTCTCAAGCTCTCCATTCTTCTGGCTTCTAAGAGATACTGTAGATTACAGGATAAACAACTTCTGAAACAACATTTAAAAAGTGATGTGTCACTTGCCAGTGTCTCTTTAACCATGAGAAATAACAGCAACATAGGAAAAAATGTAAATTTACCATCACGCAGATCTTCCCCCACAGCCTGATGCAGTTTGATGAATAGAATGAATGAAACGACAGAGGATCCAAGCATTACACAACAGCTATAATTGTGCTAACCAGCTGTAGTCATCTGCTGCTTCCAAAAAAAGTTCAGAGCATTTTGACAGTGTCGCCTATGTGGATTGGAAGGCTGCAGCAAAAATGTATTTCCATTTGTTATTCGAAAAAAAGACATCTCTTCCTCAGTGTCAGATTTTGCTTGGAAGGTGCCAAGATAGTGGAGAGTGAAGAATGGGATTACTTACAAACCAGGGGGAAACAAAAAAAATTTAAAAAAAGGCAGTATCTTTTCCAGGAAAAGAAGATTTTGGATGAGAAGACACTGCTGGATCCAGTTGCACCAGAGGCCGGCCAAATCCTGTGCCTTTTCCTGAGTATGATGGGAGCACCATGCCCAGCCAGGTCCCAGGAACACCCAAAGTGGAGGCTCCTTGTCCCAGGCAGAGGTGTTTCAGCACAAAGGCTGACACTGGGCTGCTATTTTGAACATGTTGTGGTGTGGCTGCCTTGGGAATCAGGCAAGGCCTGGGAATCAGGCACAGCAAAGCCCAGCTTTCTTTCAGTCATCTGCAGCCAACATGTGCTGGGACGGGGCCGCACAGCAGCTGGGCCACCGAACGCGGCCCAGGGGAGGGGCAGCGAGGGACAGCTCTGCCCTCCCTGGCCACGCCACCCCAGAGAGGGAGCCCGAGCCAAACCCCAGAGCCTGCTGTGGGGAGCTTCTGCCACACACATCAGTCCTGAAGGGGAAGACCCCCTTGCTTCTGGGGCAGATGCTTCCCTTTTAGCACTCCCCAGTGCTATGGGGTGAGGTGTTGTTCATGCTGGAGTCTGGCTGCACTGGGGAGAGATAACACAGTGTATGAGGAGGATGCTGTAGTTCCACAGGCATGGCATGACTTGGGAACGAAGATGAATCCTCTTCAGGAAAAACTCACCATTAGAGTGATTTCAAATGGACTGTTTTTTAATAAATGCCTTTTTTTTGATATGTCCATGAGCCGTGGAGCTCTAGGAATGCTTTGTTGTGCATGGTGTGCAGGTCAGATTCATTTAATTTGGAGGTGAGGTAGGCAGTTTTATTCAGCTTTTAGTACTTGGTTTTGTTTTTGGTCACAGATCATTTACTGAACCTGTTTTAAGTGGAATGGAGGGTGGTTTTTTTTGAAGCCAAAAGGGTTGATTCTGGCTTGTTACAAAACAGCAGCTTTCAACAGGATCCAAATCTATCTTCAGCTTTTCTGGGTAACTCTAAATGAGTACTTTAACATGGGGATTTCTGTGCTGAGGAAGTAGGGAAATTAACAACTCAGCAGAGCATAGGAGAACTGGCATGTGAGTGTTTCTGTTGTCTTGTGTCTCCCTTTCCCTAAAAGGACAATGAAAAGTGAAGCTGGAGTAGCTTGCCCTGCATTTTATGAATTGCGATCTTCTTGTCCTTCCTCCAGTTTCACCTCCAATGCTGTGTGATTGTATTGCCAGAGCCAGTGGGGCTAGCATCTCACTTCAGATGTCTTCCTTAGGGCAGAAAATGCCTTTTATGTAAGGCAGAAAAGCTCTAAAGAGTTTAGGGGTTGGCCACCTTACGCAAATATTTGCATGAAAAATGTCTGGCCTAATCATGTCAATTGGAAGATACTATGTGCAACAAAAACTTTTGAAAAGGGTGTTCCATGCAAAAAGGGTGTTCCATACAAAAGTTGGAGAGGGGAAAAAAGAGAGAAAACAAGGTTAAACAAACACACAGATCATATGCTCTGAAATAGAGCCCCAGTAAAGCACTGCTGGTGATAGTCCTGCTTCAAGTGGGGAGTTGGACTAGATGACCTCTAGAGGTCCCTTTTAACCAAAATTTCCATGATTCCGTGAGTCATACACGTTTCCTCATAATTTCTTCTTGTCATTTGATTTGTTAGTTTTCCTAGGGAAGGCCTAGAAATTTAAACTCCAGTCTCTACTACACCAGAAGTTTTGAAAAATGACTTCCATCATTGGATTAGGCTGCAGACAAGTGTTCGGTTTCTGCAGCTAAATAGTGTCAGAAGGCAACATGCTCAATCAAGAGAATTTTCTTTTACCACTATCAGGCAAAATGCTAGGATCAGAGTTCTCTGTAATTCACTTGGTAGAGCCATTCAAAAGTAAGGTGTGGTGGGTATTCCAGGTAAGCTTACAAGGTGGCCCCTTGCTTCTCTGTTCTCAGGCTGGGAGGTGAGGTGGGAAAGGGAAGCATGCAGGCAGGCAGCTGAATGTATTGTCTCAGCTCTTGGGCTGTGTGTAGAGTTCATTTGATGAGGAAACAGCCCTGAACAAGTTAGAAAAGATCTGGGCAAAGCAAATCAGCTGGAGTTCCTTCCAACTGGAGTTCTCACCAGCATTCCCAACGCTCCTCCTCATCATCTGTTTACTGAGATCAAGGCTCAAATAGTGCCATCTCTGAGAAGGCACGTGCGCCACATGAACAGTTTGCCATAACAGTTCCTCCATCCCAGCGCCCAACCCAGCAGTCACTTACACAATTTACTGTCTAGCCTGGGCTGCAAAAAGATCAGCAAACTCTGGTCCTGGCCTCAGTCAGCTGTGGTGAGATGCTGGATAGCCTCTCCTCTGCCAGCTCCTGCTGCCTTTGCAGAAATTTGGAAGCACTCACCACCTATCAGTGCTGTGGCTTTTGACTGCATCCTGCTCTTCACCTTGCACATCTTCTTCGTCTGTTCATATACAGGAGAGAAGCCAGTGCAAAGCAAGACTGGCCTCGCCAGGAGTGGGCTGGGAGCAGGGCTCTGGTGCCTGTCAAGGATCTGGGCTACTCTGGATGAGGCTGAGCCTGCATTAATTTGAGTTGCTTCAGTTGCTCGTGGAGGCTCAGCTCAGCCCCTCAGCCTGGCACTCACTCCCTGGAATTTGAATGGTTTATCTCACGCCCCAGCAGGCTCTGAAGCAGCGTGGTGCTCCGAGCCCCTGCTTATCACGGCTCTGACATGGCTTCTCTAAGCAAATGTTTAGCCCTACTTGACTCAGGGTGAGTGCTGTATTGATTATTAACTTTAAACAAACATCTGGTTTTCATTACAAATGGTAGCAGACCAGAGAGGGGTGCTGTATTGGGTGGTGCGGTCACTTAACAACCATCAGGGCTGGCTATAAAGAAAATTTAACATATCCTGTAATTACAGTCTGCACAGCACAGGGGGATTTGGGATCTGCAGATCTGATTTCAGAACAGAAGAAAATGTTTATTGTATCTGCTATGCACATTTATTTACTCAGTAGCAGCAAGGCTTTTGAAATATTATCTGTGCAAGAGCTTACTCCTTGCTTAGGAGAAGGACTTTCTTGTTTAAGTCAGGAAACCCGAGTGAGGCTCACAGTCAGGATGGCCTGCTTAATGCTTTTACAGGCCTGGGGATTTCAGGGTTTGTTGAACACACAATTCTCTTCTGAAACATAAATAACATCTCCTCTGCCCTGCCAGCACCAGCCAGATCCATCTCCTTCAGCCACAAGGAAAAGTTGCAGCCAGGAATGGGACAGTGGGGATATTGCCCCAAGAGACAGTGGCCCCAATGTTCCCCATCCTTCAGAGAGGGAGGGGTTTGGAAGGTTGTCCAAGGGTGGCCCTTGGTCTGTCTCCACTCTGATGAACCCAGATGGGTGAATTTGCACCCAGCAGCTGCATCCGTAACCCTGAGCCCAGCATCCATGCCCAGCTCCCAGGGAATTATCAGCCAAAGGGATGTTTTTGGGATGATGTAATGCTGTAACTTGAGCTCCAGCTGAAAAGAAATGGTAGGTGGAGTTTCTATGGAGCCAGACAGAGCTGGGATCCTCTCCCTTTTTTCTCTTTTTCTGGCTCATTCAGGCTGTCTCAATTAAAGCTCAGGCGAATTAATCTTGCACCCTTAATGTCAGTTGCTATTTTTCTAATTCACCTCCACACTCTTAAAGACTATTTCTCCAAACAAAACGGTTCTGTTCTTCAATTTCAGGCTGTCAATTTCATGGGCTGCTGATACATTTATTAGGTGTGTAATTTGCTATTTTTAGGAGACTGCGGGGGAGCAGCACAATTTTTTTTTTCTCCTTTGCATTTATAAACCTCTTACAGTTCCCTGTCCACTGAAAATATTTTTACTATTTAAAAGGTTGTATCAAAGTTGGGTATCTTGATCCAAATTCCTCCCTGGTGTAACTGTACTGACCTTTCACAAGGATTAAATTTATTCTCTAATGTTCTTTTTAATTTTTTTTTTGTGGACATGAACACTTCTTGGCCACTGCTGGATGCAGGAAAACATCCAACTGTATGGACCAATGATGTGATCAGAAACAGGCCTCAGCTAAAAGCTCTGCTGTAGGAAATACTTAAACCTCTTCACAGCAAAGCCTGTCCCTTAGTCCCACTGTCTCTCTGAAACCACCAATGCCCACACACCACACAGGGCAGTGTCAGTCAAAGCTTGCTCCCAGACTTTGTTCATTTCTAAGTAGTCGTGAAGAATTTGGCAACATTTTGAGGCAAATCCCTGTGCAGTGCTGGGGGATTTATCTACCCCCCTGCGAAAGGGCAGTCTTTTTTTCCTGTCTGGGACTCTGAAATGAACAGACTGGAGAGGGAATTATCATGCCTTGGGAGAACAACCCCTCTTCTGTGACAGCCATGATTCAGTTTGGGAGATTCACACCCACCAAGGCCAAGCCAGGTGGCACAGTGGTGTTGCACAACAGCCGTACAAGGTGGTGGCAATGGGCTTGTGAAAGTCAAGGGACCACCAGGTCACCAGACAGGTGTGCCAGTACTGGTTAAACAATGCAGGAGTGCTCACAGACTGTAACTGGGAAAGGACAGCGCTGTTAAAGGCCCAGAGGTGATGCTTGCACTTCCCTGGGCACATGGCTTCTGGGGTGCTGGAGAAGCTTTGGGTAGAATCCATATGTGGTTCTTCAATGAAAGCACCCAGGGGCAGGAAACGCCTTCTGGCATCTCCTCATGTCTGCATGCTTTTCCCAGCTGCCTGGGGAGATCTTCTGTCTCCTGCCTCTTTCCTGAACATGAGGGCTATGGAGGGACTGTCCCAGTAGGGCATGGCCAGTGCTGTTGACAGCTTTACTGGACATGTCTTGCAAAGCAGGAATGTGAACATGAAGTCTCAAACTTCTCCTGTGGCATCTCCTGTTCATGGGTGTGGCTCATGCTGAAGCCCAACACTTCCTACTATAGTGACATCCAGCCTTTTGCTGAGCTGCCATCTCTAGTCCTGTGGCCCTTCTCCTTCCCTCCCATGCTCACACCTCTGTGTGCACACCCAAAATGCAATAAAGCAGTGCCAAGGGGCTCGATGAACAAGAATTAAACAAGGCCATGCAGACAGCTTTGAGCTGAAGGTGGGTGGATACACCAGGATCAGAGTCTCACAGCACTAACTCATGCTACCTAGATGGCCAAATGCAGAGAGGATGATATGTTCTGCCTCCATGGTCAGCAATAAATAATGCAGAAATAAACAATGTGGGATAGCAGAGCTCTAGGGCCAGACCTCCAAGCATAATTACACACTTAATTTCCTTGTGGGAGGTTAAATGTCGAAGCATCTAAATACTTTTGGAGATCTGGCCCACCACTTTCTCACTATAAAATGCAAGAGATAAGCTTGCCTGTGCTGTCCACATGCCAGATGCAGTGGGACAGATTCGCTCTGTCCTGCATATCTGTGCACTGGAATTCCTCTTGGGTCGAATTCTCAGCGCATCCCCACAGTACTGCTCTGGTCTGGGGATGTTTGAGATAGTTTGTGGTTTACTGCTGCTACCAAGAGCTGCTTCAGAAAGTGTCTCAGGACTGCTGTGCTGCCCAAGCTGCTGTGCTGCAGGGTCAGGCTGGAAATCTCCGCTGAGAGCATGGCAACCCCTGAGAGGGAAAACCAGTCAGAGATCAACTGCTTGCCAAAAGGGTGAGGGTCTGGATTTAAATGGAAATGCAGGAAAGGTGGCAACTGTTCTAGAAATGTGTCTGAAAAGTTGCTTTGCTGGGATGAGGCAGGAAGCCGAATGTGCAAGATCATAGGGGCTAAATCCTTTTCTTTGCATGGCTCTCCTTCCAAATAAACACTCAGGGTTAATTAGCAGCTGCTATCTCCACAGATTTGCTAGGTATGCTCTGCCCTGCTCCTGCTACCTCCCCTGCGGCCTCCAAGGCCGAGCAGCCCGACAAATTAACAGCACAACTTCTCCGTGCAGGCTCCTCCAGAGCTGGTCAGAGCTCAGGGAGTGGTGTGTGATGGGCAGCCCGGACACGCTGCTGGCCTGCACAGCCCCATTTATCTTCATCGAGACAAGCGACTGTCCCAGCCCATCCTTCCCAGGACACCCAGCACAGTGGGAGGCCTCTGCGGGAGGTGGGGAGCAGCCAGGGCTGTGAGGGGGACACAGGGGGTCGGCAGGGCCTGAGGGGGTGGTGAGTGTGCCAGAGCTGAGACTGCAGCCTTGCTCCGTCCTGCTCTGTCCCTGCTGTTTGGGCTCACTCATGGACACTTGTTTCTGTGGCCAAAGCTCCTTGCAGGCCGGCAGATGAAGTGGCCAGAGGGTGGTTTGGTGTTTGGGCCAGCTGCTGGCGTTGCTGGCCGCTTTCTCCAGCCCAGAGGAGGTACCCTCCCACTGGGGACAAGGGTGGTGCCCTGAGCCTGCGCTGGATGACAACGGGCATCTCAGCTTTACAGCAAAAACCAAATTGGAAACAACCTGTTTGGTTAATGACTCTTTCACTGGGCATGAAGGCACTTGTTTCGTGTAAATAAATATACTCAGAGGCAGTTATTAGAGTTACGAAGTTAAACACTTAAAACACTCAGAAAAATGCAAAATTCATTTTCTGTCTTGCTCCTCCTTATTTGCTGTTGAGAAGGGAAATAAATGGTTATTGGAAATTTCAGTCAAAAATGTTGAAACCTCTTGACCAACAATTGCTATTTTTTAACTGGCTCTGCTGACTGTCCTGGTTTTGTGTTGTCAGGGGTCTCCTTATCTTACTCATAGAGTTGCAGGCCAAAGCAAATCTAAAACATCTTTTCTCCCAATTTAGGAGGAGATTTCCATTCACTCTTGCCCACTGTTTAACTTAGGGATGTCACGGTACTTTCTGTCTTCTGTCCATCCTTATAAGCAGCATCCAATCACACCAATTATTTGCTGGATGACATTTATTTTTAGTAAGATTTTTTTATGTGAAAATTTGTACTCTAATGCAGGGTAAAAATTTCCAGCCACATTTTTTTTTTTCCACTGGTGAACATGTATTTAGGATAAATACAAAATTGCTGTAAAGGGAAATGAGTTGTTATGGTTAAAACAAATCTGAAAACCTTTTAACATTTAATGCTGATGTTTTAAAGACAGACCTTCAATAGCATTATTCAAAGCCAATGTTTACTTCAGATTTACTTCAGTTTTATTGAAACTGCTTGAGAATGACATTGCTCATGAAGGCACTAAAATACATCCTCCAACTCAAGTATTTTTTCCTCCAAACTTTCAGTTTTTTGAAAAAAAGCCCAACCCCAAACCACTAGCTATTTCAGGTTCACTTCAAGCACCCCGTTGTGCTCCTTTCTTGTGTTTTGGTTTTGCCAGTGAGCTGAAAGAGCAGATTTTGCTTTTCTCTCTGGGCAAACTAGCCTTTCAGTTATTTTCCAGTTACACCCATCAGCCACAAATGTCTCAACCCAACTAATGTCTGTTTCATATTTCTGGGACCAAGGCAGGGGGAGGGTGCCCCCTCTGCAGCCTGGCACCTGCACTGGCTCCTCATTGTGCTCCGGGTTCCTCATGTGCCGTGCCCTGACTGCCCTCGGGGGTACCCGGGGCCCGCTGGCCCCTCTGCCACCAGGCACCAATGCCAGCTCAGGTGATCTGCCTGCTGCAGAGCTTTAGAGCACCACTCTCGACTTTCTAAGAACAGCATGCACATGATTACATGGAAGAGTGAGCAAGTGCTTTTGCAACTTCCCTGCCTGCATTCGGCGTGCACAGCTGAGGGGAAGTGGCCGGTGGTGAGCTGTATGTGGGATCTTTAGAGAAGTAGGGAGACACCAGTGGAGTACTGCTGCACATGTTCATCACACAGAAGTCCTCTCTCCTAGCTAGTGGGGCTAATCAAGCCATAAATGAAAACCCTTGCATGACAAGGTGTTAGCAGCTTAATTCCTTCACTCCACTGTTCTAACCCCAGAGCTCCTGGTGAGGGCACAATGGTTTTGTTTTGAGGAATGTACCTGTTGGAGTGTGCTTCAATGGAAAGTTTTCCTTTTCCAGATCAATTCTGCACCAGACATGGGGTTTCTTTTATTGCTGGACAGCTGTTTTCCTTATGAGCTTGACAAAAGGGCCTGTTTTTCTCAACACTCTCTGAAGGGACTGGGAGGTGAATAGTCTAAAGGCTTGGCACACTGCTGGAAGATGACTGGAGAGGTCTTATCCCCACTGGATAAGATACAGGTGCTTTGGAGACCGTAGGGGAGCTCACAGTAACTATAGGGAGATCTCTGCAGGTAAAACACAGGGATCAGTGCAGAAATTTGGTGTGTCTGGGTCCCTGCCTGCTCACACACTGCCTCCAAGCATGTCTGCGGTGCCTTAGTGTGGGTGGACACACAGAGCACTGCCACAGCTGTGTGATCTACCTGCACCCAGGTCCTGGAGATCAGCCTGACCGCAGGGAACCTGTGTTTGGGGGTGCTGTGTGCCCCTGCCAGGCAGTGAAACCAGAGGTACGCCCCGAATCACCCATGATTAGTGTTTTATGGCCGGCACAGGCCACAGTAGCCTGATTCCTCTAAATTGTGTGCAGCTCCTTGGGAACTGAATGTCCTGATTTTTTATACAATTTACTGCAGACAAAGTTCCCTTCCCTTTTTCTAATCTTGCCTTGCTTTTCCTTCCCAAGACTGGCATATCAATAATTCATCTCCTTTGTATCCAGGAGGTTTCTACACAACAGGAAACTTCAGGGATGGAACAGACACATAAAACATTCCTGCAGCCGTTTGCCTCCTGCATGTTAAGAGAGACAGTGTTGCACTGACCAGCTTGGGGGGTTTTGCTGACCATTCTGGTTAAGCCTGGCTGTGATAAAACCAAGCTGTGACAACACATATTTTTTTGCTTATTGGGTAATAGGGCTGAGGCTGGGCTTTGAGTGCTGTCTCATAAGAGAGATACATCCTTGGGAGCTGACAGCAGCTGCTAATGTTGAATTGGGACAAAGTTAGCTAGAAATCTGCTGAGAGCAGTGGCAGAACTCAGGACTTACAGACCTCCTGGCCTTGGCTCCAGGTTTGTCTTTAGGCAGGCATGAAAAGTCTCTTTTCTGCCTTGCTCTTTGCTAGTGGCTTCTTACCAGCTAGTGCATGGCACACAGTGAATCCCTTCATACAGGTATTTCTCTGGGCATTTATGTTCTTTCTTTCTGCTTCAGGAAATAATTTTTCTGCCATTGCTGTTGTGTCCATCTGCCCATAGGATGGATATAGCAGACCTTCAAAGCACCACCAGAAGTAAGGAGGACAGCACAGTGTTTCAGTCTGCAAGGAGATGGGAGCCAAAATGCACCAGGAGGGTTCAGAGTCACCTTGTTGCCTGCCTTGGTGGGATGTGTGCTGAACAAGAGCCTGAGATGGGGGCATTGCCTGAGCTCTGCTGTTAAATGATTTTGCAACATTTCTTACACTTCTGTGCCTCTCCTATCCCTCTTTTCCTGCCCTGCTCTGTCTCTGGATGTGGGGCAGTGGGCTGAATCCCCTGAGAGCTGCATGGTGTTCCTACTGCATTTGATGGTCTATGAAGATATGTTCTTAAGGAGTCCAAGCTTTCCTGGCCTGGATGCATCTTCTTGCCGACAGATCTGTCACTCTCTTACAAGCAATACAGCAATTTCTTCATGCATAGCCCTGACTTTACACCTCAGCCAATATAAATCCTCTTTTTACTTTAAAAAGATAAAAAAATTCCTTCTCTCATAACTTTAGTGGATACAGACTTCCATGGCTGCATTTTTTCTCATTCTAAGAAATAGGATCATATTGCTTACATCCCCTGTCACCTTCTTATCCATTGCTGAATTGAATTCCAAACCACTTTCCTGCCCTGTAAAACCCCTAGGACTGTGCTTCACCTCCCTTCATTTCCTACCAGTGAACGACTCTCCTCCCGGACCATATTTTTGTTTCATAATGTTTCGCTTGTGCCTGCTCCTTCCCTCTGCTTGGAGCCAAGCATCTTGCACCTCTAAACCAAGTCCTTCTTCAAACCCTTCTTTTTCACCTTAGCTTACATTTGGGGATACAATTTAACCTGTGCATTTAAGACCTTCTATTCACACACACACATGCACACACATCCATTTTACCATTTTACTGGCATCCTGAATTTGCACTGTACCAGGAACACCAGCTTGTCTCAGTAGGACAGAGGCCAGTGATACCAGATAAAGCTCTGTGAAGCTGTTCCCTTAGAAAACCAACATAACAGGGATCTACCATGCAGGAAATGCACAGTTAGATTAACAGCAGGGACAGGTAACATTATTCTGGATATATAAATGATAGAAATAATCAACAGACTATTATTATTATTTATGATAATAGCATACATAATAATAATAAAAATATTGTTATAATTAACAACAATAATAAAGAGAGTCTATAAATAATGATAGAAATAATCAATAGAATTAGAGCACAGTTAAAGTGATAGCTGATTGATCAAAACACAAATCCCAGATGCAAGTAAGGATGCACTCTGCAAAAATCTGCAAGGGTGGGCTGAGGTCCCTACAGCCCTGTCTGCACACACAGCATACCTGAAGGGCAATAGCAAGAAGAACAATAAAAAAAGGTTTCAAATTCCTTTTTTCTTTTCATTGACAAAAGAGCCATTTCAGCCAAACATTTAAAAAAATGATGTCAAAACATCAAATAATCTGACACTTAAGGGAGAAGGGTGTAGGGGATCCTTCTTGTCATTTTTATGTTCTTTAGTGAACAGCTTACATATATCCTTGCACACCCACCCACCTACCCACACTTATATGAATATAGATGTATGAAAGTAATATGAAATGTAGTTCAATCTCATAGCACTTAATAATTAATGGCCCAATTTAAATAAGCATTTCAGCATATGCTTACGATCTACCTGCTTCAATGGGACTTGAGCACGCACTTCATTTCCAGTGCATGCTTTTATGCCTTTTCTGAACTGGGATTCTACTTGAATGAAATCTAAAACATTGAGCCTCACACCCCCTCCTTTTGCAGAGAATAAATGTCCTTTTATAACTGAGACTTTCAAGTGGAACAGACCTGTACTAGATTTCCAACTGCATGGCAAAAGAAGTGGTGCTACACATTTTTCTGCTGGCAAGTTATTGTAGTGAACATTTTTATTTGATTTTATTCCATTCATAGTGTGAAGCAGCAGTTGCTCTGCCGCAGATAGAGTCAGAGTTATTTGGATCAGAGCCATGGTTTTGACTACAATAACATTATTGACTAAAGTCTAGTTTGTGTAATCACTAAAATTAACACAACTGTGTGAGTGCAGAGTTCAAAGCAGGAAACAACCTCAGATACAGCCACAAAAATTGCTGCAGTCCAATTACTGCAAAACAGATGAAGATAGTGTCCCAGTGACTCATCCAGCCAAGATTCACATTTCAAAAAAATAATGCAAACCCATTCCAGAGGTAGAGATGAGGACAGAACTGCTTCAGAATAGCCATGAAAAATATGTGCAGAACATGGTCTGATTACACAAATTTGAACACTGTTCCCAGAAAAATGAAGCAAACAAAGATCCTTAGCAGTAAAGAAGAAATTCTTGGTGAAGAAAGGAGAGTGAATTTGGCTTAGTGTGTTTTTCATTAGCTCTTTCCATTAAAGGAACATATTATGCAATGGAGTTTGGCTTAATGTTTAAGTTTTGATTATTAAATAACATTTCATAGTATTTAAGACCAGTAGAAAACATTTCTATCAGTTGTTACAAATCCCCAGGGAAATGTTTAAAAACAAAACCAACAAGCAAAAGTGTTATTACTGTATTTTCAACTTGGATTTTCTAGCATTCTGTTGAGCATGACAATCTGAAAGTAAAATTCAGCAGCAATTGACTGGAAACAAAAATGAAAGTGCCTACGTATGGTTCAGTCTTTATGCTGTCAGAACTGTGGAATGGGAGGGAAAAGGGAGAAAAGGAGAGAAGAGGGGAAAAAAAGAAAATAAGAAAAACAAAGGTACTGCAGAGTGTGCAAGGAGTAAAAAAGACATCTGTTAATACTTCAATAACCTCAATTGTTATCTGAATCAGGGTAATTTTCTTGAAAAGTACATAGGCATCTAGTCACCATGATCAAATGGGACCCTTACTTTTATCTGATTTTCATTTATGTTAAGATCAATTGCTATCACTCCAGGCAAAGCCAGGACAACTGGACATACAAATAATTTACTTCTGTTTTCAGCTTCCTTTTGTTGCTAGAGAGGCAGTCTAAGCACATGTGAGAATGAATCCCTGGATTATTTTTATTCATATCTTCAAACTGAGAGTGTCAATGGAATAAAACAGTATTATTTGTGCACTGCAAATTGCTCCTGTCCTTTCTCTTGCTCATAACAAAAAGATTTTCAGCTGCTGATCTGCCTTCCCAAGGTTACCTCGTGCTGAGCCTACAAGCTGGGCTGGCAACGCCTTTCCCTCACCCCTGCAATGGAAGGAACATGACCCTCTCTGGTGAAAGCTCTTTGGTGATGGGAGAGCACACAGTTCCCTGCAGCTGAGGTGCCTCCTGTGGTACTTTTGCAGCTGATGGGCTGCAAAGGCTTCCCAAATGAAATATTTACTTTGTATTAGGTTCTGGTGTGCTGTATAGAGCTAAGGTCACCACCTAACATCCTGATGAAGAACTGAGCTGGAATTCAGTCTTAGGAAAAAATTGGCTTATTCTGACTCAATCAAAAGAAGTCCAGACGTGCAGCACTGCACAAACTTGGTTTGCTCAAGTATTTCAGTCCCTGTTTTACCTCTCTTTCGGCCCTACACCCACAGACCTACATCACCAGTGATTATAGTAGTGCTCTGTGTAGACTGCTCTGCACGGTAATAGCATGAAACAAAAACTGAGAGAAATCTGAAGACCAGAAAAAAAATTGTTAGCCAGAATAATAGATTTTTTAACAAGCTAAACAAGAAAAAACAGGAAAATGGAAAAAACTGTTGCATCCTGAAGGGTGGATGGGAAAAAGTGGTTTGTGCTGCATTCCCAAATGGGGTTCACTTGGACTCGTGCCTGCAGTGATATGCTGTCTATACCATGGACATTTGTAACATGCTTTGAGATGTCTCTGAGTGCAATCTTAGAGCCAAGCAACATGATTATTACAACCTTTGCTCCAGCGTGGAAACTGCAGACCACTTAATACAATCCAAGGAGATAAGGAACTAAGCATCATGAAAGAGAACTTGCATTTGCAATAGGTGAAATAACTTTTTTTTGGTGATACTTCTGTGGAAGGAGCTGTGAGGGTTTGTGGTCATCCTGCAACATGGTGTCAATGCAATTAGTGCAGCTTATTATTTTCTGGGACGGCAGAGGTGGGCAAATTGCAGCTTGTTAGTCCCAAATACATTATGGCCTCCTAATGAACTCCATTTTATAGCCAAACTCCTTTAAATTGTCTCTTCCCATGATTAATTCACCTCTTTCTCCCCTTCAGCAGGCTGTTGTTGATAGGGAGTGTCTAGTGTTGAATGAGTAAAAAGTACTAATGCATGTTCTTTCCAGGGAGAGATAACCCTTCTCTAAACATGATGAATGCATCTTTTACAGAGGAAGATACCCTGTGGGGCAAGGGCTTATGTATAAGCACTGGAAAGCACGTCCTGCAGGGGGGTTGGTGCAGTTCTGTGGCGCTCCTGGCTGTTTCCAGGGAATTTGGGGGCTTTGCGGACTGCTATTAGAGCCAAACCAGCCTTGCCATAGAGGCCAGCCAGGCAGAAGGGTCCTGCTCACCCCAGCTGGATATGGAACTCCTTGCCACTGAGCTGGGGACATCCCACAAGGGTTTTTCTGTCCAGGGACCTTTTATGGCAAAGAAACCTAGGGCCAGACTGGAGAAGTCATAACTGGGATCTGAGCTTGTCATTGCCAGTTCCCCTGCTCAGGGTGTCTCCTGATGGACTCCTGGTTTCTGCACCGAGTCCTACTGGCTGGGCTCCCCGTTTTGAATCATCTGAGGCAAAGGTGCCCTCAAAGCTGGCACGAGCAGAGCTGCAGGAGGGACCATGGAGGAGCAGAAGTGAGGGCTGCCTCCCCAGGAGAAGCTCTGCTCTGATTGCCCTCCTGCTTACCCAGACACTTCCAGCTGAGGCCAGGAGTGAAGCAGACTCAGAGTGGGGAGGTGACAGTGCTTGGCATTCTGCAACACGTGTTAAAAGGCCGAGAGGGCCATAAATACAGTGAGCTAACTAAAACTATGCACATTTATTAGCCATATATAAAAAAAACATATATATATGAACGTCTTTATGTGCATACCCATAGGAACAAACAAATAATATCACAGCACTCACAATTATTCATAAGAGCCTTTTTTTCTAACTCATCTTTGGCAAGAGAAAACAGCAGTAAAAGAAAGAAGGGAAAAATAAACCCTTCCCCCAGCTGATTATCAAATAAAATACTGTTTAATTTTCTGTCTAATAAGTACAAGAAGTTCCATAACTCCCCTGATTAGGCATATTATCCTTCTTCAGAAAGTCAGCTTGATTTATGCAGAAAGTGATTTGGACATACTTTCCTCTGGCTATAGAGATTTCATAATTCCTGGTGTATGTCTGGAAAATCTCCTCTCGTCCCAAGTCCAAACCAAATTAATGTCTTCCAGAATGACCTGAGGAATTAATGAGGTTTTTGCTGTCAGTTCTGCCCATGCAGGGTCAAGTAAATCATTTGCTGGCCCTTACTCCAGTGTTTTTCACTGTCTTTCTGACTTCATGTACAATGATAACAAAGTTGCAGATGCCTTTGAAATACGGCATCACTGACACTCTCTGTCCATCTGTTGGGACATATTTTAGGCTCTGTTTCTCTGTCTGCTGTAAACTCTGCCTTTAATGGAGTCAGTAATTGCTGATAAATGGGGTATCAATGAAGTCAGTGTACTGTAGGTTTCCCCATTCTTTTCTGCTGATGTGTGCTATTTAAATCTCTCTGCCATTACTTACAGTTATTGTGTGTTCTCGTCTTTAATTCCAGCCCCAGGATTCTTGGCCCCAGGCACGATTTTTAATACATAGGAAAACTAGGTACTACGGAGACCTGTTTGGCAGTAAACAAGTTATCCTCAATTCCCCACTCTGCTGTCCCCAACTAAAGAAAATGTGAAACACATTAAGAGTATGTACATTAAGTTCTGAGAAATTCACAGATTTTCTTTCTCTCATGTCATAAATATTTTAAACCAACCAAGTTTTGACATTGCAGCCAAGCAATAAAAACCACGATCCATCCCCTCTCTCTGTCTCCTTTTGGTCTCCATGTGATAGAATGTTTGAAGTAAAATGAGCACACACTTGATCATACATTTTATATTACCTTTCTTTATAATTTATCACAGCTTTTAAGGGTATTAAAATATTACTTCAGATGAGTACTGCTTGTGCCTATGACACTGTTTAATCCATAGTCTTTTAGGCTCTCTGCCAGCTATCTCTGCAGTTATACCTCATTTTCTTGCATGAAAAGCAAGAATAATCTGAGCACATCTGAGCACAGAATAATTACTCCAGTTGGAAAAATAACAATGACACTTGAAGCAGCATCTGGCCCTTTCCAAACACCCAGGCAGACACAATCCCCCTCCAAGCTTAAAGCTCAAAAGGAAAAGAGCAGAAGAAATAAATGGGAAAATCAGGTCATTCCATTGCATGTGCCATGGTAGTGGCTACAGCCTAAACCAGAAGGTCTAGAAAAAAGGTGCAAAGAAATTAGTATTAAGTAATTGTGGAAATGCTGCTACATAGGAGTTAGCAATGCCTTTCAGTCAATGGATAGTTGATGCCCAGAAACACAGGAAACTTCTGGTAGTTAAGTTAACTTCTGGCCTGCAAAGTTAGGGGTGGCTTTGCATCCTGGCTCAGCCATATGTTCCTTACTCTTCAAGAATGTTTGGCTATACCTTGCAGACTTTTGGTTTGCTGTTTGAAGTCTGTTTTGTAGTTCCCACAGCACTCTGGGAATACTCAGACCAGCAATTCTTCTCTTGGAAGCTGATGGCACCTGACTTTGAAGGAAAAGCCCTCTGCAGCTGGCCCTTGGCACAGGTAAGATGACTGAGGCAGTGATTAGTCTGAAGTCTGCGTTCCACTAAGCAAAAGGTTGTGACCTAAAGCTTAAAAACCAAGTATTTTGTTGAGTCTAAAGCTTTGTGGCATGGATCTGGTTAGGCCTGTAGAAGAGAGGCCAAGGCAAGCAGGGCCGCCAGATTTTCTCTGTGATCAAGGGGGGCACAAGCACACGGAATGTGCACACCTTGTTCCTCCCTCTCTTGACACCCACAGGATTATAGACTTGCGTGACCAGGGTGGGAACGCTCCACATGGATATTTCACATACAGAGGCTTTGGAGAAGAATTAGACATTAACTGATTTTCCATAGAACCCTGAGAACCTTCCAGCCATGGACTGGCAATGGACTTGGTTAGAGAAATAACATTTTCCTTGATTAATTTTGAATTTGCTGTCTGCAAGCCTTTGGATTATTAGATTACCAAATAGAACTCAGCTGTTAGCCATATCCTTTCTACCAAGAGGCTGAATTTTTAAATTTCCTTTCACTTATTCTTGATTATTTCTGCTACAAATTTTGAATGCTTTTGTCTCTTTTCTACTTACTTCAGGAGACTGTAATAAAACATATTCCTCATCTGTTAAAAGATATACTTGTGCTTTTGCAGACTAAGTGCTCTTCAGTTGCATCAATAGTTCCTAGGGAAAGGTCTTGCTCTGACACACTTGGACTTTCCCCAAATGCCTGATTTAAAGATGCTTGTTTGGGATTATTAATCTTTCATAAAATGTTTCAAAGTCTTCTTGTGAAAGAAGGATTACTACAACAAACTTGTAAATGGACAGCAATATAAGCTTTGTTCCTGCGTAATATTAAGATTTTAAACAGGTTATGTTTTGGTTATTTAATTTAAATTCCTGTCAAACAAAGTCTTACTTTATTAAACCCTGCATAAAAATCTGTATACCCCTAGATTTACCTGAAACCAACCTTTCAAAATATGTTGCCTTGATTCAGAAGCCTCATGTTGTGGGAGAATCAGTCATGCATCTTGGGATGTTGTTGAAAGCAATCCCTCTTATATCCATCATGCCTAAATTATCCTGGTTTCATCTTGTAGCCACCAGACCTTGCTACATTCTTGTCAGGCAGGGAAAACCTGCCTCCTTGTGTAGATGGCTGAGGGGCAGTCAAGTCAGCTCCCAGTGATCTCTTGGGGAACCCTAGCAGATGTAACCTCTTAAGTCTCTTCCTGTCAGGCTCAGACAGCAAATTCATGAAAGAAATTCTCCCTCTTTGCTCCAGGGGAAGCCTGACTTGCCTTATGTTCTCCTTATTTTGCTGAAAACTTCCTTCCTGGTAATTTTCCCTGGAAGAAAGCAGCTTCTGGATTTTCATTCTACTGGGACAGATGTGGCGTGATGACTCTCATTTCCTCTCTTCCCTTTTCAGTTTCTTCCCCATATCTTCTTTTTTTTCTTTTCCTCTTCTTCTTCTTCTTCTTTTTTTTTTTTTTTAATGAGAAATGATGATTTCAGTGTTTTTTGCTATGTACAATTTAATGCAAGCAAAAAAAATCATGTTCTGCCTCTTGGGATGATGTTACAAAATTTTTGGGAATATTACAGCACGTTATAAATCTTCTATTATTAAAAATTATTTGTTGTTTGTACAAAACAACAAATACAAACTCTCAATTCTACTTTTAACTCTTACCAAATATTTTTACTCACCCTTCTTCCTCTCATTCAGCCCATAGCTTGTGAGATCACTCAAGTTTTAGTTACCCCCAGCAGGGCATAACCAGGGAAGAGGTTGTGTTACAAATCCAGTCACCTCTCATTTCTCCTGGTATGTTCAGGAAGTTTGAGGTATCTTTGTTCCACCCCAGCCAGCCAGCACTACCTGGCTTATCCTGGCCAATGCTGGGTTGCAAGGACAAGTGCAAGTAGAATTATGATGGAGCCATTCAGTCTTGGGTTGGGACCGCACAGATTTCATCTTTCTTTTTGTTTCATGAGCCATATTCTTAAAGCCTTCTTCAGACCATGCCCTTTGTTGTCCTTGTGCAGTTCTACTTTCTTGTTTTATCATGATTACTTCTTTTGGTCTTTCTAGAGAAATGATTCATGAACAAACGAGTCACAACTTCCTTCTCATATTTGGAAGTGCTGATTTTGAAAACCACATCTTCAGGCCTCTATTCAGGGCCTAATTTTTTTTTTTTTCCTGAATTTCACTCTTTATTCTTCTCTATTATAAGGCAATGATATTACTGTTTGGAGAATGAAACCAGCACTTTGCTGTGTTGAATCATTGTTTAAAGGAAGGCCTCTTTTTGAGTTGTTTGCTGTTGTGAAAAATTTGAAAGATGCTTAGCCTTAATTAATGCTCTGTTTACTCTCTTCCAGACCATCTCTGCTACAATGCTTAAACATACTCAGTAGATAGATCAGAGTTTTCCAACTGCTTTGGGCAAAGTGAGCACTGAAGTCCTGGGAATTTCTCATTAACAGCCACACATCTGAATATTGAGCGGTTTGTCTGCACAATGTAGAACTTTACAATTGCATGTGTGGACATGGTCTGTTTGTGGCTCAGTTCCCATTATCTCATTCACATCAGGGTATGTTTCCCAGCTTTGGAATCCATGAACCAGATGATTCTTGAGTGCATCATATCAGGGACATCAATATCTTGAGGAGGCTCAAAATGTACAGAAATGGCTATGGCTTGTGATCCCCTTTAATTTTTACTCCATCACCCTCCATTCTCCTTTAATTTCGTTCTTAATTTTAGACGAGTTGTATAAAACCTAAATTCAAAGAAAACCTTCCCCTTGCCTTTCACTTGCCCTTCTATGAAGTATGTTAGCAGAAACATCTTAAACCTATAGATTAAACAACTCTTGTTCATCCCATTCATGCATGTTAACCTCCAAAGTTAGTTTGGCAAGCTCAGTTGTGACAGTTTTTTATTGGTTTCATATTTATAGTCCTTTTAATATTTCTATTAAAGTTGCTTTAAAAAGCCTGTTATGGTAAATTTTGAAAAAATAAGTTATTTTTCCTAAGTATATTTGACAAAAGACTTCAGTTTTTGATTTAAAAAAACAAACCAAAAAATTTAACGACACAAAGATTTTGCCAAAACATTTAGGTTTCTATTTAAATGTTTGTAGAATTATTGAAAATTAAGCTGTTTTACAGGGAGAAAAAAATGATTTCCAGTTTTTATCCAAAAAATTTTAACCCTAAGGAAAATTTCCATACAAATGTTTGCATTGGTATAAAAGCAGTTTTTTTGCCCCTCTTCTCCAGAAATATTTCAAAAGAAAACATTTCTATATGCTTCTTGACTTCCCTCTCACACCTGTGTAAACCAAATTCTATTCCATTGAAGTGGATGAAGTTATGCTGTCTGAAGAAAGAAAAAGTTTAAGCTTTTGAATAGATTGCTTTGTCTTTTAATACACCTGGTTTGTTCTAAACAGGACACTCTAAATCCAGAAATTCAGACACCAGCAATTCCCTTCATCCCTGCATACAAATGGTTCTCTGGATTTGACTCCACAATATTTCTTTATTTAAGAGTAAAAACATCCGAGGCATGGAAACAGGAATGGATGTGGAGGATCATGAGCCATAAACCACTGGCTCTTCCTGAGATGTGCTGGAGCTCTTGGACACAATAACGTGGAAAGTCTCCGCTGCTGCAGTTGGTGATGAGTGGAGATGCAGAGAACTTCAGTCCTCTCGCCCTGCTCCTCTTGGAGTCCTGCCTTCCCACCTTCCTACAAATATCCAGGCCTGAATCTCCTGTAACAGAGAAATGAAAATGATGGATGTCACCACCGGCATTGATGATTTGGGAATTTTTTTTTGTTGGCAACCATGAGAAATGATTTCATAGGAATGGTGCTGAAAATATCCTGAACTATGAGAAATGCTAAAAAATAAAAAGACAATAGGATAATAATCTGGTCTTACCCGACAATGTCCAACATGTGCCATAAAACATATGAA
The DNA here is from genome assembly GCF_027887145.1 of Ammospiza caudacuta. Taxonomy (NCBI): domain Eukaryota; kingdom Metazoa; phylum Chordata; class Aves; order Passeriformes; family Passerellidae; genus Ammospiza; species Ammospiza caudacuta. Next base: position 22,300,500 of record NC_080595.1, on the reverse strand, counting down.
ATGCTACTTTTCTTTTATTTTCCACAAAAGTTGAAAAATTGATTAACCTTGCATTCCTAGGAATAGAAAAGTGTACAGATTTTCTGCTTCCAACTGATGCTTTTCATTTTGCCTCAGGACAAAAGGCCTGGGAAAGTCATCAGAGCTTCCAAAATATATACCCAACCATTTTGGATATCGACCTTTCTGGAAGAGCTGCCATGATTTTTGGTGGCAAAAATACCTGTCTACAGTGCTGTAAGTGCAAGATCTGGAAGCAGGGCAGTAGCTGTGAACGTGCCTTTTAAGTTCAGGGTCTGAAGACTTGAAAGTTGAGATTTACCCAAATTATTTTATTATTTTATTACCCCTGAAGACAAGTTTAACACCCACAGGTTTTCACTGCAACCATAAAACTGCACAGAAACATCTTTGCTGCAGTCCTGTCTGCAGTTCAATTTGTCCTGATTTTTCCAGGAGTCCTGCCACTACTATTGCTGAGCAGCCGAGATGACAGACAAGACTTCCATCTTCAGAGCCTCTTTCAGAGAGCTCCTTCAGCTAAGTGCCCTGTGGGTTTTCCTTCCTATTAAATGTCTCCTTTCTCCCCACCTCTTCCCCACCATTTTTTAAAATTTTATTTATTTCATGAGAATAAAACCATGAAGGAAAATTAATTTTCATTGCAATGCAGTGAACTGTGAAAGAGACTCTTAGTTGTGGTCTGGAATGCAGACACTCCTGGCTACCTTCTCAGACCATGGCTAATCACACCACTGACAGACTGGAGCTCGTTGGCTGATCCCAGCGCCCTGCGAGCCTGGAACACGCCGGATTGCTGAACTCCTTGGAGTGCTGCATGAGGGACGATTGTTGACAGTGGGTTCGGGAAAACTTTCTTGGAGATATTTTGTCCTGCTTGCCACTCTGGTGGGGCTATTCTGCCATCTTTGAAATGCTTTGTTTACTCCCCTCTCATTAATGTGTAGGTGTAATCCTTAGGTTTGCTTTTGAAGGATAGCCTCTGGTATACAATAACAGACTGTGGAACATTATTCATATTAACCTTGGAAGCAGTGGGAAAAGCATGTGTCTTTATTGCCCATGCCCCTGTGCGCTCCTGGTAGTTACAGCTGAGAGCACAAGGCAAAAAGACAATTGTGGAGCATGCCCTTGAAACAATTGTTCAAAACGCTCTGGTCTCAGCACGCTTCTACCACTTTCCTCCTTTTTGATAGCTTCCCCAAAGCACCAGATGGGAGCTGCTCAGCCTGTTGCCAAGTTCTCATTGTTCTTCTTGCAAATGCGCATGCTTGCATGTGGACAAAGTACTTGTGTATGAATGCAAATGCTGGGATGAGCAATGGAAGTACCCTCTCCCAGCTATCCTGTTTTACTCACTTCACTGCAGATTTGGAATAGTCTGATCAGAGGTGGTGACCAGTCTTGTGTGCAAAATAACAAGTGATTGGTCAGAAAGAAACCTGTTTCATAAAATAAAGGAACACTTGAAAGCTGAGCTGCGTGAACACAAAATCTTCTGTAAATAATTGCAAAGAATGGAAAACTCAACTCTGAAAAAACTCTTTGGCTAGATAATCTGTGAGTCTGAAGAATTGCTTTTGTCTTCACTAAGTCAACTGCTTGTTCTGCTTCAGGTGTGTTGGCATGTTTTATTTGAAGTGGATAGGAAACTGATGTGGAACACCAAGAAACAGTATCAAAAGTAACACAAAGCAATTAAACTAGCCATGAATATAATCTAATCATTCTTGATTTCAGATGTGAGGTACATCCTCTTCCCCACATGCATACTTAGGAGCAAGAGAGGGGTAAATCATGCACTTAAGGTTGCTCACCTGTGCATATGGATCTGTGATAGCCTCAGGCACTGTCTGGTCATCAGCTGCTGAGTCTTAAATTGCTTGAAGAGCAAAACTAAAGACTACTAAAACTTACCAAGTACTCCCCCAGTGAGACCTTGCTGTGCGTCTACATTGTGTCCACCACATTTTACAGTCATGGCTGAAAAGGCAGGTAAACAACATCTGTGCCTTGTGCATGGGCCATGCAGCCTCTTCTTCCTAGAAAGCCACATTTGGGATATCCCATCACACAAGTGCGTGGAGTGGTTCCAGGGATGGGCTGTGAACCTGAGTCATTACCAAATCAGACACTGACAACCTCAAGAGACATGGATAATGAAGACTGTCACCCTTCTGCTTTCCCTGTAACTCTCGACAGTCACTTGGGGAAGACCTGACAGACTGAAAAAAACCTTTACACTGACTCTGGAGCACCCTGATATCTGCTGTGGAAATATACACCTCCTATGATTAACGCCTCTCCTCCTTGACGGGAGTTTTGGCCTCACTTCCAGATGAACTCAGGAGGCTGTGGCATTATTTATTCTTCCGCCCCTTGTGATTTCTCCCTGAGAAAGCAAAATGAATCATACCAGGTTTGAGATTCCCCAGAGAAATGGCTGTGTTTGGTACACATGACTTTAAACTCGTCTCTTCCACCCTTCCCCTTGGTGATTAATGGCCTGTGATCCTCTGTGATTCATGGCATCCAGAAGACATTATTTTCTAGGATGTAAGAGTTGGACAGCATGTTTTCCTCATCAGTTACTGACTATGATTGTAAGCGCCTCATCGACCTTATCTGGGATGTTGGCTGTCAAAGAGGGAAATGGGGAGAAGGGGGAGAGGATCAAGAAGAAAGCCTGCTCCATCACTGACTTGATCCTCACTCAGGCCAGCCACTTCGAGCTTCTCTCAGCTTCTACAAGTAAAGTTTTCCCCCTTCCTGGTCTATTCTGAGCCTTTCCTTGTCCTCAGGCTCCCTGAGACCCTTGAGGGGATGATGTGGAAAATGAAAACCTTTCAGTGACAGTTTTTAACTTGACATTGATCCTACACACACCTGTCCACAGAGCTGGCTGTGCCAGATAGCTCCAACAGCTGGGTTCACACCTTGCCATGCAGCGCACATTCAGGTTGAATTACTACACTTAAACAAATTTTCATTTCCATGCACTTGATATACACTTTTTTCCCTCCTTTCCTCTCTCCCCATTGGCAACTTAAGGAGCCATTTTTATTCCTGACACCACCTTGGCACTCTCTCTACCAGCATGTGAAAACAGCTGAAGTTGTACATATGGAGACCTCATCCTCAGTTGCCTAATGGATTCAGAAGACATCCTGAATATTCATCATTTCTCTTTTTATGAGCACCTTGGCAATTGCCTCCAAAGTTAAAGACTGTTGTAAATTAAGGAATGGCACTTGGTGAATACCAATTTATCCGTATTTCAAGACTTCCCTCACCCCCACCTCCCCTCCACACAATATTGAAGTTCCTGTAGTCTTTCTGAATACAGGGCATTGTTTCTGTGCTGCTGAGGCAGAATTGTTTGTGCATCCCTGAAGACTATGAAATGTCTGCTCTGGGGCTGCTCATTTAAACTCTGTGCACTTACTGTACCCTCTCCGGAATTCCCTTCCTGGAGAAGCCAGCAATGACCTTCTCAGAAGTAATGTTAAACACATGCTGAGGAAGCTTGGCTCCTAGACAGGCCCTTTTAATTATTGAAAGTTAATAAGTATTTTTTTTTCAGTTTCATATCACTATCTGCTCTGCTGTGAGTGGGATCCTCCAGGTACACAGTTCCCATGTGTTGCCTGAAATCCATATCGGCAGACTTATCTGGTAATATCAATATTTGGTGCTTTTTAATTGTGTGTGACTTTTCCACACACAAAAACTTCACCTCTTCTTAGTAATGACAGTGCAGAAATTAAAGCAGAGGGTTAATTATGGTTGATAGTTACTGAGTGTTTTTTGAACTTGTGTCAAGTTCATGGGGAAAATCCCTGCTGGAGAGAATACCCTGCTCATTGGAGAGCAGTAGGAGAGAAGGAGTAGCTTAGTCCAAGGTTTACATATGGGACACAAAAATGTAGAGGATTCTGTCCGGTAAGATGCTGAGCACTCTCTCCCTGGTCTTCCCAAATTAAGTGGACTCAACATCTTCAGTGAAACTAGGTGGGACACACTGACCTGAAGTGATAGAGAAATCCTGTGCTGAAGGGAAGGGTCAAGTCTGGATTTCTTAGGTCGCATTTCAGTCTGGTCTCCATCTTGTATGTGGATACCAATGGATACCAATGGATATGGCCCTGAGTAGCCTGGTCTAGTGGAAGGCATCCCTGCCCAGGGTTGGGGGTTTGGACGAAGATGATCTTTACAGTCCCTTCCAACTCCAGCCATTCTATGAGCCTATTCTATATTTCTATGGTCTTTATTCATTCCTGGGCCTTGCTAAGATTTTCATATATGCAAAGGGTGTTGCTGACATTCATAATTTTACTGGGGATGCTTGCCATTTTTTTTTTAGAAGGCTCCAGTTTCTTGAACCACATTTATACAACCAACTCAGCTGTCCAGGAATATAAATGGTTTCTAATCCTTGTTCTTGAAACAGAAATCTTAGAAAGAAAACCAGGAATGCTGGAAACCCAGAGAGAAAATGTAAACACCTCCAATATACTTCCATTTATAACAATCTCACCATTTCTAAGTCAAGATTATGTACTTTTTAGTTATAGTGTGGAAAAATCTGGCTCTTGCTTTTGCAATGTTCATGTCATAAGTAGAGTCTGGAGGGTGTGAAGACTCAGGAGAAGGTGATCTGAGGGGGATGATGGATCCTGTGGGAGGCCAGCAGGTTTCTCGGCCTGCCAGGGTGTTGCTATGGAGATGCCAGGCCACGAAGGAGGCAGGCAGAGCCCCAGGGCTGCCACAGGAAGATGTGGCTTAGAAGGGGTGAATGTGGGAGCTGTCACAAGGCACGAGATTCCTTTCATGCCTTGAACCAGGGCAATTCTTCCAAACTGTTCTCCAGGACCCTGAAGCTTTGTGGGAAGGTGCCACACAAGGCCTATTTGCATTTCTCCTCCTTTTGCTGTGTTTGGAAGGAGCCTGGGCTGCAGTGCAGAGCAGCTGACAGTGACTGAGGGAGGTGCAGGCAGCTGGACAGACGCTGTAGCATTGGCACCAGCTGATAGTGGTAGGAGGATGGCTCCACAATGATCACTTTTGGGGAATATTCACACGTCTTCACACCTGCCCAGCAAGGAGGAGAGGGGGACACCCAATGCAGGAAGTCAAGAACTATTTCAAGGACATCAGCATGGTTGCAGATGCTAATAAGAGCGAGGAGAAAGGCATCTCACAGGGCTAGAGAGGACATTGTTTAATACAGTCAGCACATCTGGAGATACATCACAGTATCAAAATACAAGTGCAGGTGTGAAATTATCCCCCAGATATCTCTGCAAGCAGCGGGGGCAGAAAGAAGGCAAATCTGGATCCTTGCGCCGTTGGTTTTTACTGCCTCCATGGGCAAGTATAGCTGTGATCACCTCAGATACCTGCTTGAAATCACTGTTGGTCTGACCAGCGCCTCAGGGGACAATGTGGACGTGAGAGACCACAAACCAGCTGCTCTCAGAAGGAGTGAGCTTGATGCACAGGGTGGTCCAGAGACTCAAACACTGAGACCTGGGATGTGGGAAGCAAAATAAGCCTGTGGACTCTGGAGCCCATTCACAAGGCATGGAGCCTTTCTTTTTAACTTCAGTCGTCTCCCAGCTGTCTGGGACATCATCAGTCATCTCCTCGTCTTGAGATGCATTGAGAGCTGTCCATTAACAGCTTAGCCAGTCTCCATGGGTCTAGAACAAAAAGAAAGAGAATAATTTTGTTTAGAAGTGTTGTATTAGATATATGTATGTGAAAATATGTATGCAGACACACACAATATAGCCAGTCACAGGACTAGTGGAAAGGTACCAAAATAAAGATTTCAAAGGACTGCTGTCATTTTCTATTTACTTTTTACATAAAATAAAAAAAATCTTTACCAGCTATAGTAATTAATGTCTGATCTGGACCACAGTCCCAGTAATTAGATCTTTCTTCTCTTTAGGTGTTTTCTGTTGTTGTTGTTGTTTTTTTTTTTTGTTTGGTTTAGTTTTTTTTAAAGTATGCATAAGGACAGATACACTGATAACAGGCATCAACTCTGAGGCTTCCAGGACTGTGGTTGGCTAGGAAGAGTGCTTTGCCTTCAGGTAGAATAGTTTTTGCTTTTATTGCAAAGGGGGCTCTGAAATGCCTCCTCTAACACAGAGCTGAGGTGAAATTACTGTGGTAGGAGGTAGTTAACTACTTACTTGTACTGAATATTTCCTGTGAATCAAGCTGCAAGAGAGTAGGTGAAGCCAGGGGTGATGGAAAGCAGGATTAATTATGGATATAGCTAAAACTTTGTGTGAGCTTGTCACGCTTGCAGCAATTAATCTCCACAGTGATGAGAGACTGCAAATAAGGTTCTTCAATGAGAGATGGAATTTGATTGGATAAACAGGAGAGAGAGATTGATGCAACAAGTTTTAATTGCTATTTCCCTGGATGTTTCCAGAGGGAAGGGGGAAATATTTTTCACGAACATGTAAAGAATAGGAAAATTAATGAGATCAGTCTTAAAATGGCAGCTTCTCTAAGAGAAGCCCTTTGCATGGGCACAAATGATCAACAAATTTGGTTTGAGGTTGATGCATGATGATGACTCAGGAAAGGGAAGCAGTTAATACAACCTGAACTGAAAAATTTAGATGGGTTCAGATTTCATGCACGTGTGTTTGTTCTTCCTCTCTCAACATGCTTCTTTATAGCTGAATTTCAAGTTGAATAATTATATTCCAATGCTGTAACCAGTTGATAAGCCTTTGCATTGCTGTGTATTTTTCATCTCTGGACCACAAAAAGCTGTCCAGGCACCAAATGAACTTTGCATAGGATGTGAAGCTGGCCAGTTTTACAGTCATGTCCAGGGAAAATGAAGTACAAAAACTCTAGAGCTAATGAAAGAACGTTCTTTTCTAAAGAACGTGGCTAGTTAAAGATTGCAGGAAAGATTTGGCCAACTCCCAAATGGCACCTCAAATTTTTCTCTAGAATTTGCCTTTTTTAATGTCAAATCTTGATCTTTTTTGAGTGTGCACATAGAAAGATAAATGAGACATGAGAGAAATCATCTGGTGCTTTCTAGTCCAGAGTGTAAGCTCAATATCTGAATGACTCAAAGACATACTCTGAAGTAAAAGCCAAAACTGCTGCTTAATCTTCTCTGTGAATTGTTCACCAGACCATTTCTTCTACCTTCATTTATTGGTGCTCATGGTACGTCATTGCATTTGGAAACTGGTTTGTCTATGGCTTGTATTTTTTCCTGTGACAAAGTTGAGGGGAAAAAGTTTCTTTCTTTCCCATTACAGAAATCTCTGTCCTTTCTATTAGAAAAAAATCTGTGTCTGACTCTAAATCAACTTGATCAGTCTTTGAAGATATCTATGTGAACATAGGTATGTGACTGCTCCCAAAACAGAAATTGCCATTGTCACCCAAAAAAACATATAAAATTTTTACTTCTTGATGCAAAAGGCTCTCTTAAGTTTGTATTCATCATGTTAACTGATCATTGTAAGATATACATTATGTTCTAAATACCATGGAAGTTTAGGGGACTATTTACAATTGGAAATAATTGTTTAAAATGTTATGTCTGAAGAATGCAGAGGAATGCAGCAAAGCTCTTAGAAGAACTTTAATTTGCTATCAAAACCCAATTTATTCAATGTCTCCTTCCAGAAGATTATATTGTTAGTTCAGCTGCAACTTCTTAACTTCATAATATTTTATATATTTTGGCCATCATGCATTGCCACAAAGTATATTATACACTGTGATTTAAAATGTGTTCTGACTAAGTACACAGAAATGATCCTATTCACTGTGCGAGGAATGAGAGAGACATCATAAGTACCCATTGTTAAGGTGTAGATATATTTAATGATCATCTGTTAGCTAAACTTTTTAATTCTGTGTCTTGATTATGTTATACCTTTATTGATATTCTCAGGTATTGTTTCAATTGCAGACACAAAGAGAAGACAATGTCTTTCATCTTCCCCACTCCCACCACACAACCATTAGAAAGAAAAATACAGGAAATGTGTCTTCATGGGAAATGAAAATGGGGAAAAAAAGAAAGGCTAAAAAAGCATCAAGAGAAATTGATCAGCTGAAAGATGGAATGAAAAACCTAGCATGTGCAATAAGGGAGTGTGCTGGGAGTATGCTGTTATTTTATTGCTACAGTGGTACTTATCCAGGACCTAAAATTTTGTTGCATCTTAAAAAGACTATGGCTAATTTAGCAAATGTAGAGAGAAGGACAATATAGACATTTGGAGGATTCTCTACAGGGAGGCATTATAAGGTTTTGCTCTTTCCAGCTCAGAAAAGAAATGGGAGAGCTGGAATCTGCCAGAGCCCTGAGAAATGCTGAAACTGGCAGAGAACATGCAGGAATGATCAGCTGCAATGTGCTCATACAAGTACCAGTGACAACTTGAGACAGCAGTTCCAAAGGCAGAGGAGGGATTCCTGGATGCTGGCCCTCACAGAGACCAAAAGTGCTAATGAATTCTGCAAGGGATGAGACCAATTCATTAAGGATAGGTCAGCCAGTGACTCTTCAAAGAGATTGTCCATGCATAACCGCTACCTCAGGAAATCCCAAACTATTGCTTCTCGGAAACCAGCCCAGTGAATGGGGGTGAATCACCCTGTGATGTGTGCCCTAGCCTCGTGCTTTCCCTAGACATCTGTTCCTGGGCCATGCAAGAAGTAAGACACGTAGTGACAAACACAGGGCCTGAATTCATTGTGATGAACTAAAAATTCTGAGTCCTGGGCCCTATATTGGCCAGTTTCTGTAAGTGATGTTACCACAGAAATCCCTCCCCTTCACAGAAGGCTTGTGCCGTTGAAACCTTGAAGATAGACTTGTATGATGAGCACTTGGTTCAGTGAAACTATTGATGGGAAAAATATCAAGAAAAATGAAGCAAGCAGGGATTTGGCCCTAGTGAGACAGGCAGAACTAGTATGCTTACATTTAAAATGCAATGTTTAATATTTTAGCAAATGTGACAAAGGATATCTCAGTGCCCCTGTAAACTTTTAAAATTACTGATGAACTAACCTCTTCCCTGGAAATCTACAACATTGAAACCAGCAATCAAGACTTTTACTTACAAGAGAAGCAAAAAATTATTTGGGAAAATCATAAAAATGTTTTTTTAAATGAACCTTAGCCCTTATCTTACATGTCAGCTGTGTTAATGCAGATGTTTCCAATTTGAAAATTAAGAGTGAGCTTTGTCTGAAGGCGATGTCTGTGAAGAGCCAGCTCTTCCCAGAGGAATGGGCCTTGGTTTTGCAGAGAGAAATCAGAATCTAGGAAGGTTAAGAATAGGAAGAGATCAATGTTTGAGTTCTGATAATGAGAAAGGAATTTGATGAGGTTGGAATATTCAGGAAAGACATTACAAAGAGGATAAAAGAAAAATGCAAAATTATGTTCCTCATTGTTAGAAGCCTGTTAGATATGAAGAGTAGCTAAATTAGACATTGTGAGATGGCAAAAGTGGAATCCAAAATCCTGAAATCATGAACAAGGAGAAGAATTAGTTGTCTCAGAAGAAGGACCCTCATGTTCAATACTTAGACACAATATGGGCTCCCTCACAGCTCAAGCAGAGATGTCTCTATTGACTCCACCCTCATGTAAGAATGTGGGAAAGGGGAATATTCCTGAAGTTATTATGTAAAAGCCACCACTAAGGCTTTCTGCTATCAGTAGTATGGGACACTGTTGAAGGGAACAAACCAAAAACTCTGCGCATCTGCATCAGTCCCAAGAGAACATGGAGACCCACACAAGCCAGAGCTTTCTCTGTGGAGCTATAACAGGAACTTAGCCAGCCCAGGACAGGACAGCGTGTTCCTAAGCAAGAGCTGCCCCTCCAGCTATCCAAAGGTTGTGCTCTGGGTCACATGGGAACATAGATACTGTCCTGTGGCTGCTGGGACCAATAATGTGGTTGTCTATTTGAAGAGAAGATAAAGATTTTCGCATAAATTAGGTATTCGCAGTAGGAAAGCAAAGAAAATAAGTTTTTCCTCTCCAGCTGAAAATTGCACCCATTTCTTTCCTGCTCCAGGCCTTCCAGCTTTCTAACCTGATGAGTTATGGACAGTCATTTTTTCCAGCATTGGCTAAATTCTTTTCTAATTATACATGTTCTGAATAGCACGAGGCAGACCTGCTGGTAGAACATTTGGTGCAGAGAGCATAATAAATTCCACAGAGGGCTTGACGTGCTTCACCATAGATGCAATATTCATTTTCATCACCACAGAAGAGATGAGATACTGAACCAGAGTTAAAAAAAACTTTGTGCTCCTTTTCTAGGATGTGTGGGTGGGATTAACTTTGTTTGTTCAGTTAAAAGGCTGTGTTGTAAGACAGCTTCAGTAGAATTAATATCTAGACATTTGTAAAGCAGATTTTACAAACACAAAAGCACAGAAGATGCAAATAAAATCAGATCTATAAGATACATATCCATCACAATTTTAACACTGTTTTGGGCTAAAAATGAACATAACACATAAAAGCATAAACTATGTCAAAAAAATTTAGCACATGATCTTTTACTTAAAGGTCTTCTCTCTGGAAATTATGTTGTAAAGTGCTTACAATAAAAAGTAGCTCTGAAAAGAGTGGGGGTTTATTGTCAGGGAATGATTTACAGAACAAATATATTCAGATTTCAAGTAAAAACATTTCATTTTTTCAAACACCAGGCCTCCAAATCCATCTTGGGACCTCCAAGCAGATTCTTTTCTTGCTTCTCATGGATAGTAATAAGTTTCTAGAGACCATCTGTGGAAAAGGCCCTACATGTGTACTGACTTTGCAAACTGAGTATTTGGAATTTACAAAAAGATGAAGAACATGTGGACAGAAGTGGGAATTTCCCTTCTTTATATAGATTATCATATCCTTACTAATGAGATGATGGTGGAATATTTAGAGACGAAGTCACAAAAGGTCAGCAGAAGAAGGGAAAGGAGGTGTTTTCTGGTCTCATGCTTAGCACATTAGGACATGTTACCTTGTAAATGTACAGGAGAATGTTGGATTTTAAAGAAGAACTCCTTTCAAGGAGGGGGAAGAATTTTAGCCTTTCCTTTCTGCCCATTGCTGCTGTTTCCATGTATCATGACATGCTCTGGGGAATTTGGAGCCTTGGAAGACATAATTTACTTTAGTGAACCATGGCCCATATGTGATTCACATTGCTTTGCATTGGATGCATCTCTGCATTTTTGGCATGGTCCTGTGGCCAGGGATGCCAGCAGTTTCCTTTCATGGCTGCTATCATCAAGGAGGCAGCAGCCACATTTCATCCTCTCACAGAGTTGTTACTTTTGCTCCCTCTTGCTTTGTTGTTACCCTTTATATATAATACGAGTCATTCAGAGTCAGTGTAAATGTTTGTTCAGAATAGGGGATGGAAAAATGTAAGAATAATTCTGGTAATGGAAGTAGAATATAAACAAAGAGCTTAGAGAAAGTGGAGGAGCAGTGGGGAGGTTTCCTGTTTAAAAAAGGAAAATGGAAAAGTTAAAATGGCTACTTATGGAAATGTAGAATAAACCTTCCACAGCTTAATGTAAAAGGAAGAATTTGGATCTACTCAAAGGTACACAAGGCATTTTAAAAGACAGTGGCAAAAAGGATAATCTTTCTTCTATTGGAAAAATGACTTTTGTGGTACTTAAAGACATGTGATTTTCATGTTGGTGAAGTAGAGTGTAAGCACTTGACAGCCCAGTGGAGACATGGAGATGTGAGTGGATTCCACCACTCGTGACAGAGCTGGAATGGGCAAGGAAGACCAGCACATTTCTTTCACTCCTTGCCGTTACTGCTGGAAAGGAACATCTCAGACACAGGCATGAAAGATATAAATGACAGAATTCCAATCATGGATCCTCCCTTCTTTCTCCCTGAGATCTTTGGATCATAGAATCATTGAATCGTTTGGGTTGGAAGGGACCTTAAAGATCATCCAGTTCCAAACCCTTGCCATGGGCAGGGACACCTCCCACTTGACCAGTTTTCCCTATCCAACCTAGCCTTGAACAGTTCTAGGGAAGTGGCATCCAAGATCCTATAAGATCTTCCAAAAACCTAAGTCTTGCTTCTCTGCAGGCTTGTGACACCCCTGTTTTGGAGGGATGGAATGTGTTTAGAAGCTTCATAGTCACTCTAATATTGCTGTGTTGACTGTTTCTAATGTGCTAAAGGAAAGAACATTTCCTAGGATTATTTTTTTGCTTAAGTGCATGTGTTTCACTTGTTATTTCAGATTTATTGGTGTTTACTTTTTGCTGAACAATGAGCCTGAGGGTAATGGAAATCTTAATAGGTTAAAAAATTGGAGCCAATGTCATCAAAAGCTTCCTGTTCTCCACTGGTGTAGTGTTGCCACTTTATTTGCTTACTCTGCAGGACAAATGTGTTTGTTGCAACATTTCAGCTGAAATCCTGATCACTCTTTCAACAGGGCTGGGATTTCATCCTGTGAGCTCTGTCTGCAGGAAAATGTGAGGGAAGAGGCTGTCCCTCAGCCTTGCAGCATGGCAGGCCTGTGCATATGTGTTACCACAAATCTCCAAGGGCTGGTGCCACACAGCAGTGCCGAGCCCATGTTGTCCTGACCAAAGCTGGACACTTCAGTGTGCCAGTGAGGCTCAGAAGAACCTGGTGTGAGTTGTGGGGAACTCCTGTGATGCAGTGGGGGCATGCAGAGGGTTGGGTCATGGCTCACATGCCCTCCTGGTTGATGCTACCCTAGCCAAAATGTCACATGTAACCTACAGATGCTCGTGTGGTCAAGTCAAAGGGAAACAAAAATTTGGAGAGCTGGATTACCACCTGCTACAGGCAACTGATCAATATTTCTAAAAGCCACAGGATACTTCAGTTTCAGTGCTGCTCTCAGTGTCTGAGGGCGCTTGGTTATTTTACTGTGGGTGTTTTGTGGAGATCACCAGCTCCCCATGACATGGCAATGACTTCTTGCAGCCAACTGTGACACAAGGGAGACGCGGCCTGCCCATTGCTTTGTGTTTCTCCAGGCTGGCTGACATGCTGGCATGTGGGTCTCTCTCAGGAGGATTCCCTGCACACCTGCACTGTGGGTGTTCACTGGGGTGCCGGAGCCAAGCAAGGCTCCAGCCGGACTTCATGCACTGTGGCAGTTCAGACTCCCAGGGGGAAAAACACAAACCCTTCTACTCATTCCTCTGACGGATTTAGTAATTTCCATTTGGTGCAAGAAACAGGGAAGAAGAAGCAGCATGTTCTTATGGTCCTAAAATGAGAATTACTTTAGCCCAAAATTTTTTAACACATCACCCAAACTGTATTTTCTAGCCCCCGTATTTTCAAGTCTCTGCTAGCAAGAAGGTCTTGTGATGAGCAGCAGGAGTGCTTTGTAAAGGAATTTGCAGGCCAGAGGTGCTCACCATAAATTTCCTTCTGTCTACTATTACTATCATTGCATTTTTGAGGCACTTTTAAAATAAACTATGCTATGATGTAATGCACACAAAAGGGCTGGGGGGGAGTGCAGAGAAAGGAAAAGAAGCAGCATCTGGATTTTGCCTGGTATCTTCCATAGAGCATCTTGATGTCTGTAATTAGTGTCATGTTATGAGAGCTTAAAAAAATAAAGGCGCCAGAGTTCCAAATAAAACATAAAATGGCTTTGATAGAATAAATGTTACTATCATTGTTTAAAAATGTTGTGACCTGTCTGCTATAGTTTCTGAGAAAGATATTTTCCAGTGCTGCTGCTCTTGCTCTGACTCTTTTTAAAATTCTATTATTACAGATAAGGACAGAGGAAAATCCTCAAGACAGACTTGTTTTAAATCTCTGTAACACAATGCCAGCATTGTCTCTCCTCAAGCTGAACTTCTAAATTAAAATAGGCATGATCTTTAACAGAGCTCTGAAACACTCTGTTCCACAGACACTTTATCCCCTTTATTAGAGAACATTAATAATTCAAATGTTATGGCTTAGTTAGGCAGACCCATTTGTCTGGTGTTGGAATAATTTAGCTGAACTCCACTCTTCAGAGTTGTTTTGATAGCTAGTGGGCCAAATTCTGCAGCCTCTTTGAAAACCATGGGAATTTTACCTGCACCTTGGCTACATATTGGGGAGGGAGACACAACTAAGTCTTGGCAACCTGTTTCTTGACCTTTAGCATGCTCAGAGAACATACAACCATGCTCTCCCAGCCCAATTTTGCAGACTGCATAAGGCAACATTTTCAGTTTAGCCAGCTGGATTTTTGCCTGAGCAAGGCCTATAGTTTTGGGATCTAAAAACTTTACATAAATACACTTGCACAAACACATATGCAACCCACCTTAACAATATGACTTTCCCCCAGCTTTAATTTTACCATGTGTGAAGCAGGATTTCTGGAGTGTGCAAGTATGCCTCTGAATGTATCACATTTTCAAATCACAGGGATTTACTGTGACTTTTTTCTAGACTTTAGGAGCTGAGCCACTTTCTACCTACAGGTTAGATGCAGAACTCATGAGCAACAGTCATTTCCATAGCTACACAGCTGTGAAGTCTTGGGTTTAGCTCAAATCTGCATGTAGTGGCAAAGAGATTAGTATATAAGCATAGCTTTTCAAGGTGATACATTTTTTTTGACATGAGACCAGCTGTACTTCCAAATGCTCCTGTACTTGAAGTACTTGGGTTATGGAGCTGATTCCAGCACTAATAAAACACAAACAATGCCGCTGAAGAGGTCTTGTTCTATCTCTTTCAGAAGAAGCCACATGGGTGGTGGACTGGGAAGAAATGAATTATGATCCTATTCTCCAATTTATCTGGGGTGAAAGGACTATTAAAGCTCTACTAATCTTTGTTGGCCTCTACACGAGATGCTGCAAACACCACTTCCATGTACTGTTGAACCCTCTTTCCTGTTGACACATTGACCTTGCTTGCTTCATGTTGCCAGCCCAAGAGAAGTGAAATAATTAGAAATAAGCCATTAGTTATCTCTATATAGAATGATTAGAAACATATATGTTGCATAACATTATCTTATAATTTTGTATATGTATTACATAGCAATACATAGTTATTTGTAAAAAAAAAAGGATATTTAGCTTCACCAATGTTCCACCAGAGCAGACAATTTATCTATTACGTGCAAGAAAAACAATCAGACAAACTTTCTCTTATACCTTGGGCTTCTACATTACAAAACACTATAAACAACAAATGAGGAGGAGAGCAAAAATAGCCGCATGTTTATTACTACACTCCCTGAAGCTGGTCTGCCAAGGGCAACTAACAGAGAAATTTTCTCTGTATTTGTATAGTAGAAAACTCACTTGGTTTTTAGTGCCTTCTGTTGGATATAAGAAAACAGTATTTAGCTACTTTCTCATCCACAGGCTTAAGTGGCAAAGAGGATGCTCAAGCATAATTTAGGCCAGATTTTAAGAGAGATTTGGGAACTTCAAGTTACAGTTGATTTCTAATAGCCCAGTTTGACACCTACTAATGTTCTTGAAAATCCTTCCTGATACCTTTAGGTAGTCAAACATATTCATAATTTGACCCTGTATTTCCCTGACCTTCAAAACTGAAGATAGGGTTCCTACCAATTTTAAAGATATTTTGCCAAGGAAAATATGTCAAAGCTCACTAACAGTTTCAGCCATGGTAATGGGAGACTGAGACCAAGAAAATATCCTTAAAACCCTCACATGTAGTAGACCAGCCCAAATAAAAACCTCACAGTTATGAAAATGATTCCAAGTTAGCCCCTTTCTGCATGGTTTAGCCAGAGCTAGGGGCTGAACACATAATTAAAAATTTAAATAGTTGTCCCTGGCAGACCTGGCATAGGAGAGAAGGCTCTGTATGGAATTACTGAAATGGGGCCAGGTGCAAGTGTGCACACCTGCCTTTTGGGGAGAATGTGCTTGACATGCTGAAGTTGTCCCTGGCAGGGCAGTAGATCAGGTAGACAGAGCCTGACAGTTATGCTTGAATAGACTCATTCATTCTCATTTGACTTTTTAAGATCACGTTTCCACCTGTTTCTCTGAAGAACATCAACTCTTCTCAGTGTGTTAATCCTCATTTCTGTGCCGGCAGTTCAGCTGGCTTCTTTGTCTAAGTTGCAATGAAAGCAGTAACATCAAAGTGCTCATGGTGGCCAGGGCCAACAACCCTGGAGCTGACTGCTGAGCCTGCCTGTAGCCCAGGGAAGCCCACAGCCTGCTCCTCACCATCTGAGGTACGCCCAGAGATGAGCTGACACTTGTGGCAATAACACAGAGATGTGTGACAAGGCTCTGGCTGAAGAAAAGCAGCCACTGCAGTAGTGGAATGAGGAGGAAAGGGAGCAACTGAGACACCGAAATTGAGACATGATAACCCTGAGGCCTGATCTCAGCATGCCTGGTCCCAAGCTTTCCCGGGCCTGCTTAACATGTTCACTAAATTTCTTCATCCTTCAATTCTCAAGGGTTTTTTAACAAAATCCTTCATTAGTGTATGTGAACTGCTGAAAGTACATGGTTATCACAAGTGAGCCTAAACACAGGGACAGTAGGGAAAGGAGCCTGACACATATGCAAGGTATAAATCTCAAAAATGAGTAGGCGTATACAGTTCTACTAAATCACTCTGGTCTTCAAATCTATTTAAATTCGCATAGTCTATTCCTCATAAATCATAATTTTAGTTAAAAAATGAACTTCATATTTCTTCTGGGGCTTTGCTGTCCCATAGCCATATTCCTTGAACTGTTGCAGCTTAAGGGAGTCTTCCCTGAGTAAAAAATCCCATCCCTGGATCTGGGGACTGGAGTCAGACTTTGGAAAGCACTCAGAATTGGGGAGGAAGATTCTGGAAGAGGGGGAGAAATGGGAAGGACACAGTGTTAAATCTCTTATACAGAGAAACCTGTGTATTCTGCAGTGCTGTCTTGCAAATTCCTGTAGGTATTTGGTAAATGGGATGATCTGATGGGAAGCAAAACACTTAATAAAAAAGTTAGACTCAAGCCTTTCTCTCATCTGGAAGAACTAGGTACATTTGCCAACTTTCCCCCCAAACCCAGTTCAGTGTTTGTTTTGCCTGAAGTGCTGTAGTTGTTTTGTGACAGCTGTGTTTGTACTTGTCTTTCTCTCTCAAGAGTTTAGCCTGAAATGATTCCCTGGTAGAGGCACTCAAAGCCCAGCCCACCTCCTATCATTCTTCTCAGAGACCCACTAAACTGCCTGAGCAACCTCTGGAAGACTCATTCTTTAACCAAGGAGAGCTGTTTCATTTCCAGAGCCTTCAGATTTATTTGTGCATTCTTACAAGGTTGTGAACACTACTGTGTTGTTCCTTTTTCTGTGAACTGTTGAAGGACAAGAGGAGACCACAAATCACTTTCTCTTTGGTCAACCTGAGGCCTTCAGTTTTTTCCTTAATTCAGGCTGGATGTAAAGAGATGAATTGGTCATTGTCCCTAAGGGAGTCAATGCATTTTGCTGCAGCGGGTTGCAGGACTTCTAACAATACGTTTCCAAAAAAATAACAATGGCTATGAAACTGCCCCACTAACATACAAGTCTTGAGATCTCTCAAGACCACGTAAAAATCCTGGTGTGCAAAACTGTTTTTGTATGAAACCCAGTCCTAGTTTCACAGCCATGATGCCACATTTCCCCCTGGATTTAATAAGTTCTGTAAGTCAAACTAAATGTGTGTACAGGAGCTGAGATGCTGGCCTTGTTTGAGAGACGATGGAGTTGCCATGACAGGAGTTCTAAAAAACCCTGGTGTGGTCCCATTCCTTCAGGTGCTCTGTCCATGGCCTCGAGCAATCCCTGGTCTGAAGAATTTACAACCATGATGCTACAGCTGTTTCTGTCCTTCATGTTCACGTTGGTAATTTCAAATGATGCTCTGTTTATTGTCAACCTCACTCTCCTTCACGCTTGCCAGGGCTTTTCATTGATTGCAAAATTGCAGAACCTTAGCTCCTTCTTGTTAAAAAGTGGGTTCGGGTGTGAGTGCACTGAAGGAATGAGAGCTTGTCAGGTGCCCCATGTGGGGAGAGAGATGGAGCAACTTCTTGCAGCAGGTAAGGAAAATCTGGTTACTAGATGCTTTGAGAATTTTACAGTATTAACCTTTATGAAGACATGTTTCTCTGGGGAGATAAAATAGATGTAGCATTAATCAGCCATACAAATGGTTGAAAATTATTCAGCTCTATTACAGGCAGAGGTATTACAAACATGGCAAATACTACATTCTTCTGCAATTTCCATAGCTCATAATCTGCTCTTATGGACAGCCTCCTAAGTTGCTCCCTTGTCCTTCACTGGAGGAATGTCTCAGCTGCAATGTCTCAGAGTTTCTTTTCTCCAGACACACCATGAGATTAATGTTTTGCTCTGTTTCTGTTGTTCCCCACGTCCTTTGGCCCTCAAGCTTGACTCCATAACATGAAGAGCTCAGTCCACAAGCCCTCCACTCTTTGTGGCTCTCAGTGAGAGATATCAGGTGGTCACTCTAGTGGTCTCTCAGTCCTCTACAGCTCTTTCCATAGACCTCCCACTAAGCAAGTTTCCTCCTTCTCTATTCACCCCCAAATGCCTCCACATAGTCTTAATTAGGTCCATCTGGGAAGCATATGTTCAGTAGAGTGACTTTGGACCCACATTAAAGGGCCAAGTTCTTAATGACAGAAAGAGTTAGAGACCAGGTCCTTAATGTTTGCAGGAAGACAAATGGTAGAAAGGAGAGTTGTCCTTTTGCTGACAGTCAGGCATTCTCTGGACGAACATATCCCACTGCTATCAAATAGGATTGATATGGATGAGTGAGAAGAATTGGCAGCACTGTCTCTCTGATGTGCACAGTACTTTCAGGATCTCTTGCTCAACAGCAATTCTCCTGTCTGGTGGACAAACAGTGGCAAAAAAAGATCAAGTAACTCAGGGGTGTTCACCAGCCTTGGAGGTTTTCTGTAAAGGCCCACCAGACTCTTCCAGTCAGGGTCAAATAATGTCTATTACTGAGGAGAATTCTACCTATGACTCCTAGGATGACAGGCTCATCAGACTAGGCATGTGGCTGTAACTTCCTGTGCATCAGTTTCTGCCCATTTCCTCTTGCTTGGCACTGTCAACAAGGGCCTAGATCCATTCTTGGCATCACCTTTTGGATACTTTTATACATTGATGAGGTCCCCTCTCAGTCATCTCTTCTTGAGTCTAAACAGGCCCTGCTCCCTCAGCCTTTCCTCACAGGAGAGATGCTCCAATCCCTTATTCATCTCTGTCACCCTACATTGAACCTGCTTCAAGAGCTCCATGTCTCTTGTACAGAACTTTTGCCATATAATTACTTTAAAACACAGGCCTTGAGTATCTTTAGGAAAATCTCTTCTGGTGAAATTCACTTGCCTTAGCATCTCCAGTGCAGATGCCTGCAGAGTAGTTCCGTATACCTTTCTAATATCTTCCTGGAGAGATATGAAGACATGATTAATTTGGCCAACTTCATAATCTGTCTTGGAAAGATTTAAGTCATGCTCTGGAAGAGCCTTTTCCCCCTTAGGTTGATATTATGGAGTCAAAAAGACTAGTTCAGGGTAAAAGAACCCTGCCCAAACTTTCTAAACCAGAATTCAAGACCAGCAGAGCTACATGGATTTTCTACACATCCTCTCAAGCAAGGCATTACCAGGAAGGAGAGTCTGGCTTTTCTGATCTCTAACAATTGCTCTCTCTTTGTCTTGGCTCTCCTTAAAAATAAGGTGGAGTGAGGAAGAGAGGGACAGAGGGAATTAATTTTTTCATAGTCATAAGTGGATTCATGTAGGTGTTTTCACCAAAAAGTATGCTTTTAAAGATCTGCAGGTCCCACTTGAAGAGTTTAGTGGGTGATGTATACATTACAGCTGTAAAATGCATATCTTACTTTTGCAGTCCTTGGCGACATGGTTGTCCTACACAGAATGAAGGGACAAACCTCTGGCCCTCTAACCATTTTTATCAGCTGAAGGACTGGTCCTACATATGGTTAAGAGCCAATCAGTGAGTTAGGGCTGTGAAATCACCTCTCAGAGAATTTTGGGAGGAGCTTCTTTCCAGTCTAAAGAACTTTCCTTAGACCAGGTAGGAAAGCAGAGAGGGTAGAAGGTCCTGAGCCCACCCGCAATCACGTTTCCTTGTCCAAGAACATCAGATTTTTGGGATATAGGCTGAAAAATAAAAACATCCTATAAGGAGACTGTTTAATAAGTTGAGGCAGCCAAGTATGTAAAAACTCCTGTGATCTTCTCAAGCCTTGTTGGGGTTGGCAGAGAGGTTTCCGAAGCACATGGAGGTGGTCAGACACTTGAAAAGGACTAAAGTGCCAAGGGCCAGGTGGAAAAAAATAATCTGGTAAATGTTATCACAGTATCTCTTCTTGGTGAGGTAAATTTGCAGGCATTTGTGACTTACTGTATGGTAATTTCATGTGCTGATTCTAGCCATAAATGGCCTGTCTTCATTCAGTGCATGTCTGCTTCAGGATTTTATGCAATTCCAAGTGAACTCATTCCACCCACCACGCTCCAGCAATACATGTGCTCTGCACATTTAAACCAATGCTTTGTGGCTTCTTATTCCTAAAAATATTTGTGTACAGATAACACTTTTCCTGTACCTGCACTGCTGTGATTTCTCTACCTGTCTAGAGGCTTGCAGAAATAAATGTGCAGAAGGAAGCCTCTTTTCAGCTTTTGTGGCTTTTTAAAAACAACCACAGGCTACCTAAAACTCATGCTGCTTTAGATGAGCTGAGCTAAGCAGTGCAGTCTTGAGTACAGAAGTAGTCATATTGTATTAACCTCATCAGTAAGTTAACAGTTCCCTCTTCACCTAAAAGTCTCCATGCCCTGCACATCAAAAACTCCTGTAACCCTGGAAAAATATGGACACTGCTAGGTAGTTGCTCTCTAAAGGCACAAATCCCAGTACAGGTACGACAGAAAAGCCTTTCTGACTTGGTCTTACAGTGCTTTTCTTTATGAATCATCTGCCTAAATCTGCAAGATTTAATTCAGGGAAGACCTGAGGTAAGTGGAAACAAGAAAAACAGTCTCTAATAGCAGCAGGTTAAAGTAAATGGATCTATGAAAGTTTGTGAGGTTTTAATAATTTTGGTCTAATAAGTTGGAATGGTTTTGGTATTGGTGTTGTTATAGACACACAAGCTGTTCCGTCATTTTACTGTAGTCTATATTGGTATGCAGATCTACAGGCAAGAACACTGCTCAGAATGCAAATTTTAAATTATAATTAAAGTCCTGAAAGTCAGCGATGGTATTTATAAAGGTAAAATGAATCACAGAATTTAAGAAGCTGTGAAAGTTACTAGAGTTAAGGAATTTGCTCATTTTCTAGTTTTATAATCTTGATGTAGCACTAATGTTTCTCACACCTTCCTTTTGCAAAGATGAGGCCATCTTACTGAAAAGAACTGTGAGCAATACAGTTAATGAGGTTTTGAACACATACAGAAATTGTACAAATTCAACTGTGGCTTAATAGCATTTAAATTACTCCATGCTCCATATCACATTATGTTTTAAGGTCTGGTTTCTCTGGTTTAGAGACGAGTTTAAGATCACAGCATACCTTTCTCGAGATACTTGCACTGTCAGGATGATGCATACACTGATCCTTCTCATAGAAGATAAAACTAGCTCTGTGGATCACAGTGAAATTCACAGGCTCAAATGCCATTCTGGTATTCAGAGGCACCGCTGATGGAGATCCGACCTTACCGTGGAAGCTGGTGTTTGCTATTTTCAAAGGGGATAGCCCGTGCTGTTGAAGACATCTGGCTTGTTGTTGTAAACCTTAAAATTCCAGAGAGTAAAAGCCATTTTCAGGTACTCAATCACAAATCAGATTTGGGGTTATCAGTGTGTACATGTAAGGTTTAGGATACCTTTTAATCTGTGTAAACACTGTGCTCAAGAGCTGCATGTATTTATGTAGAGATCAAAGAGGTGGCAATGTCTATGGAGAATAAGCAGCAAGAAAAATCATACGAATGGTAAATGATCAGTTGTGAGAAAGAAAACTTGAAAAACTTAATTCTAGACATGGCAAATAGGTTTCACTAAAATGTGGCTCTGTCATATGCACATAGGGGTGGCATATCACCCACAGCTTGCTGCCTCACTTTACTGAGGCTCACTGCACTAGGTCCTGGGAATGCAAAGCAGCTAGGCCTCCAGCTTTGCCCCACCA
Organism: Ammospiza caudacuta; assembly: GCF_027887145.1. Classification (NCBI taxonomy): domain Eukaryota; kingdom Metazoa; phylum Chordata; class Aves; order Passeriformes; family Passerellidae; genus Ammospiza; species Ammospiza caudacuta. Next base: position 22,278,162 of record NC_080595.1, on the reverse strand, counting down.
GCTGCTTCCTGCCTTTTCACCAGCTGCTGCCTGCAGCTGGAATTGCACCATGCAGAGGCATGACGCACTCTGCCATGCCAGGGCTGGGCTTCTTTTCACCACCAGCTTTAGCCTTCTGTCATGGGAGCATGACCAACTGTGTGGCTTCTTCCCAGAGCTCCCAGTTTTTCTGCTGTCTTGTCTTCCACACTCACACTTTGAACATCACCAAGGGTGTGCTGAAATCAGTGAGGAATTTCCTCTGGCCCTCATTTCCTTTCTCTGATGGCTTTGGGCTGGTTCTGCTGTGGCCTGAGAATGTCCAGCAAAGCATCCAGCAACCTCCCCAGCTGTCCAACTTCTGGAGCAATACTGGGAATCAGGGCAGCAGTGGCTGGCTTAGCCCTGTATGATGTATGGGGCAAGAACAGCCCTGCTCACCTCCACTCAGGCTGTCCAATTTCTGTCTCCATAAGGATTGTCAAGGTGAGGGAATAAACAACCTGCCTGAGGAAAAAAGGCCTTGGTTAATGACTGCAGCACCCCTTGAACTCAGCCTCCTTTAGCACCCGCTAGATTCTTTTGAGAAAGGCTCTACTTTCTGTTCCATGACTGTGTCCCTTTTCTGTGACTGTGTCCCTTCTCCACGCTGCTCTAGCTGCTAGAAGATTGTGTCCTTCACAGCAGTTCCTTTCACAGAAAGCTGAGGGTGGCAGGGCTAGTGTGATGAAAAGCTGCTGAAATGTACTTTTTAATGAGAAAATGAAGTGTTCTCGATTGTGGTATGATTACTCTTTTTTTTTTCTTTTTCTCAAATTCAGCAAAAAAAGAGGAAACAAAAAGAGGAACATGTGTTCATTTGTTGTAACTGGAGTTTGTGAAATGAGGTCTTCTTGAGAAAGCTACTAAACATTAATTTCAAAGAATACGGATGTTTTGGCATCGAAATATTGTAGTGTGTCCAGAAGATAATTAGCTCCTGAAGTGGTTTGAACTTGTAAATATGTCTTTAGATCATAAACTGGTCCAGTAGCTATGCAAGCTTTAAAGCTGACTCTTGGAAAAACAACACTTGGAAGGAGAGCTCAAGCCACAATAGACATACACTGAGACCCGAGAGAATTTTCTTCATGCATATGGTTCATCTATTTAAATATTTTACTGTAACCTTTCCAAAACCCTCATGCCTTGGGCAGTGGATGAGATTACTACTAGAACAATATAGGCAACTGTGGATGGTTTGAACTGTTTAGCTGCCAGTATATATTTCATTCATAATTTAGGCTTTAATTTTCACCAGGCAAGTGAGGAAAAATGAGAAACATCTGCACCTGTGTAACTGTCAGAGGACCTTAGATGCAACATTGAAATTAAATCTCACCTCTGCAAATGGGGCTGGGAAACATGTTGTCAGTTGGGTAAAGTGAGGTAAAAAGAAATGGAATGATTTCATACAAACAGGCTCGGTGACAAAACTGAAAGAAGAACCCAAAAGATGCAAAGGATATTTCTGCTTCTTTTTTCTGACTTCTCAAATATACTTTCCAGGCATGAGATCAGATCAAACGAGCCAGTCCAGACCATTGCCCAAAACCTAAATAGTTAAAGTCTGCATAGTACTTTCAAGCTATAAAGTACACTGTAAGTGCTAAGTATTATTATTACTTTGAATCAAACAAAACCCCAACCTGTTTGAGAGGTTCAAAAATATTTGCTTAACTTTTATGTATTTATTTTACATTCTGGCTTGACTCTGTGCTTCCTGTTGTCTCCTGGGACTGAAAGTGCAGATACTCCAATGCCACAAGGTGGCTGTGCTAGCAGTATTTCTGAATTGGCTGGAGATGAGGTGCTCTGGAAATCTCACAGAAAATCTCTCTGAGGCTTCTGTGAGACCCTCTGCACACAGCTTAATCCACCTGGAAAGCGGTGGGCGAAGTGTTTGCTGCAGGAAAAGCTCCTGCTGAAGGCAGAGCAAGGTGCTGGGGGGCAGCCAGGATGGTATTATACTTTCCGAGCAGGAGCTGAAATTTTGAAGATAGATCCTTCCAGACCGGGGAGCTGATGCAAAGGTTTTCAACAGGGTCTAGATGACTTAGGGACGTGGTTACCTTTGATTGCTTCCCTGCATTAAGGGTTTTAAGACTCTCACATAAGCTGTGATCAATGACTCCCTTCCAGCCAGCATATGTCTTGGAGAAAGGGTGGGAAGAGCACCATCTGCACCAGACAACATCTTCTGTAATTAGTCAAATCATCACAAAGTCTATCTGTTTTTCTCATTTGACAGCCCTCTGTTGGGCTCACCTCTGAGGTTCATGTGTTGTTTGAAGTTGGATTGAGTCTATTAACCTCTTAACTGCTTCTGGCCCTACCTGGCAAAGCTGCACACTGCACGGACTCCCGTGGAATGTCAGTAAAATGTTGGCAAGGGAACAGATGCTGTTGGGATCCAGCAGAGAAGTGGTTAGCCACATGGAGTTGTTCAGTGCAACAGCCTGAAAGCTCATATTGTGAGAAGCACTTCTCACAATGTGTAAAGTCTGACACATATTTCAAAGGAAAGCTTTTAATTACAGTTGGTAGGTCTGCCCCTACACTGAAAAGTGACTTAGTTTTTGACCCCAGCAGCAGAAGAGTCTGTAAATCAGGCTGCCATTGCAGTACTAATTCAAATAAAGAGCTTCAGCTTTGTTGCCTGCATAGGACTCCTATGTGGGCTGTGTGTGAGCTACCAAAATGACTGTTGGGCTACGGACTATGAGTGGCTTGAAATAAGTCATCTTATGCCTCAGTTTCCTCATTTGCAGAATGGGAGGAACAGGAATGTTCCTTCTTATAAAGCGCTGTAGGACTTAGGGCGGAGCCCATTGTTCCAGCTATCATTTATTACAGTGTATTCACATGATGGGGGCCACAGACATGCCCTAGCCGTAAATCTAGATCCAGATTTGCACTGACTGAGTTCAGAAGTGTTTCAACTCTAGGTTTTAGTTCAGCCCTGTACTGTCACAGCCAGGATTAACACTGAGTCTGGGTTACTGAAAAAGTGGGAAGCTCTGAGAAGAATAATTTGGTTCAGAATTTCATTGCTGTGGGAAAAGGTGCAACAGTGCAACTCTTGAGCTGAAGTTTGAGCTGTAGCACACCTAGCCCTGATTTCTATGTTGCTCAGAACAGCATGTTTTCACGCAGTTTGGCATTCCATCCTAGGCTCCAGCAGACTCAGTGAAAACTGGAGACTTCGTGAATCTGAGCCAATAAGAACTCAGGCCATTTTTTTCAGACATAATTGGAAACCCAGCTTTTGGGTTATTTTACTAAAATAATCTGAAATTGAGCTATTATCTTTTTTTTTTTTTTTTTTTTTTTTGTTTTTTGTTTTTTGTTTTCTATCTCTGCCTTGTGCAGAGGACCAACTTTTTCTCTGATAAAATTAGAAGAATGAATGCTAAAGAACTGAAATAATGAAGGAAGAAAACATTCAGTTAGGGGAAAAAGCCATGAAGAAGTAACTTCTGAGAAAACTCTAGGTGCCAGCAGCACTTTTTTAAGGTATTCACCAAGACAGAATTTTTTTTTTTTATTTTAGACAAACCAATCCGCAGCCTGATAGCTTGCTAAAACAAGGTTATGGTGAGCAAAGGGTCTAGAAGCCCAGCCTATCCTGGAGCTTGCACCTTGTCCAAACTGAAGGAGATTTATACCTTAAGTGACTGTGCGTGGTGTTTTGTGGAAAAACAAGAGATGAGGGCCAACACTCTCTGCCTGCTGTCACAGCTGTGGTGCTTTAGGCAGCCCAGCTAGTCCAGGGCTTCCCTGAGCTGCAGCAGGTGTTGAGAAGCCTCCTGGAAGAGTGGGTGCTCCTGGCCAAGGAATGTGCTGAATTTGGAGTCCTTGGGGGCTGCTGCCTGCAGAGCTGCAACTGGTACTACATGGCCATGGGTGCTGATTTCCAAGGGCAGAGTACTAGAACACTGGGTGATGTTGGGCTGGGGATAGTTTCATTTTCTCCAGCTTTTTTTTCCTTGTCTTTTCCAAGCCTGTCTGCTAGTCTCTTTTCAGAAATGAAGACAGCAAGCAGTGTTGTCCACCTGTGCTCTGGCTTGAATTGTAATTCTTATGCAGTGGAGTCCAGGCACTGGACTCTTTCTCTCACTCTCCCACAGACCATTTATTTTGCACCAGAGGAGGGATGTAGCAGGGTAAATACACAGGGACAGATCTGGCAAAAAATAGTAACTGAGTGACAAGAGAAGGAGAACTAAAATTTCTTTTAGTGGTCATCAGAGAAAGCTGATGTGATTTCGTTATTATCTCAGGAAGGAAGTAGTGATGCACAGAGCAAGACAAATGGTCCAGCTGGAACACCTGGATACCAGGGTCACTTCCACAAGTGATCAGATGGCAAAATAAGTTTTCAAGCTACTGCCAAGTATCTTTCAAGCTGTTGTTCATCCAAGACAAAAAAACGGCTCTGCAAGAGATCTGTTGGATGATTTTGCACTCTGACTGTGGGGTACGTGTCCTTCAGTGTGCTGCACTATATGCACAAATTCCTCAGGCACAGTTTCCCACAAATAACTCCCTGTCGGCATTCCCCTTCACATGATGAGTCTGCACCAGAAGCACCTCAGCTCTCTGCTGTGCAGAGTTGGATGGGTAGCTGCACATGCCTGGAGCAGCACTCAGAGCAGGATGGATTACAGCAGGTATTTGCTTTAAGGCCAGTGTGTTTCTTCTCTTTTGGCTTTTCCCAGAGCAGCCATGCCAGGAGGCACCCTCTGGTCCTGATGGATTTTAAAAGGTGCCAGGAACGACCTAGGTAGACAGTGTGATTTGGCTGTTATAGGTAAAGAAATGCCTAAACCTACAGGTAGTTTTAAAATTTGAAGCGTGCACAGAATTTTGGGTATATAACATTAATTTGTTTTCATGCATATGCAAAAGTATTTATTTCACTGTTGAGGTGCCAGAAGAGGATGCTGAATGTGGTGTAGCATCATGGTCTCTGTGGGAGTGGTAGCTTTGTGTGCCAGAGGCGCATCCCAATTTCCTTGCCCAGGGCAGTGGGGCTCTGGGCTGCCAACAGGCATCACTGGGAGTATTTTAGAGCTGAAACTTTGCTTTTTGTCCTTTTGTATGGAGTCCTTCTCAAAGACTAGGTCCAGTTTAATGGTGTCTCAGGAGAAACCAGAGATCATTCTTACCAATTGCTTGTGTGAATACCATATGCAGGAGCTGGAGACACCATTATATGTGTTTATGATAGATGCTATAGAGTGACAGTACATAGGAAGAATGTGAACTTAATTTTCTTAATAAAAATCTGTGATTCCATGTGAGAAAGAAAAAATCTTTTCAGCTGGGAAAGTCCAACTCGGCATGGTGCAGTTTTATTATCATAATCACCCTTTCACTGAGTTAATTCCATGGTTTACAAATGTGCTAAAGCCCAAATAAATGATCTAAACTATATTGAACCACTTATAATTTGCTGAAACTTCTGTGAAAAAGCTGACAACCAAAAGAAAACCCCGTTGAAGGGTTTCAATAAAAAATTCCACTGAAACAAGGAATTAAGGTCAGTGTGGACAGCAGCCCATTAAATCACTGCAGCAAGTATTGCTGTTGTGATGAACACCCTAGATAAGGTGTGGGTACTAAAAATAAGCCAGAGTTCCTTGAATCGCAGTACAGCATGTAAATGATTTAGGAGATAGGCTACATTTATTAACTTGTTTATTATAACAAATCTGGTATGACTTCATGTTAAGAAGTTGGCAGGATATAATTCTTCTCCAGTTGGATACACTGAAGTTTATGAGAGGCTGAGCTTTTAGGGTTCAAACTTTCATTATCCTGCAAGTAATTCTAGCTATGCACTGACACCCTAGGATGATAGCAATTATTTAACACAATAGTAATAGCAATACAGTCAAAGCTCCATCAGAATTTCCATTTTAAACTTTGTTTATTTAGAAATAATATTTCAACCAGTTAAAACAGCGTCAAGCACAAACTTGGCATTTGCAGTTGGCCTGGATGCCTGGATGTAATTACTTTCTTCTATTTAAAAAAAAGACTATCTTGATTTTTTTCATTATTTTGAAAAAAGTCTTTTCTCTGTTGTTGTTCTTGCTGACATTGTCCAGATGAAAGAAATTTAATCATAAAAAACATGGCTTTGCAATCACACTGTTCATAAAGAAAACAAATTGCTTTTGGCATTAAAAACAGATGAGCAATCTAGGTCTGGATGAAGCTGATCCTGGGGCCCAGGGAGCAATGGAAGGTTTGTTATCAATACCACGAGATGTGAGAGCAGCCCTGTGCTGTGGGAGATGGGAGATCTGAGCTCCTGGTATGCACTCCAGTTTTACCCCATTCATATGTCACTTCCAGAGGATGGAAAGGAGCAGGAACTCCCCAAGCTGGGAAAAAGTTTTGTCTGTACTACACCCCTAAGCTCAAAATGCAGCAGATTTGGGTATGGAAAGCATTCCTGTTGCTCTTCCTGCACCTACTGACAAAAAGATAATTCCCAATGAAGGACACAAGCTTGGAGATGGTGTGGCTATGGGGTCCAACCCATAGCATTATTCACAATGGGATAAATTCAAATTCTCAAATGGAATTTGTTGAATTTTTTTGAAAACTTGAGACTTAATCCAACCTTTCAAGGATATATCTACGATACCTTCCCAGACAGGAAAAAGAACAAAACTTTACATTTAAATGAGGCCAAGATGAAACCTTATTCAAAGGATAAAAAGCCGAATGTGGTCATACCTTAACTGAAGCATTGTAAACACCAGTCAAGACTATACTCACAACAAATCCAAATGCATGAAGTAAAAAAAGAAGGGCAAAACCACCTAGGCAATGTTAATCCTCTCTGAAATTGAGTCAGACTGCTACTTCGGAGTTTATGACCTTAAATGAGAATGAACTGATAGCCTCATTGCTTTTTAAAAATGTCCAGCCCCCCCCCCCCCCCCCTTTTCCTTTTGCATGTGCCTGGACTTCAGGGAAGAATTAAGGCTCTTCAGGTGCCTTGAAAGTATTTACTACCTCTGATGCATAACTTTAATTTTGATTTACCAGAGTTTAAAAAGTCAGTGCAGAGCTGATTGCAATAATTGTGTAAGGAAGTGCATAAACTTTGAGCTCAGATGACTCATTTTTATGGTTGATTTGTGATTTAGCAGCAGCATATTAAAATGGTGATACTTCTAAATGTATCTGGAATATTTTCTTTTCATAAGGCTGTTTAATATATAACAAAACACCATAGAAGCAAGTGGGAAGCTTGTCTCATCGATTTTAATGGGAATTTGTTTCCCAAGAAGAATTTGCTGGCTCAGGATTTTCCTAGTTGTGAAAAAACAATGTGCATGGAAAATAGATTTGACTTACTTGGGCTTTTGATGCTACAGAAAGAGGGAAAAACATATTTGGGGATTCTTGAGGGGCTTCAAAGAGCCAGTAGTCCTTTGCTGTGATGACTGCAGCATTTGCAGAGTTGACAGCATCTGCAAAAACAGGCAAGGGCCTCAGTTTCCGTGGTGGGACAAACAGCAGGAGTCACGTCCTCAGTAGGAACTACTTCTGGCCCTTTCTTGCAGAGCTGTTCAGCCCAGGGCTGCTGGCACGTGTCTGGAAGGAGCTGAGCTTGGGCATGGCTGAACAAAGGTGTTTCCATCCACCTCTGCCCGTGCTTGACTGCACACATTGAACCTCCAGCCAGGAGAGTCCTGAGGCAATCAGAGGGACCCTTCCCCTCTCTCATTTCAGACCGCCCTGGCACACACCTACTCCAACAGTGCTCTAAGGCTTGGGATTTGTGTTGAAATATTGACTCAGACCGCTGAAAAATTCAAGGGCTTCTGGGTCAAATTTTCATAGGAAGAGAACGAAGTTGTGCATCATAATGACACTGCACAATATTGTGTAACACTCTTTGGCATGAAACTCCTCTCAGGCCTGAATTATGTGGTTCCTGATGTGTTTGGTGAGACTCACATCTTTCTGTGCACAGCCCTGGCAACAGCCACAGTGCTGCCTCTTCTAACCAGCATGTCTGGCCCCATCCTGCTGATAACTGTGGACTTATGGCTTCCGTCATCCCTCTTTCCCTTCCTGCCTTCCCAGATAGGGACACGACCTTGACTGTGTACCACACCTGCAGCACATCTACAGCTTTCCTGATGCCAGCTGGCAGCAGTTTCCTCCTCAGTATGCATTCACTCATCCTTTAGCCGAGTAAGGACCTCAGGCAAATATCAGAGCCTGGTGGAAGCAGCCTTCCCATTTGGTCTCCTCAGTAATGTGCTGGCATCATCCCTCACCCTTGCTGGAGTTGAGCAGGAGCCCTGGGATCATTCCTGCCAACTGCAGCCCAGTTGTGCCTGTGCATACTCAGGACACCCAGGACCAGGTGTGGTCCCTTCCTTCTGTTCTGAGGACAAATCCACCAAGTGGAGTGATACTTCTGCCTGTGGAGCTCCACTTCCCATCCACTGGCATGGTTGACAGCACTGCTCCCAGTTTCCAAGGGGCTGTGGTTTTAAACAACTCTCCTTTCCACTGTAACTTCTTTTATTTAATTTAAGACTTCATAAATGACACTGGTGTGGGCAGGAGCAGAAGAGATGGGTAGAACTTCATAACCTTTGGACTTCTTTCAGCAAGTTGATGAAAATCCTGGGGGAGCTTTTCCAATATTGTTTTCATACTCTGTGTAACTGGAAAAGTGAAATTCTTCTGAATGAGCAGGATGAGGAAAATACTTAGCTCTGACGATGCTGGGAAAATTCTGGGGTTATTTTTATCCATGCATATAATTTCTGGTTGTAAAAAAAATTGCCTTAAGCATTGTGAATATGTGAATTTCTTATCTTCTCTTAGAAAACATAAGCACTGGCAGGAGAAAGCAGACTTTCTTCATTAGTGCCAGAATATTTAACATAGGTTCCTCAATATGGAAAAAAGTAGTCAGAAGAAAAACAAGGAAAGTCATTATCTGTTTTTTTCCCCTTTTAATAACCTTTTCAGTAGCACAATGCATTCAAAGCTAGGCACATTCCCCTCAGTGCAATATGGTCTCAAGACATGATTTAGATGGAAAATTTAAGTAAGATTAATGCAATTTATTATCCGCCAGGATATCCCTACAAACCACACCGCTTGGCTGAATTTTTGATTCTCAATCTAATATTTCAGATGAGATTTCCAGATGGGTGTCTTATTCCTCTATTAGTTTAGTGAGGGTGATATAGAGTTTGTAAAACAGGAGAGGTTAAGCTAGTTTTAACACTTGATTAATCATTTAAATTACTTTGTTACTGTTTGAATCCATTGACTTTTGTTTACCAAGCAACTCCCTGAAACCCAAAGCCAACAAAAACGGCAGGCAGCTTTCCAAGTTGTTAATTTATTCAATGAGTTCTTCAAAGGAGTTCTAAAAGGGGAAAAAAGGAGCAAATTTATAGTTGCATTGAAAATGTAGAGCAATTCTTGTTTATTGCTTGCTAAAAATGTCTAGGTTTTTATGACTCAGAAAAAAAGCCAATATTCAAATATGCTGGCCAGCTCCTGGAGACATATATTTTTTTAAAGCAAATCAAACAAGTGCTTAATAGAGCCTGACTGCATGTTCATGCAAATGCTGATTGAAATAAAATCAACTCGTGTGACAAGCCACACATTTCTCTGCTTTTTATGTGCAAATGTGACTTCATGTGAAGTAAGATTCTGTTCTCCAGCAGGAAAATTCAGCAGGAGCAGGATCAGGCCCATAGGAAGTCAAGAGCACAGGGACAAAGCTTTTTCAAAAGCAAGTATGAATGGGTGATTAAAAAGCCTCCTTCAGTTACACAATATACATGTGTACAGTTTACAATTATCCTCTGGGGAAAGGGGAAAAAATCTCAAGCTCTAAATCTTGAAAAAAAATCCAGCTTTCAATTCTGCATATTACAAAGTCCAAGTTTGGTAAATTGATTACAAATTCTTTACAGAGACCTATCAGGAATAAACCACTAAGTCTTAGACATAAATTTGAATTCCAGAGTCTCCAGCTAACCCAGCTCATAAATGAATTCCTAAATGCTGACTGTGCCAGAAGACCCATTGCTGCAAAACCACTTGGCAGAAGCCATTAGTTTCAATGAGATGAACTGCTCTATTTAGCTCTCATTCAAAACTTTACAGAAATGCCAGATTTCCATAAACACAGGTTCCCTTGAATTTCCAGGGCTTTGATTAACTGGTAGATGAGGGTGTCTTACAAATATAGATTTGTATGCAGAGTTCAGCTCAGAAAGCAAGAGAAACTGGAAACGAACTATAGGCTTTTCTTTCTTTCTGGCTTTTTCTCTTCTTGAACTAGCAGAAAGCAGGAAAACTCCTTTAGAATATTTTGGAACTAAGGCTTTAATAATTAAGAATTACTCTGTGGTTGAAAAATCTTGTAGATAATTTTCCTGCCATTTATATCCTTGTGTGTTAAGCTTTTTATGGCAGATTAATATCCTTAAGCTTTTACAGTATGGTTTTAAAGTAGTGAAGCAATGAAAGATGAAAAGAAAAATAAAAGAAAATCCTTATTTTTTCCTCTTAAAAGAAATCAGTTTGTGAAATCTATTAAAGGCAAAGACTACCTCTTTTATCAAGGGACAATATTTTGATATTGCTTTTTCTTCTTCTCCCCTGTACTTTTTGTGACCTACCCATCAGTCAGTTGTGTTGAGACCAGCAATGATTTTTGATACATTTAAATTCATGTTTATGCAGGTTAGGTGAGGAGCAGATGATTTGGTGGTTGTTGGGTTTTTTGGTTGTTGTTTGTTTGGGTGTTTTGTTTTTCTTTGTTTGTTTGTTTTTGTTGCATTCTGTGTTTGAAGCCAAGTTATGGACCAATGACTTTTATAGCCTGGATGTAGGAGCACTAAAGATTAGAAGATCAAACCTCTCTTTCTTCCCCATCTATTTTTTTCCCTCCACCAGCAAATGTTCCTAAAAAACCACACAATCTCTATAGTACTAAGGTGATCATCATAAATCTATAAATAAATGGCACTACTAGCAAGAGTGCAAGAGCAGCACAGATAATAATATGCAACTATGGTTTATTAACCTTAAACCCTCTTAAATAAGTCATGGAACCATAGCAGCCAAGAAAACTATTGTGGTCAAAAGCCATGAACTCCAGCTTGCTTTTAACATTAGGAATATTTCTCCTCTTCTCCAGCATTTCTACAACATCTCTGCTCCCAACCAGGGTTTCTGTAACAAAAATTGTAGTTTATGTGCCTGTTTTTTGATTAGGGTCTGGAAGACTGATTCAGCATTTTAAAATTTTTTTTCTCCTTTTTTCAGGACAGCGCTAGCTGTGTGGGTGCTGAGCCACAGAGGCTGTGTGTGGCCTCGCGGCTTGGCGCCCACACAGCTGAGTCCCGCTACAGCTGGCAAAAACTGGGATTTCAGAACTGCAAAGCACTACGTTGGGCCTTTGGCATTACCCCACCCTTCCTGAGCACTGCTTTGAATAAGCCTGTATCCTCTGGCCATCTATGGATAACGGGCTTTCCAGGGCATTCTGCTGGGCCGATGAATGAAAAAGGTTGCTGAAGCCTGTATGTGCCAAAATCAATGTGGTCTAGTTTTCATTGAGAACTCCCCTCATTTGCAATTGGCTTTTCCTATGGGTCTTGCTACAAAGAAGCTGAATTTGGGTATAGGTGATTGACAGGGATTGTTGTGTTGACAGAGGTGGATTCCGACAGTGAGGAGAATGCTGCAACTGGAGCAACCAAAGCAAGCACAGCGAAATCAATGGAAAACTGAAGGCAAAACTGAAGAGCATTAAATTAACCAAACTATGCAAAAAATGCTAAGAAGCTGAAGACCTGCAAGGAACTGGGAAAACAATGAATGATCCTGCTGAAAAATGAGAGCTGCAATATGAGGATTTCAAGAACTCCAAAAATGAGCAGAGAGGTTTGAACTCAAACAGAATGGAAAAGCAATGTTTTTAAAGCACTTAGAGTCATGACATGTATTGGGATACAAGATCCACGCCTCAAATATTCAGACTTCAGGTTGGGATAAACATAATACTGAGTATAAACTTCAATTTGACTATTGAAACTACATGATCCTTCTTTACCAAGGAATGACTGGTGAAATAGAAAAAAACCCTAAACCCCAAACCCCAGAGATAATTTACTACTGTTGTATTATTTCTCCTTACAGAAAAATCTAACAGGAAGAAACCACTGAAACATAGTTTAGGTCGGAAGAACCATGTTTCTTGAGTATCTGTAAATCTATGAACATCCGGCTGCTTTGACTGGTTTCTGTGAGACCTAAAGCCCCAGCTTTGATGAAAGGCCACACACAGATCACAGACCCTGCAGAAGAAACCTTGCCTTGGCGTGGCACAGAGGCTGTCTGTCCATCTGAGACTCAGTGTCTGAGAGCCAGCCACAAACCTTGTCTTTCCTAAGAGGAGTGGACCAATTTTTCTTCTTTTAAAATAGCCAAAGCAAGTCCTGCTCCTATAGCCAATGGTCTGGTGTGCAGAGCACTGACGCTGGGGTATCTCTAACAGTGCCTTCCTCACCTGGATGAAACACAAACCTGTGCCTTCTATAAACCCCAGGAGCAACTTCAACAGAGATGCTGGGGCTTGTCGTAAGAGTGAGAATGGGGGAGTTCAAGAGTTACTGTGATTAAGGGCCAAAGAGCAAAGGATCAAAAATGTAATGCCCATTCTGAGAGCTGGCTGCAGGTTTTCCAGTGCAAGCTTCCTTCATACTGCAGTGCTACAGGCAGGTTTGTGAGCATCATCCATCTATTATTAGTAGCCAAATAACTCTCTGCATTTTGGAAGAAATGAGTATTGAGGGGTTCTTTGGAGGAGTTTTGAGAAAAGCTGTAAATTGTGCTATCCACTGAGCAGAAAAGTGGGATACCATCATCAGAGTATTTAGTATATCATCTATACCTTCTACAGGTGGCATAGACACCACAGAATTTCCTTGACAAAGATTTTGTGTCTCCCCAGGATAAGGAAGCTTGGGAAGAACAGAGGGGATGGAGAATAAGAGAAAGGCAGAATTTGCTACGTTTAACACCAAATGACTCATTCATTCACTTTGTGTGTTAAATCTTGTGCCCTGCCAGCCGCAGCCTCTCCCAAAATTAGGGGCACCTGACATCTTATTCTTCTTAGATTTGCAGAGAGATGCAGGTGACAATAGATTATTTTTATTGTGCAAGCGCACCAGACCTGATGGAGCCCCACAGATTATGGGCAGGTATGCAAACGTGCATATACGCATAGAGGTGCAAATCCATCAGAGGAGCATTTGTTAGAGAGGGGGAATCCAGCTCACTCTTCTACGAGAGGTGTGGGGATGTCTTCACATGTAACTCACTCTAAGTAAAAAATACTTCAGTAAAATTCACACAAAAATAAAAAAATTAAGCATTTATAACTGGTTCCTAATTAAAAAATAAAAGAAAAAAAAGGAAAGAAAACCTTAATTTCCAGTTTTTCTTGCACATTTGAGTACATGAGGAATTCTGACAAGAATTTTTATTTCAGATAATAGATTCCAAGACCCCATTATCAGTGTGAAGGAATTAATACCCTCCGTTCATGTTTTTGCCAAAACCAAATGTGGAAAATGTTCAAACCACACCTGTTTCAGTTCTACAGTCCATACACTTCTGCTTGCCAGCTCCCTAGCTGCTAAAATTAGTTTGGGGATTTCTGATATTTTTTTCTTTTCTATTTTGTTTTCTTTTTCAAGGCAGTTACAGGACAACAGTAGCCAGAGTATGTGGTTAGCTGAAAGGGATGTGAGAGGGAAAGCAGAAACACTTTAGAACTCCAGCAGCAGATGCACAGGGGAAGATTTGGCTCTCACATTGAATGCTAGTTAGTGTGGGGGTGCTATGTCTATGCTGTGGCATCAGCGAGGGAACGTGAAGTTACTCTGCTGATCCAAGTGGGTTTGCTCAATTCTCTTTTGAGGTATCACCTGATGGGGCTCAGCACAGCACCTGAGGATGTCTGTGTTGTAAAGAAGGACAGAGAAGGAGAGGTTTTATTGAAAGAAATGCTCAGTGTAAGAGACAGCAAGGCTGATGACAAATGATGGTGTCATTCAGATGCTTTAGCGAAGCAGATGCTTTTGGAAATACAACAGCAGTTCTCATTTCAGTGTCCTCCTGTCTCCTCAGGAATGCAAACTTGAATTTAAAAATTACCCTGTTATTATACCCTGCAGGCCCTTGCATCAATCAAGTGGATAATCACCCCATTAGCACCTTGGACTGCTGCTCAATTCTCCACTATCCAGCCACTGGCCTTCCATGCTCCAAGTGAGAGAGTGAAATCTCCCTGGTGAGCAGATTTGGACAAACTCTGTGCCACATTATACAACAACCTGGACTTGTTTGGTCCTTCCTCTAAAAATGTCTATAAAATGTGCACTCTCTATAGAGTTTGGGCTACAAAGAAAGATTTTTATACAGCTACTTTTTAGTTATCTGTACATATTTTTTGTCTCTGTTACACAGACTTCCTGGTTTAAAATTACAAAAAAATCTGGTTAAAGATGCATTGAAATCCACATCAAAGAAAAATATAAACCAATGAATTAAATTGGTATATTCACTGGTTTATAATTACATAATTTCATATATACTACATTAGCACAATACCTTACAAAATCAGTATTTCTGCTACAGAAATGATGAGCAAAAATACCTTCAGAAAAAATGAACAACTTTCCCCAGAGCTTTTTTTTAATTTTTGGAAAATTGCTGTCTTTAGTTTGTTACATAATGTCTGCTGGAAATTCTTTGCTGTCTTTCACCTTTATGTTCATATTATTCTCAGAATTTTCACAACGGTACTATGATTTACCCTATCTTACAAGAGGGACCTTGTCATGGTTTGACACTGGTGCAATGCCAGTGTCCCCATGAAAATATATTCTCCCTAGTGTCTATTGTGATATGTGATCAGAAATAGAGCAAAGCAGGCTCCAGCTTAGGAATAAAGGGAAAAAAAACTTTATTAACTTACAATATATAAAAGAAACACACAGAACTCAGAATGACAACTTTCCAAAAACATTCCTCCTCCCCCCACCAAATTTCCAACACATCACAGTAAGACAAAACCTTGGATTCTCAATTCAGTTACCAGCTCTCAGATCACCAACTCTCAGTCCATCACCACCCTTCAGATAACCAATTCTCAGTTCATCAAGGAGAGAGGAGTCCCTCTTGTGCCATACGCTTCCCCTGGAAACACAGTTGAAACCTCGTGTGTTTCCATGTTACATGAGGCACTGCCCGGAGAACATTTGCCATCGTGACATCTTCCTTCCATGCTCAGTGCTTTCACCACTGTGCATGGACCAGAGCTGCTTCTAGGGTTCCCCTTTTAAGGATGCTTTGCCCAGTTCCAAAAAAGAGCACAGTCTCTCACTTTCGGGACACCAGTCCCCCCCAAATTCATCCCTTGGGGCTGAGGGGTCTCGAGAACAGAGGTCTTCTTCTTCACTGAAGATCGAGGGCACCACCACTCTCCCCACTTGTCATCTCTGTTCATGCACTCCTTCACGTAACATCACTTCACCCTCTTGGCTCAAGCCATTGCCTCCCCTAAATGCAGTCTCTGTGTCATAGAAAAAATGGTTCTGTCCATGGCTATACATGAAAAGTCCAGCCAAAGGCCACTCCATTATCTCATTCCACCTAGGATTCTTCTCAATTCTTCTGACATCTTTCACTTGCACAGACTTTCATCACACTTGCCAATTTCCTGCTATTCCATCTCTATCTCTCTTCTCATTCAGATCCAGGAGGATCAGTATTTGTAGGGTTTCAATCATCCAAGAAAAGGGTTAAAATCTTGGGCTCTGCCTGCCCAGAACTCCCAAGATGGCCCTGCCGGGCACCTTCTCGGCGCCCTCGCTGCACCACCCCCCGCCCCTTCCTGGCTGGCTGTGCTATCAAATTTCAAGGTGGCAAAGGCCCTTCCATCCCACAGGGGCCTTCCCGTCCCTTCTCTGTCCAAGGCGCCCGGCCTACCTCACCCGGCCGCATGGCTTCCCCTCCCCGCCCAGGCCGCAGCCGGGCAGGGCAGCTCTGACCTCTTTCACCGACAGAACCCAAGAGAGCTTCCCCCTGCGAGTGCTCTGCTTTTAACGCCCCGTGTTCTCAGAGGCATATCCATGTCCTCAGTGGCCACACCAGGTGCCAATATTCAAATCTGAGCACCTATTGGTTTGACCACACCATCCCAAAAAACTCACTTCCTTTTCAAACCAGGACACACCTATTTCTATTTTAAAATTAAAACACAAGGTGCCTCATGCCCTCCTCCCCAAAAAACCCTTCTAATTTTATTTGTATTGTAAGCAACAATAAATATAATGAAAGAATCACATGATTCACAGGTTATGCAAAACTCTTATACAGAAATTTTCTTCATGTCTTATGAAAGAAACATATTAAACTGAGAAGTCTGCTAACTGTGAAACACTGAAGGAAAACTAGGGAGTATCAGTACAACAGTATTATAAAGGCAAGGAAAACATATTTTTGCAGAAGAGTATTCAATTTTGAATTTGACATTTGAATTCCAGAAATTCAGATCTAAAGAATAGCTCTAGGAACCAAACACAAACCAATTCAAAACAATTTGCATTCTTTAATATTTATTTGGGTTTTTTTGTTTTTTTTTTTTTTTTTTTTTTTTTTGTTTTTTTGTTTTTTTTTTTTTTTTTTGAGAAACTGAATCCCACTGCCTCTATGGTGTTTCCTCAAAATGGTTAATTTAGAAATATCCAAGTGATAGTCTGTTTGCCATTCTAGGCTAATTAGTTTGAGGCTGGGTGGATGATATTTTTTGCAGATATTTAATAGGCTGTATAAACACCTGGCTAGTTTTTTCTTTCCTGAAATACAAACATTTCAGAAGTCAGCCACTTCTCCTGACTAATCAAAAAAGGATTTTAGAGCACCCCTCCCCGCCCGTGCCCTTGATGGTGACTCTTTCTAGGGCTCTGATGTTTATTTGGCTCCTTACACCATTCAGTACATCGCATGCTCTATTATATTGCGTGATTTTTGAAAGTCTAAATGTCATGCAGTAGAAGTCAAAAGCCTTAAAATGTCTCTTATATTTATGTAGTAATTTTTATCAAGCGAGTTATAATCTCACCAGAGGATGTAATCAGATCTGTCCGAGGAGACTGATGTTCATAAAACAATGTTGGCTAACATTATTTCTTTTCCAGGCTTTTACTTCTTCTTTGATTATATCTTGTGTCAGTTTTATTCCTGGTTCTGCAATTGGAAACCCACAATAACAGTGCTATAATATTTCACAAATCTGCTCATGGTCAGCTCTCCTGTTGATTCAAACTGTGAGCATTTAGCTTTTTTATATTCTTTTTTTTTTCAAGAATCCCGAAGTTATTTAAGTAATTTAGGAATTCTCTCAAAAAATGCATGTAGAACCAAAGCAGGACACTATGTGCTGGCATACAGAGATGAATTATGGCAACAAAGCTTACCACCCACCCCTTGACAAGCTGCCTGTGCACTGGGACTGTGATGGGGCTATCCTGAGGTTAGAGTTACACCACATGAATAGGATGAGTTCTCAGCTCAAGCATTCTAAGGTAGTTTTAGTTCTTTGGCTGACGAATGGTAACTTCTTTATGGTGTTGCCATGGCATTGTGTGGAATCTGCATCATAGAGCCACTTATAAAAATGGGGCAAGGGCTCCTAAGTCATTTAGGTTCATTGAAATTGTATCCGCCACCTCATTCATTGATCCAAACTCACACACACACACACACACACACATGCAAATACTCTTTTTGTCCATTGGCAGGGTGTGTAGCGGGAATCTCTGATAGCTCTGCTACTGGGCAGGCATGTCCATGAGCCATCAGAGCACACTCTACACTGGCTGTAAAACCAGATGGCTTCCAGAGCTCTTCTGCGTGTGCACCAAATTTATCAGAACTGTGAAAATCACAGCGGTACTTTTTCTTATTCCTGTTTCCCTGCTTTTCTGGATATTTATGCAAACAGCATTTTGAAAAACACACAGACAATAATCTTTCCTGGCAAAAGTGTTGGACTTTTTTGTGTTTTTTATGTTCTATTGGTTCAGGAATGCTTTTGCACTTAACATCTCCGCAAACTTTTTTGTGACACAGTATCTCGTCTGGTAGGTCCATTCTGAGATGGCTGGTTGGCGTGCCAAATACAAGCTCCAAACCCTATCTTCTCCAGGTGCTAAATTACCTTTCCTGATAGTCTGAGCAAAATCTGTGGAGGTGTTTGGTTTAGGATTGAATGGTACATTCAGATCCCAGCCATTTCCTCTTCCAGACACCCGATTGCCCTCTGAATATTCCAAACTGATAATGTCAATCTTGAACAAGAGGTGGTCTGAGAAAGCACTTTGCCCTGCATTTTTCTTGATCAGAGATCAAATGTGGATTTTGTTGGGAAAAAATAAAGAGCAGAGGTGTGTGTGGAAAGTCAGGGTTGTGGATGTGCTCAGGCCACAGCTGCCCACAGTGTGTTTCCTGCTAGAATGGGAAAACACATCTTGGAGCATTCACTTGAGCCCAGCCTGTGCTCTGGCACTTCATGCACAATTTGTTATGACTTTCAAAGGGCACCTCATGGCATGCTGAATTGCAGCCCAGAGGCCACCCAGCAGAGCATGAACATAGCCAGGACAGTTTTAGCTGGCAGCCTCCTGGTGAGGGGGTGCAGCTTCCTGCCCTTGTACCACCCCTGTTCTTTGTTTCAGCCCATGCAATCAGCAGTGCTGTCCTTCCTCTCCCTCGCACAAGAACCTCGGGCCAAATCTTAAGCCAGGTACCCTGGGCAGTGAATCATCCAGACTTTATCAGAACCCCGTGCTATGGGTCCATTCCCATCATCTTGGTGGGAAGAGATGAGATAATTGCCCCTCAAACAACAGCTCGTCACCAGCTACCTGGGCATACACCCCGACTCTCCCAGCAAGAAGAGGAGACTGCTTTGCTTTTATTCTTGGGGTTTTTTTGTACTCTGTTTTTCTTTCACTAGTGTTTCATGCTCTGATACAGACGTACTTCTCCGGAAAAGCTCCTGTGCATAAGGATTTCTGTTTTCGTTTATGACCTTAAGGGAAAACATCTGTTGCTGTTGCTGTCTTGCCATTTGTCTTCAGCTTTCCTCGTAACTGTTGTTTTACTTGTGGTCTCATCCTTCTTTCTGAATCCCCACTATCTTTCTGCACTGTATCTCCCTGTCGCTGTGATAGGTCATATGCTGGTGTCACTGTTTTCCGGGACAAAGTCAAATTATTTATTTTTAGGAGGTGTTTAAGTTAATCTCTTGTCTGTTACTGCTCTTTGGGGTTCTTTTGCTCTTTTAATATCTTGTTCCAGACTAAATTTTCTCATCTGAAATAGTTCCAGAGAGATAATGTACCTCAAAATTTGAATTTTCCTGTTTGTCTCCACAATGGAAAATTGCTGGACTTTCTACGGCTTGTTTTTTAGCTTTTTTATCTGTATTATTGGTGCCTTGGTGATGTTTGTTAACAGCTGTTGTAGGAAAATACTGTAAGCAAAACAGAGGCCCAGATTTGTCTAATTTATTCTGTCTCTCTAAGTGCCTTGTCATTGTTTTATAAAGCCAGTGGGGAGAAAAAGAGGATAACTGAGATCTTAAGTGAGTGAATTTGTCCTCACTTCTCTTCTGAATAAACCACCACCAAATTACATAGTGAGACTGTAGTGCAACCCTGCTCCTCACTGAGGCAATTCAGGAAAGGGTTAGAGGTAGGAGAGTGTCAGTGAAACCATAGAGGGAAGATGTGACCCTTACCAAGGGTGCCACTGAGGGGCTCATCAGCACAGACCCCTACAGAATCTCTCCTCCCTGTTTTATTCCAGTAAAGGATGAACAGGGAAACACAAAGACAGGAAGCCTAAGATCAGCAGTGTCACCAGCTTGAGTCAGTTCTGCTTATATCTTGAGGTGGCTTTACTTGAAATTAAATGGTGAATTCAATGCAATTCCCTGACCTCTTTGGTGCTACCACTGAGATATGCACAAGCCCTGTACACTGAGCTGTTCTCTGGGCTTTCAGTGAGTGATACAGACACTGATTTCTTTTCCAAGCATGTTTTGAAGGGCTTAATATAATTGTCAGTGCAATTGTCAGTGCATGAAAAAAGTCAGATTCTCTTGAAAAAATAATGTTGTGTTCCCTGAAGAATAATGTGGGCAAGCATGGTGCTTCTCTATTCCGATAGTAAAACATAGAAATTTGGTTTCAGGAAGTTCAGTGCAACCTCTTTAGATGCACAGGCCTTAGTTGAGTATAAACAAAAAGACACATTGCTTGGAAAAGACAATACTGATATCACAGATCGTTGAGACATCAAGAGTAATGACAACAAGACCTTCCAACACAGCCCATCTGCAGGTCCTCACACATCCCACATTCCCTTCAGCTATCTGCCATTCTCTTAAACTAAAAAGGACACTTGTCCTTTCCTGATTCCAATATCCTTATAAAAAGCAAAATTTGCAAACCATGCTGTGCCTCTTCTACAAGGGGAATTGTCAAAAGTCATGCTGCCGTGTCTTTTACCTCTGGATGAGCTGTAGGCTACGATTTGGATTTTGTCTTTGAAAATGAGCAGAGGCTTTTCATGGGGTTTGAACTCCTCCATGTTTCACTCTCAGGGGCTCCTTTCCTGTGAAATTAAAAGCATTGCCAGGCTGGTCTTCATGTTATTTCCATCACTAGGTGCTGCTTGCATTCTGCAGGCTCTCTCTAGTTTTTAATTCCACCCAGGATTCAAAAAAAGGATTAGATTCTAGTGGAAATCTAGAAATGCTCATGTCAATCCCTTTCTTCCTAGTTATGAGGTGAAAATGACAGATGTTATTGCTGAGACACAAGCCAGTCTCTGATCTTAGTATATGAAATGTTTTCCTAGGGATCTCCTGCAGCTTTTATACAAAGGGTTTTCAAATTTCAAGCCTAAGTTGTGAATAAAAATACTTTTCTAGCTTTCCTAGATGGAAAAAAACCCTTACTGTAAATCTTTGATGGCCAATCCTTATCTCTGTCATAGTTCAGTGAAATTCCACCTGAGTGGTGCAGCAGGAAAAAACCCCCCCAATTTTATAAAAACAAACCTATGAAGCTCTTTTAAATGTTTTAAAAATCTTTAAAGGGGAGAGACGCCTGCATCCACTCAAAGAACCCAGTTGAGTTAAAGACACAGAATGCGTGTTGTGGAAGCTCAAGCCAAGCAGTGAATGATGAAAAAAACGCTCATTTAATTTCTTGGCTTCTGCAGTCTTATCAGAGTGTTCTGCC
This sequence comes from Ammospiza caudacuta, assembly GCF_027887145.1. Lineage (NCBI taxonomy): Eukaryota > Metazoa > Chordata > Aves > Passeriformes > Passerellidae > Ammospiza > Ammospiza caudacuta. Next base: position 22,256,737 of record NC_080595.1, on the reverse strand, counting down.
CAGCAGAAATGAGCCCTGTGAAAAATGTATATCCCCAAGTTCAAATGTGCAGTGTAAAACAATATCAAAAAGAAGTTAATTCCATCACTTGTTCCTTAAATAGTTTTCAGTGCGAGAGATGGTTTTATAATCATGTGTCTATGATCAGAGACTTTTGGATAGACACCAAATCAAAACATCAGCAAAGAGAATGGGGTGATGTGGAAAACTGATTTATTCATTCAGAGTCAATAAAGTAAGCATGCAGTAGCTGGATTGTAAATAGTCCTGTGGAGAAGATTTATAAGTCTTAACATGGGGAGACAGGTTTATCCCAGTTAAAAGCACATTTTGACTGGAAGAACCTGTCACCATGTTTATAAAATGGGACCTTGTGTGCAAGATGTGACCTTAGGCCTGTGTGAATTTGAAATGGGCAAACAATGTCATCTGCAGCCATGTTTTTCATCTCTAAAGTGGAATGCTAAAATTGACCTGAAAATATGAAGAAGGAAGATAAAAATTCTAAGCAAAATAATTCTAGGCCTCAGCAGTAATATGCACAGCGCTTAAAACTTCCCTTTGCTCCAGATTGCTGTGTTTATAAATCAAAATTATATGTCCAGTGGGGAAAAGGGAAGTAAAACTGTTTCCAAATAAAAAAAGGACAAGTGATTAATTTCTGTTAAAATCATAATTGAAAATACAGAATGTAGAAATACTCTTGGTTTACTCTTGTTTTTATTTGTAACATTTGCTTTGTTGCAGTTAATATGATCAAGAGACTGAAAAAGAAACCATTTAAAGAAGCCATTTACCACCATAAATCTTTCAACTATTTGAAAAATAATTCACATTGCAGGCTTTCTGCACCCTATAAAATAGAGCTTCATCTTTACCAGGGATAAATGCACTTCCTTCAATTTTTTGATAGAACAGGCCTTTCCAGTATTTAATTTATTAAACAAAAAATGTCTTCATTGGCTGTAGTGTATAAACAACTCTGAAGAAACCCTAGTGAAATCTAATGAGGTATTTCCCTTTGCCGTATTACAAGGTTCAAATATGTGCATATGTGCAGTAAGGAAAATAAAATTGACTCTGACAATCAGATACCCCAGTGAGCTTCTATCTTTGCAACAAATGTGCTCTAAATTCCAATGTGCTTTGACAATCACCATTTATTTCAATGCATCCTCCCCAGACACTCATTCTTGAGAGCCAAATTCCCGTCTCGTGGAAATCAGAGGGAGGCTAGCCATAGGTATCAGTGTTGGAAAGATTTGATCCTTGCTATGTTTAAAAGCAATCAGATGGATGCAAAATGAAAGGAAATGAATGCATATTACCCCTTAAAGTTCTGAGGACATTGAAAAAGCATATGTCTGGTACTTTTATTTTGCAGCTCTCACATGCTGACAGAATAACAACTGTCCTTCAGGAGTTAGCAGGATGCCTCCTCCAGGCCTTCACAGGCCATTTAGGGGTGCAGACAATTATCTTCCAGTGCAATAAGTCAGATTCGTCTCCCTAGGTATGACATGTCATTCTTACAGTAAAATATTGTTCCCAGGAGTTCATCTATACTGCGGACTCTCCTAGGGTTTTGGCTAGACATAGAATGGAGGTTCTTGGATTTGACAACATAGGGCTGCAAACATAGCCCATTGCACCAAGAGGTGGATAAGCCTCCCTTATGGATGTGAAAGCAAAAGAAAAACACAACTGTTGTGGGCATCTCTGGACAAAAGGGGAACAATACTAACAGAGGGGTTCTAGGGTGCAGGTGAAACAAATCCTTTTGAAATTCGGTCACTCATATGACTCTCATCAATAATGAGAAATTATTATTGATGGTAACAAAGAGATAAGACAACAAAAAGAAAGATAAAGACAATTATATTATCGTAATTTTTATTTTAAAACATATTTTAACATATGTTGAAAATAAATATAGAATCAGATGTTAAATTCATTTAAACATTTAAGTATATATCACTGATGTTCTGAGATGGCTGTGTAAATCAGCAGGCTTAGGTCATGGGGTGAATATAAAGACTAAGAAACTAGATTAATGCCACAGAACCAGTCATCCCATAACTCTGGGAAGTCATATCAGTGAAGGAAGAAAAATCTACAACATACCTTCAAGTCCCAGTGACTTTGCCTTGCAGGATCAGCTCCTCACTTCCTCCATGTGACATTCGTGACTGGTCACAGCTCAGCACTGCAGGAACAATTGTGGACATTTCCAGTCAATTCAGAGAACAAACAAAACACAAAAGAATTGTGATGAAACAGAGAACACACTTCAGGCAATCCCACAAATTAGACAAAAAATAAAGAAAAAATGCTCACTGTACATGGATCACATAAACCTGGAGAAAAGCCATTTTCCAGCAAGAGAACTTGGGTATCTGTGAGAAGGTGAAAATAGAGAAAAATTGCCTTTTAATACAGAAAAAAGGTTTGAGCAGCCCTTTAAATGCATTGGTGTCCTGTTGATTCCTATTTCATGGTTTTTATGAAGGGATGGTCCACATGTCTACTGTTGATCTACTGTTGCTGAGGTGTTGAGACAACACATACAAGGAAAAGTGCGACAGCAAAGGAGAGTCTCCCTTTCTCAGATGTCATGTTAGGACCCCTTCAGTTGAGGCCTTTTGTATTTTTATTTCTATTCCAGCTGTTCCTCAGAATGATTGGTAGAAAGGTGTGACTCCAAGGAAGGCTCAAATTGCTCCTCCAGCTGTTGGGTTTATTATCTACATTTTAATATGGGCAAAGAGAAGACCTTCTGAAAGAGATCTCTTGTGGCACAGCTCCAACCTGTTGATTCCACCCAGCAGAGTGCTGTGCACTGCCCTGTTGGTCCCCTGCACTTATCTCTGACAAGCTGTGTAATTACTACACGCCTGACAACACTTCCCATTTTCTAGAACTGCTGCAGTTAAGAGTAAATGTATTTTCACAAAACTAGGAATACACTTGGTAACACTTTCATCAAGTTGTTACCACCCACCAGGGCAGACATGAGCTTGTGGAGTGGTAGCTCAGAGCCATACCCGAACCTTGTTGTACTTTCAAGTTGCTAAAAACTTTGGCTGGGTGAGTTCTGGTTACTCAGACTGACTTTTGCTGTGCAACTCACAGAGGAACATTAATAAGCGTGCTGTGGATCAGGATGCACTTTCCAGGTGTGACAGTAGAGATGCTTTTTCAGAGAGATAAACTGAAATTTTTTCACATAGTCAAAGCACAGATGAGGAACTGGGTGACTGAAAGATTGCGTGCCTTACCCAGGGGCATACAGGAAGATTGTGTCAGTGCTGGAAACTGAATGTGAAATTTCTAGCTCCCAGCTAGCTCATTAATTATTTTATCATCTTCTGCCACAATAGGAAGATTACTGAGAATGCAGACATTCCTTGCATAACTGTTGGGAATGCTGAATTATTTCAAGTATACACAAATACATAGGGAAAGAGTAGATTTGAAAAAGATACGTGATAAACATTGCAGCCTAATCTGTATTTCCTCATCTATACGTTCAAGCAGCCTAGTTGTAATGGTACTAACATTGCATATCAATGGTGGGAATCCAAAAACTGTGGAACTCTCCCTTCAATATGTTCATATTGTCCTCTGTAGATAGCAATTTTTGTCCTCATAAAATTGTGGCTTGTTTTTTACTTATGTGTAGCAACATCCCCTCCTCTTGAAAATAGTCTCTTATTTCTCACCTTCTACTAAACAAACCACTCAAAAAAGTGAGATCTTGTGTCACTCTCCAGCTTTGAAGTTAATGCAGACTCCTACCTTAGCCAGCCTTCATATTACATGTTACTTTGCATTTACTACTTGATGTTTCCACCTTTATATTTTCTTGCTTTAACACTGTTGCCTATGCTTTTCTAAAGTGAATCCATTCCAAAAGTACTTGGTGGCGGCTGTGCTTAACATTTGCCAGTGGTCTCAATAGATTTGAAGTAGATTTGTCATAAAAGTAGAAAGGATGAGCAGAGTACCAAGTCTTTCTGTGCAGCCTGTACTATAGAATTTCACTTACCAGTTCCATGACACCCAAAGTTCTTAATTAAATCTTTGGGATTTTTGGTAAATCAAACAAAGCCCCACACAGGGAGCCTTCTAGTCAAATCTTCTACCCAAACATATTGTCTCTTGCTTTACCTTTCATAATTGTCTTTGCAATGGAACAGTAATAAACAATGTACAAAGGCAGAAGAATATCAGCTGGAGAAGGGTCACTAGTAGTTGGACTGTGATATATGATACTCCTGAAAAAAGTCAAAGCGATTTGGGGAAAAAAATCATATGATGAATTACAGGAAATAGTAAGTTAGAGAAAAGTGTATTCTCTGCTACTTTTTCATAAATCCCTTGAAACTATTGTCATGAGATGATGATTAGAAATTTCAATAACACAGTGGTAGAAGCAGCCTGATTCAGAGACTGTATTTTTGATTTGGCTGTAAAACTTCCATTGCTGAATGTGTGAAAAGAGCAAGAAATTGTGTATATGTGAATTGACATTAATCCATGCAAACAACAAATAATTTAAACATTGTAATTTATCTTCAGATAAATTATTTGTGACTTCTGACCCAGATCCATGGAGCTGTGCTCATGTAGAGATCAAATTTTGTCTCCTATTTTCACTATAAACCACCATTACACATAGCTGAATAAAATTGTGTAAAAAATTTACACTCTTATAATTTCCCTTCAATCTGTCAACGTTTCCTTGAGCACAGTTTTGTTATAGAAGCATCCTTAGCACCTTGGCCATCTAAGTATAGCTACCAACCAAGATTTCTCCAGTGCTGTCAATCCAATCTCTCACAATTTATTATGCTTTTATCTACAGTTGCACCCTTTTGTAAATAGACAGAGGTTTACAGTTCAGTATTTAATTAGTCAATCTCCCATGTAGCAATAAACACGAGTAGATAGTCCTTAACATGCATTTCTGCTGGGGTCTGCAGTGCTTTATCTATTTACAGGGCACAGATCTCCTATCAGAGCGGTGCCTTCTGCATGAGAGTAGAATCCTCATTTTCTCTCTGTCTATTTTTGCCCATCAGGATCTTATATAGTGCTCCCTAAAATGAACAAAAAGACACCTATTGATTTACTGGCTTTTCTGTCATGCTCCAGGAAAATGAGAAAGGCATATTGATTTTTCAGTTTGCTGTTAAGACACATTTTGAAATTCTGTGGTTTTGGCTAAAAATGTAGCCTTGGCAGGGGCTTCAACCTGCAAAATTAAAACCTAAAATGTGCCACTTCCCCAACTCACTGCTGTTCATTGCTCATACCAGGAGTGCTGTGGTTCTCCGACACAGCAGCCATCAGCCACTTCAGGCAGATTTTCAGCTGCTGTTGTGGCTCCTTCAAACTCAGCCCGCTGTGTGTTCACCTGACCACCTCCAACACCACTTACATGGCACTCAAGATGATGGCGGCAAGTGTGTAGCCTGTCACAGACAAAAATTAATTTTAACACATTCCCTTTTATAAAGGAAGTGATCTCTGGTGTTTCTCATGTCAAAATTCCAATTAGCTCCCAGCTTCTCCTGAAACGTTTCCCTTCACTGACTATGGGATTAAATGACTGAGCAGATGACAATGCCCACAGTAGCATTTCCAAATCTAAGTGCCAGTGCTGGGATCCTGGGAGAGGTTGATGGGAATTATGCCCTTAACTTCCCCCCTCCAGTGAGACATGACCACATAATTTGCATTCCTACGGCGATCTCACCTCAATTCCATGTGTGTCAGCTGTAGGCAAAAAAACCTCAATTCCAACACTTCACTCAAGCCTATGCTTTTTTAATAATTATATGAAAGTTCTGGTTGCAGTCCCTGCCACAGCCTGAGAGTCTTGTATCACCTGGCATTTTAACTGCACTCATAAGCTGGGTCCTAATTGCAAAGCCAGGCAACCAAAGAAATTAAAAATATGATTTTCACACATGCTTCAGCTGGTTCTCTTTAAAAATGAGGCAATGCATGTCTAATAAGGATTATGGTGGGTTGCTAGGGGCACCAAAATTTGGAGATGTTGGCCTAAATGGTATGGATAAGGAGAAGTGTTTTTTACATGAACTGTTAAATAAAACTCTTGAGTTTTAATAAATAAACACAGCTCTTTAGGAAGTGGTGACAATGTGCAACATGCAAAAGAAGGAAGTCCCAGAGGTGCTGTGGTAATAATGCAGTTACTTGAAGCACATTGAAGATACAAATATCTCTGTGGTTTTTTATTTGCTTCCACTCTTTGATTCATTCTGAGAAACTTCACAAAGCTGTGCACATTCCAGTTATGGCCAAAGCATGATGCATTCCTCACTGCATACAAAAAGCTTTACTCCAGAAGCCTACAGCGTGGGCTGAGAAGAAGTCTTTTCCAGGCACTGGGAAATGAAGATTTGAAGCACAATGTTGTGGAGAACTTTGTTTCAGATGTATAAAAGAAGAAGAAAGGCAAACATTCTTGGCACAGTGAGACAATTAAAAAAATAGGGAAGTGGCTACTCTCACGACTGAAGCATTTCTGTCATAACGTGTGCTGCTGAAGTCACCAAAATGTGGTGGTGGTGATGGTGTGGCTTTGTCCTAGCTGAGAAGAGACTGTTTGAGAGCAGTATTTTAAGTATTTTTTACAAAATCATAAGCACAGCCAAATTCTTCAGAGGATTAGGGAAATTAGTTAATGAAAAAACAGTTCAAAATAATTTTGCATCCCCCTATTTTGAAAATCAAGGAACGGATTCAATTAAAATAATTTTCAGAAGCCCTCAAGAACAAGGTGGCATTGGAAAGCAGTTGATTCTGCCCTAGAAGTTTCAAAGACAGGAGAAAAGCAGATCTAAATATCTTCAAACAAAACAAACCACCAAAGTAATAAACATGGTTTAGTTTATATTGCTTAAATAAAGATGATTTTTTTTTTTTTGCTCTGGATGCACTGTGAAGCAGCTGGCTAGTTAGCGATCATGATTGTTAGATTATAGATCCAGCTCTCCACAAAATCAGCAGCCAAATGCTTCCTAATGCCTTGGTTTACTCAAGGCCACAAAAAACCCCCAAACAACCCTTAAATATATCCAAGAATCATGAATAAAATAATCAGCACAAGCAGAGATGCTCATGATCATTACTGAAAGACATTTTTGTTATGATTTACTGAGGTCCCCAGGACCATTCAAGTTTAGTCAGAGTTGGGATTAGGGGTCTGACCGTACCTGGTCCTGCTTGTGTCAATTATTCAGGCTTTTTCTAGCTTTCCCAAGAGAAGCTGCTAAACACTTCCAACAAAATCTGAATCTTCTGTCACTTTTCTCTGAGCCATCTCTATCTTCCAGCAAGCTCAATGCTGATAGATCCCTGATGTGGTCCACAAGCCCAGAAAGAGGCCAAGGCTGCCACATCCTGCAGATACAGGAATCTGCCTGGGGAAGGTAGGGTGCTGTTATCACAGGATGACGGTCTCATAGGTCATTTAAAAGACCATCTTGGGGGGAATGCCTTTGAGTCTAAAAGGAAATGCACTCTTGTCTAGGCAGGTTAATATCCAGGTTTGTAGAGGAGCTCGATTCCCCAAATCTTACTGGTAGCAGTGCTGAGTACCACACAGTGTTTCAGTGGAAACCCATGAAACCTCTTCAGATAACAAAGTCCAAGCCTGATTTTCAATGCTTGCTGGAGCAGGCCCAAAGGCTGAAATGAAGACCTGATCCCTGTGACACACACATGTGGCCCATTCCCCTGACAACTTGTGGAGGAAAAGGCTGGAGGTATGGGGCACATCAATATTTGCCTAGCTTTGGAGGGCAGGGTGCTTTCCCATAACCAGGGGGAAGTATTGGAATGTGTTGTTGCTATGTTTTTTAGTCCTTTTGAAACTGTGGCCCTAAGGAAATGAGGAAATACAGAGGATGAGGTTACATTGTTATTATTGTTTCATATTTTTTTGAACAAGGATTATATGGCTGGATTCATATTATATTAGCTTTCTAAATCTTTAAAAACACAGGGCCTACAGTGCACACTCAATGCTTTATTCATTAAATTACTGCATTTGTATTTTTAAAAAATCCTGCCTATCTAGCAAGCACTCCTTTTTTGCTCTCTCTTTCTCTCTCATAGTCCTTGAAATATTCTTATCTGAAAACACACATGTGTAAACTTTTATAAATAAAAAAATAATTTTTGAGTAATGAATCAGTTTTCTGTGCTTTCCTTAATATGAGACTTGATGTTGACAGTCACTCTCTGACCAGGTGCTGCTTCCTAAATTCCAGCTCAAGAAAGATTCTGATATTGCAACCACAAGAAACAATTTGTTTGCCACAATGACAGTGCACTGTCATTCTTGTTCTGGTATTTTTTAAATGCAGTTGTTAAACCTTTCTATACTGATTTCTAAAATAATATCCTTATATATGTATTAACTTTTAAAAAAAGTCTTGTGTGTGTTTTGTAGTGTATAGCACATAGCAGAAAAGAGTTAAAGAGTCACCTCACTAATGTTAATTAGCCAATCTGTTCCTCTTCAGTGGAAGACCAGAGTTGGTTGACTGACTTAAAACTTTTCGAGTGCTGTTGCTGTGTCTTCAGGTAGCTGCAGGGATAAAGGGACATGACAAAATACATCAGGTCTTTCTTCTGACAGCTGGCCTAGGAGTTGCTAGAGATCATCACTTGTCTGCCTTCTGATGTACAGGCTTAAATAGCAAGAAGCCTTGCCCCCTTGGATATCCCTTTTTCTTCCTTACTGACTATTGTCTTATCCTCCTGACTGCTGCATTTGTCCTGATTTTACTCCTTTTCTCCCCCTCTCTCCCTTTCTCCTTGCCAGGATTCTCTTTGCATCACTAGCAAATTTAAATTTTCTGACAGCTCGCCATCCATCCCAGCAGAAACACATTTCCTCAAAAATCACCTTTTTCTTCACCAATTTACACTGATGAGTGAGAGAGTGTAAACTAGTCAACTTCTAACTGCTGTCATAGTATTTCCTCAACAATCCTTAGGCAGCTAGTTTTTTTAAAACACTTTAAATAAAAAAGAAATTGTCAGGACTATTTCTAGATTTCAAATAACTGTCCAGTGCAGCAGGCTGTGTCTAAAATGCCACAGTAAGACACACTCCATGTTGCTGGAATATAAACTACACACATGGCAGAATATAAACTACTGCACAAGTCAATGCTTCTGCCCAGTGAAATTTCCTCCATAATACACAGGAAATTTTCCAGCATCCAGAGGAATCACTTCTCCACTCTGCTGCTCCTTGAATAAGCACTAAATAAACTCCCTGACTCATCCCTGCGAGCTGAGCTGAGAGGGCAGCTCGAGCAGCACTGGTGTGCAATGCTCTGCCTAGCACCCTTTACTCTGTGTCACAATGGCCTCTAGTGGATTAGCAGCAATTGACAGACAGCTGTATCATCCATCCCCACCTAAATTTCCTTTATGATTTCCTTTGGGGTAAAGGGAGGACACCATGCTCTTATGTGCACCTGCTGCAATTAAAGTCAGAGCTGCAGCAGGGTAGCAACAGAAAGAAAAATACTGTCTTCTCCCAGATGCTTTATCAAAATATGCTTTTGCAGCACTGTCTCCTTTCTTTAGCTACAGGATCTCTCAGCTTGTTCTTAAAGGTTTAAGGTACAAGTCAAGGTGAAGTATTGTCCCCTGAAGGGCTGTGTACGGTCCCTACGGCAGTACTTTCCACAAAGATCAACACTAGGGATTTCTTATGGGCAAATTGACCATGAAGCTGGAAGAGGGAGTAACAGCCTTCTTTAGAAACTCCTGGAGCTTGGTGTATTTTATACCTTGTAGGCATACTCAGGTAGAGCTCAGCCTTATGCAAAGCCCTGTGCATTGTTCAAATGCAGGGAATCACCTACAGAAAAAGGCAAGCCCTAAAGGAAAAATGGCTTTTTTCTTGGCTTCAGGAGCATGGAAGGGCTAACAGTTCACTAGCAACTGCTCCTGTTCCACAGTGGTGGTGATGGACACAGGGAAAGCAAGATGTCTCCACAGCCTCTTTCCCTTGGTAGCTTCTCTGGCTTATAAAAGGTGATTTTCATTCCCGTGCAACACACTTAGATGTAGGAACTAGTATAAACACTTGTAGGTTGAGCATCTGATGTAAGCAACCCCTTACAACAGGTATATTGACAGGGAACATTTTCACAGACCTAGGTCCTGGGGGAACTTGCTCTAGCACAGATGTTCTTTAGTTCCAGACATCATGGAGCATATGAGGGTCCTGGTGTGAGTCAGTGCATGGATCAGCATTTGGGCTCTGCAAAGAAAGCTGCTATGCAGCACAACCCCTTAGACATCTCAGATTCCTTGCAAATGAGAGAAGTTTAACTACTTTGAGCAGTTATGCTCCTATGTTTGGCTGTTTTGCTATTGAGAAAAGTTTTGTTATCTGCTCTACCAAGGAAATAAAAAACTAAAACCTTAATTTTCTATCAGAAGGCCTCCACAGGAAAAAGATACAGGAGGAGAAACAGCAAACACACAAGGCAGGTTTGTGTCTTTGCTGAATATTTTAATTATTTTCCCTGTGGGGCCAGTGGGTTTTTATGCACAGCACTAGCACATTTCATTTTGACAACAAGTCAGACTTTCCAAGTCACACTACACCTTTCACAACATACTGCAAACTGTCAGTGTGGTAACTTCCTTAAGTGTAATGAAGTTACCTTATGAAATCTCTTGACAGATCAGGCCAAAACCAAAAACAACCAAAAAAAAAGAAAAAAGAAAAAAAAGAGGCCACTCAGAAAATGAGAAGAGTCCCTCATGAAATGTGATACATGCAATCTGGAAAGCTTCTGAGAGGAGAAGAAAGAGTTGTGTGCTGACAAATGGTGCAAACTTCTGGCTAAGATTAGATTTCTGCAGGCTGGATTTAGATAACTGTCTCAATTTTCCAGTGGACTGAATGCCGGCTGGCTCCCAATATTGGCCCTGCAAGCCAAAGGTAGATCACTAAGCACTAGGGAAATCCATTAAATAAGGCACAAAATTAGAGCCTAAATAAAGTTCCAGGACCAATATGTTCTAGAAGACTCAATGAATTGTTCTTTGAAGCCTAAATCTCTGGGAGGTCTTTTCGCACAGCCCCAGGGATGTTTCTAAGCACCCGTTTTAAAAAACCAAAGTCAGTCTACTTTTTTTTAGGGTACCCAAATGATGAGCATGGAGAGGTATCTTACCATTCACTGTACAGCTGAAGAAATCCCAGGACAACAGTGACCAAAATGAAAGCATGTCTATCAGTGACTAAAAGCAGAGACACCCACTTAGACCAGATGAAAAAAACCATATATAATTTAAAGATTAGCAGGCTAGCAGAGTTGGAAGGGTTTCAAGCTCTTTACTGGGCTCAGGAGAAAATCTCTTTTAATATTCTGTGTCATTCAGAAGTAGTCAAGGATTAGTGGTTTTAGAGAAACAGGCCAATACTGATGCATGAAAATGCTGAGGAAGGTCAGCACTGTTTGTCCTGGGTGCTGTGGAAAGAAACAGGTATTGCATCTTTATCTGCACTGTTTGAAGCAAAAAAAAGTATGTAACAGGAAAGACTTCTTCTGACAAGTTTTGTTTAAACTGGAACTTTGTTAATTTACAGGTGTTTAGGCTGAGAAAAGGCTGTTGCCTCATATTTAATGTCTTTTTTATGTTCTCTCCCTTTTATTTTTTTCCTGAAATTTTGTGTAGATTATTCCTACGCAAGAGATTGTCTGGGGAAATTCACATTTTGATCACTTAAAGACTGATCCTGTGCCAGATCTCCTGCTGCCTTCAACAACAGCAGGTCTAGGCCCTGTTAATTAAAAGCTAGTTGAAAATTTTTAGCAATGAAGAACTTTAAAACAAAAAAATTCTGTTTTAGGAACAGCACTTAAGGTTGCTAGCAAATTAAATATGGTTTTCGTTTTTTGGAGGTTTTTTTTTTTGTTTTGTTTTTGGTAATAGAAACAGAAGGGCTTGGTAGGCTGCTTTTTCTGATCTTTGACTGGCTGATTTTGCTGAAATAAAAAAAAGTATGCATTTTCTCAGGGATAAAGAAACTTAATTTCCTGAACAGTTCTATAAGTGATCACAGATCCTGATCTGGACCAGAGAACAGCCCTTCAGCCTAGTCAGGCACAAGCAGAGAACTGGACCAACCTCCTGATAAAGTCCACTCAGACCTTGGCTGGTGGTTTGTGTACCTGGAAAGCAATCCCACGCTCTCAAAATTTTTATGTACCAGCAAGTGAAACCAAGACTACCATGGTCCTTTTAAAGTCTTGTCTTTACATTTAATCTCTGTTGCAGTAATAGTTGCTAGGAGGAGGGAGAAGAGGTTAACAGATGAGCTCATATCAAAAATGGCTTTTAAGAAGGCATCACTGAAGCCCTGATTCTGTGCTGCTGAAGTTAGCAGGAACCTAACTGAGGGGGATGAAGATGGAGGCATTAAAATCATGATCAGCAAAGTTGAATTTCACTGTGCTCAGGAGGCAGAGACTTAAATCGGGGGAAAGGTAAGGGAAGGACATGGAAAATGATATGAGTTTCTGAGTAAGGTACAGCCCTCTGCAGCTCTGTGTTTGAATCTGTGCATTTATTTAATGTAAGAGAAAAGCTTTGAGTGAAAAATAGGGTGAGACAGCTTTCACATCTGCAACTATAGGATGGCAGGTTTGGCCTTCAGCGGCTGCTTTTTGAGGAGTTTTAAGTCCATTCTCAATTTCTAGTCACATATCTTCCTTTGATGCTTGCTGGGAACAATGGCACAGGCACTGAAAACTCCTGGGGGTTGGAGTGAATTCCCTTGGCAAGCAGTGAGAAAGATGCTTTTGTGATCACAGCCATTTCTGTGAGCAGCTCTGACTTTCTGTGAGTAAAATGAGTCACAATTTTGCTATTTAAGAGCAATGAAAAGGCTGCCTGTGTACCAGCTGGTTGATATTTGAGCAATTAGTCTCTGTATTTATCTCCTTTACTAAACTCAATCATATGGAATATGGTAATAAATAAACCCTGATTAATTATTGCCTCATTTGCTAAAAGCTTGTTTTAAGCACAGAAACACTTTTGTCAGGTGCTATTTAACCATAGGGCTGAACTCCCAAGCTAGTAATATTTAAAGAACTTTACCTTCCCCTGTTTTTTTTTCAATCAATATCCTCTATTTATCATGCTTATTCCCATGGGAAGGACCTAATTTTATTACTTTAATTTAGCATAGAAAATCATTGTTTTTGAAGCCGATGTCAAGGCATGAGAGAAATGTTACATGATCAAGCTGTTATTCCACATGACACATAATCATAACTGCTGCTGTGGTGATAGTACTGAAAACAAGGCAAAGAAGACAGAGATAGCTGCCTGGGGATTATTTGTTATTGAGTGCAAGCTTCCCCATCATGTGGTACAGAGCCCACAGATACTGCTCTGATGGAACTCTGTCAGGAGTTCTGCTGGGTAGATACTGGGACAAAATCTGACATTCTAAAATGTATTTTTTATTGACTGGCTCCAGATACCTTTAGCTTCCCCGTGTTAACTTGTACTTTCCTCTTTGCATTACTAATCTGTCTATTTTCCTTTTTCGTTATCTGAATGAATCCAGTCCATGGCACTGAGTTCTGACCAGATGGATTAATTCAGGAAGACATGAAACTATGTATGGTTGTGTTTATTTGTGTGCAAAAGTCTCTGTCCATAAATTAAAACCCTCTAAAAGAAGCATGTGCAGACACACATGCTCTCACACACTTATGATTTTTCATACCCTGTATAAGACAATCTCAAGCACTTTACAAATCTTTAAGAGTGCATTGCACTCCCTTAAAATAAGTAATGACTGAGAACACATTTACAGGACCTCAGTTTGGCCTGCATCACACATCACATTTCCTTGTCTGCTCTAGGAATTACCCAGTGGGGTTCAAGAAGTTCATTTAGTCTGGTAGTTAATCTAGCCAATTGCAAGAATATGATGAATTAATTATTCCTTCTATTAGTTTTTTAATTATTATTTCTTCTTTTTGTTTCTTGTATTAGCCTTTCACCTCTAAACTGAACAGTTCCAATGTTTTCAGCCCTTCCTATTTGGAAGTCTTCCAGTAATCACTGTCTGTCCTCCTTTGAATAACGTATGCATGCTCAGCATCAAGTTTAAATTTATTATGATGTAAAGAAAAGATAACATTCATTAAAAATATTAAAAATATAATAATTTAGTATAGAAAGTCAGTATTTATAGAGCATGCTGCAGAATCCCATAGGAGCCATAAACTGAGGGAGTACATTAGCAGTTGGATGTTGTACAATCACCCTTTCAGAATCAATTTGTTAACTACCTAATGGATGACTTTTAAAAACCTAGACCAAAGTGTTTGCCTATAGAGCAACAGAGGAAATCTTCAATAGAGTCTGAAATAGATTTCCAGTCTTCATTTTGCTGCTTGCTGTTTCTCCAAAGCATTTGCAGCTCTGAAAGCTCAGAGACAAACCAAACAGAATTCATTTTCTCACATGGCAGCACTTGAACATAGAGCCAGCCTCTTCAGCAAAAAATGAAGATGGGACATGATGTTCCCATATAGCTGAGCCTAAAATGGCACTTGATTTTTTAAATTAATGCTTTTTTATCTCAAAGAGAAGCACAAATGGAAGACCAGCTCAGTATTTAAATACTTCCAGGATAGTTCCATCTCATCAGAGTTGGTGGAAAAAGTCTTAAAAAAAAGTATGGAATTAAAGTGACATATTTACGAGGTGAAAAATCAGTGGAGAAACTGTCACAGGGATCTCTGTTTATTAGGTAAGTGTTCTCACGCTCTCATGGCACCTCACACTCAGGGCTCACTTTGAGGAAAACCCCAGTTTGGAATTATGATGCACTCCTGCCTATTACGAGAAATCAGTTTACCAAATCTTACATTTAAGATAAGCCTTTTTTTTTGTTCTTCTTGGACTCAAGGTGCCCAAGGGACTTGAGCAGGTGTTTGTTCCATAAATGTGAGGAACTCCTTTATATTAAATTTGGAGGGAAAGATCACAATAGAGCCAAAATCGAGACAAAGTCAGGACAAATAAAGCCAAGGTTTACTTACAGTGGAAATATACTGAGATTTAAGTGGTATAACCCTAAGTACTAATAACTATACTAAACCAAATTAGAGTAGATTTAAGAAGTTGGGCAGCATAAGGGCTTTGAATGGTGTAGATGGACTTGCATGTCATGTTTTGATCTGCTGGACCAAATGTTGATCTTTGTTATTGAAGTAATTTAGAGAGCAGCTTTGTAGCAGAGTAGAATTCAGATATGGTTTCTACATGCAGCTTCTACGGGAGTGTCTTCTCATTCCTGCCTATGTGTGATCACTACAGTTCTTCAGTGCAAACACCATCTGTGTTTTTGTGAGGTACCACTTCAGTTATGCACATCACGTTACCATTGTTTAGGGCCGTGTAGCACAAGGTTGTAGCACCAGGAGAATTGAGACCATTCAGCATTTTGTAAGAGAAAATGTTATAAGTGGAAAGCTAGGTTTTTGCCAAATGGCAGATAGTAAATCTATGCTAGAGAAGAAGCACTGCTCTCTTTGTATTCAGAGAATTCTGTAATCAGCAATATGTACTCATGTTTGAATACTTAACACTTGAATGCAAAGTGAGATGAGGTAAATATTTATATTCACTGCAGTGCAGAAGTGTGAGTAAATTCCTACTCCAGAATCTGCCTTAATGATCCTTCTCGTGTCACTTGACATTTCTTGCCCTATTTCTTCATCCTAAAGCCCTGAGGATATTCCTTTTCATAACAGTTGCATTGGTGTAAATTTGTCGTTTACCACAAAGATTTGTTGCAGTGAGAGAAGCATCAGTCTCCTCATGCATTTGCAACTTCACTTTCTAGATTGTCTCTTCTTGCAAATTTAAAAGAGGAAAATGACCCTTTATTTTTACACCCAATAAGCCTGAAAAGTCACTAATGAAGGGTAAAGTCAAGAAGGCAAATGAAGGTCTTATTAGAAAAGACCTGTGGGGCAAAAGTTTTTTTTTTCCCTAGGGAAAAATACATCCCTGGGAAATAAGGATTTCAGAGGAGTTTTGTCACTCATAAAGAAAGCGTTCTTTTCTGATGAAAGGTGATCTTTCCAGCAGATGTGCTATGAGGTTGGTGAAAAGACTTCATACCTCTCTTAACAGCATTTTAATGTACATGAATAGGTAAAAAATTACGTTTCAGATTATGATGACTACATATTTTTGGATAAAACAGATGGATAAATCTCTTGAGTCTGAGCCTGATCTTCCATCAGATTCACACTGATATCAGCAGAGCTACTTCTGGTTTTTTTGCCAGAAACACAGTCACATAGCTGTAGCCAAAAGCCTGGAAAAAAACCCTGAAAATTTTCAGACAGAAGCTAAATTCATTCTCATATTTCAGTTATCTTAGCTTTCACAGTTGTATTTGGATTTCTCTTGCTTTCCATAACTCTTAATGCCCTACAGTTTAGCAGTAAGAGAAGCCCTCTGTAGTCCCCTGGCCTGATGTCAGATCTGCCTTGGCAGTGCCCTCTCTCTTGTGAAGCACATGAGCTGAAATAATGTTGTGGAGAGGACAAGAGTGGATTTAGCCTTGAGATCAAGGCCATAAAACAAGGGTAAGGCACAAGATTGTGGTAAGATTATAAACAGAGCAGAGCAGGCAAGGCTGGGCAGAGAGAACAGTGACTGAGGCTGAGCTGAAGGAGCTCCAGCACCTGCTCACTGCCCTGGTGCTTGGATGAGTGTAGGGCACCCACAGGGACCTCCTGGAGGCACAGTACCCTGCAGGATTACCTATCCTGCCCCTGAGGGCGTTCTCAAGCCTGGCTTCCAGCCTTGGATTTCAAGTGGTTCTTCAGTACTGGACTGGCATCATTCAGACTGCGTAGGAAGAAAGCACATGTGGTGGATTCTTTAATTGTTACATCACTTCCCTCTTGGCCTGGTATATCCATATGAGACAGTTCCATAAAATTTTGTTCATAATTTTTTGAAGTGGGAAATCTCTGATAGCTCTACCTGCATACATACACAAAACATTTGCAAAGAACTCATATTCTCCTGTAACTTCACCATAAACTTAGGTTCACTTTTAGCAAGAACTGAAATTTGCATATTGCAAGCTATTTTAGTCTTCTTTTTCTCTATTAACTGATCCCCTATATGTAAGTTCAGGAGGAATAAGTTCCACAGCATGTAGGAACTTTTTTTTAATACTAGTGCAATTTCTTACATAAGGGTGCAACTCAGTGAGAAGAAAATATTCTTTCAGAAGAAGATAAAAGCTACTGCATAAAAGATTAATTTGCACGAATGTTTATCATCTGGAATATCATCTGCCTTTCCCTTTATTTTTTAAATACTTTCAGTGCAAACAGATGTCTAAGGAATCCCCTCTTTTTATATTTTTCAGCAACATGTTATAGATATTCTATGTGCAATGAATGGAAGAAAAGCAAAATTGACTTTTGGCAGCTTCAGTCTATCAAGTTCATAAACTTTACTGTGTCTGTTTTGTCCAAGATTAGAGACAACCTGCTCCAAGTCAGTTTCCCATTTGCACTTAATTAAGGAGTTCATTTTAGAGGTCAATGAAAAATAGCAGAGTACGTTTTCATAGTAACTCTCCACACAATAAAATTATTTCTCAGGCACTTGTCCAATTTTCTCTGGAACAAGGGCAAAAAAAGTGGGGACACAAAATAGAGTTATTGGATACCTTATCTGGAACTCCCCAACACATTGTCCATTATCCAAGGAACACAGTACATTCTGGATCTGAGGAAAGAAGCCAAACATTGCATCTTTGCAGACAATTTTCCTATCCACATAGCTTCATTTTCTTTAACAACTGGGACAGATATTTTGGAAATGTTCTGAGAGGTAGGAGACAGTCTGCACAAGGAGTTCCTCAGTATCAACCATACTTAAATATATTCAAATTGCTGTGGGTAACAAGGTGTCCTTGTGGGAAATGCTGGAAGGCTACTTGGATTCATGAGGAAGCAGTAGTGAAGAGAGCGTTGAACAACACAGGGCTATTTCATGCTGCATCAATCCTCCAGCATTGTTGGCAGGAGGATGAGGAACAGTTCAAATGATGCCCATAAGTCACTTCATGTAGTTCCTCAGAGGCACTTTCAGCACTTGATAACTTTCTGTTATCAAGCAGATGAGAGAGTGGCCAAGTTTTGAAGATGTGTCTGAACATCTACAAGAATCTAAGGGGGCATCGATCCTGGATTTTGAGCTGATGTCAGCTCTATTTTACAAGTTTTCCTGAAGGAAAACTATTTTGTAGAGTATGAAATGTCTCCTTAGAAGAAAGCATTCCCAGCGGTTTTGGAAAGACAGATTCTACTCACGCACCCTGCCAGTAAAAGAAACTACAGAGAGCAGAGACTTGACATGAAGTACCTTGAATTTGATCTGGGTGTGGGGCAAGAAATAATATAATTTGTGCTTTTTCATGACCAATGACCAAGTGTGGTCAAATTCACATACATGAAAGTATAATTTTTTGGACCAAAATCTGGCCAGGTAGGTACAATCTTCGTTTCTCTACTGTGGTTCATGCAACCATGAAGAAAGAAGGAACCAACTGAGAAAAGCCCATAGCCTGTTGGTTAAAGAAAAACTTGAGCAAAATTGGGTTATAATTTTCACACATGCCATACTTTTCCATATGAATTATGGGTTTTTTTTTGGCATTACAGGAGATACATTTGGCTTGCGCAGGACATGGAATTGCAAAATCACAGCGTGTGTCAAGTCAGAAGGGACCTCAGTGGGTCGCCTGGTCCAGTCTGCCTGCTCAAGCAGGGTCACCCCAGAGCACAGGGCACAGAATTCTGTCCAGATGGTTTGTGAATATCCCCTGTGAGGGAGACTCCACAACCTCTCTGGGCAACCTGTTCCAGTGCTTGGTCACCTGCACACTAAAGTAAATTAGTAAATGCTCATACAACCTGCACAATATCTGCATTACTGACCTTTGCTACACTAAACATGTTACAAACACATTTACTTGCCATTTTAGATGACATTCTAAATGGGCTAGTTTTTATGTCATAAAGGGCATGAATCTTAGTTCACTTTGGGCCTCATTTTTTGTCTCTCCACAAAGACCTTAGCTGAAATTTCCAGTTATCTGGAAGGATATAAAATGCAGAAATAAATATAACTCATACTACTGTCTCAGGGTCCTGCCTGACAATGGTTTGCAAAAGTCCGCAAAGATACATCACTTCAGGACATTCAGTTCAATTCAATAAAAACTGGAGAGGACAGAAGGTCTAAAGGAACAAAATTCCATGCTAGTACTCTTATTTAGAATAGAATTCTTATTGAGAAAAAGCTAATAAGCTGAGTCACGGTAGCATTCAAAAAATTTGCACTGACTCCTTGGACTTGGTCCATCAGTTCTGGACCTCTCAGAGCCACTTTCTGAACTAGCAGGTTTGCCACATCAAAACGTGAGCATTCAAATCTCAGATCAACCCTGTTTAACAGGGCCAGAGTTTCTAAAGAACTTGGTAAGCCTTGTTTTCTCTACTTGCATCAGAACATATATACACTAATTATCTCATCTGGCTGAATAACCTAATCCTCACCTGGCGTTCACAAGCTTAGCATTACCACTGAAGCTGCTCCCTTTTCTTCCAGCTGTTGAACAAAATAAAATCAGGCGCAGCATTTCACTAGGTTTTATATTCAGTGGCACTCAGACAGAGTGAGCAGATGACAAGGGAAAATTATAGATGATAATTCACAAACAACCTCATAAAACTATCCTTATTATTCCCATAAAAAAGTAACAGTATAAAATGCTAACTACTTCACTGTTAAATTTTTGTGACAGATGAAGTGATCCTTGTGGGGGTGGGGGGGCTATGGAGTGGTAACATGCTCATTCCTTAATGGACTGATGCATTTGGCAAGAGTAAAAGAGAACTGGAAAAGATAACAATGAAAATTATGTGAGAAAAAAAATCTTACCATTTGCCAAATAAATAAATAAATAATCTTTGTGGCTGTAAAAAAAACCCCTATGCCACACCAAACAAACAAAACTAAGCTCTTGGTTACGATTTGTTTGATAAGTGTGGAATGGGGAAGTTATGACAAAAAACAAAAATGGAAATGTTACGTACTCTTGAACAAATTATGATGTGGAACTAAACAGTAATCTGGTATGCAAATAATGTATTTATGAGATTCAAAAAGCAGTGGGGAGGAAAGCAATTTTTTCTTCCCCATTGAAAAGAGAAGAGCAGATGGATCTCTTCAGCAATCCTTTTAATTTACTTCATGAGATAGCTTATGGGAAGAAAACAAAACACTGAGAGCACCCTGATCCACAGGAGTACAAAAGGCTCCTTCCCTGTGTGCAAGGCAGATCCTTTCTGTATGAAGCAGCAGGTAATGACAAACTAAATCTATGCCACTTTCACATCCTGAAGTGCTCTGAATCATCATTCTGTGGAAACAACCTTTAGATCATGTATACTTTTTTTAACCCATGGACACCATTAAGTTAAGACTGAAGCACAAATTAGTCCACTTGTGATGACTGCCTGATCAAGAAATAGGTATGCAGTGGCCAGACTGTGATCTCCTCTATTGAACTTACCCCTCTACTGATTTAAGTAAAATTTGAATAGAACTATTTCTTGCATAGCAAGACTTGCTGACTGCTCATGGTGACCTCATCTGTTTGGCAGATGTCTAAAACTTTTTAAAGTGCCTACAAGAATAGTTTTATGAGGTTGTTTGTGAATTAGTACCATGCCTTTGCCCTCTGGTGCCTTATTTAACTTGGGCCTCCTGTTAAATGTTGGACAAAAGGAGCTCAAGTCAGGAGAAAATCCTGGGAAGTGCTGTGCATGGCTTTTGCTGATTTCTACAGTCATAGGTCTCCTCATTGTTAGAGCATTGTGGATGGAGCTATGCCTGTTAGTACCAGATAAAAATGAAGTCCCTTAAATCATGATGCGAAGTTTGTGAATACAAATTTTCCTGCACCCCTCAACACAAACATAGATACAGATAAAAAAAAAGTGATCTATACTGGGATGTGGCAGGTAAAATTTGACTGAACCACTCTTCAATCAGTACTTTTATTGAAGATTCATTGTTCTCACTTTCCAGAAAGAGAAATTGAGACAGAGGAAGCTAAAAAGACTTTTTCAGCTTGGTCTGTATGTAAGCAGTTCCTATTTCAGACAGAGCAAAAAAGTTTGAAAATAAAACTGAATGCAAACAAACTGCAGAAAAAGTATTCTGTGTCTCTTTCTAAAATAAAGAAATGCAGGGTGGAAGTGTAGGGTTTTCTCTTCAGAGCTTACTGGACAGCCAGACATTCTTAGGATAAGGAAGGTACAGATTATGCAGGGGTTTGCCTCACCTGAGCTGAGTGCTGGGAAACCTCAGGCCACTTTTTTATTTTGCTCCAAATTTCTCAATAACTTTTAAGACCTATATTTGTTAAGCTCTGCAAACAGGGTTTGAAATGAAAAGCACCAAAATACTCAAGGATGTGAGTTTTCAGGTCCCTGAACCTCACCTCTGCTCGGGTGTAATGGACAGTTACACTGCTGTACCTCACAGTCATATCAAGTGCAAATATGTTACAATATATATTTTTTTAACCTTAGATTTGAATCCTGCAAGAAATTTCACATTGATAACAAATTTGTAGGAGGCACAATTTTCCATGGTTAGCCAAGTATGGTTTGATATCTAAGGATCTTTCTTCAGCAAATATTTAAATACACATTAACAATACAAGGGTGCTTTGATGTGACTGAGCACCTAAGGAAAAAAATAACAATAATTGTCCACATAATCCAAATCACTTGGAACAGCAAAAATGAACTATAAATTGTCAAGTTTGGTGGACAAACTTTCTTGCAAGATGTCCAATGCTTCCAGGAAGAGGAAGAAAACAGACTGTTTCCTGTTGTGGTTGTCCTTGCAAAGCAATGAAAATGCTGTAACAAAGATGATAGCTTGCATAGCAAAACACATTGCACAGCAAAATAGACTCAGTTCTGCAGGAAATCTCTGAGATTCTCTGAGAGGTCTATTTAGATGAGAAAAGATAGGGCTTGAGTGAGTTAAAAATAAACTGTGGAGTGCAATCAGTGAAATGTTATTCATTTTGATATTAAACAAGATTTATTTGACAGTAACGCCATATGCTCAGTGGTGCTGTCCACAAGATGACAATTCCGTTTTGCAACAACTGTTGAAGTTCAAAAATTGTTTTCATTCAGCTTTGGAATAAAAACAAAAAGGCCTTTCAGATCTTTCTGGAATGGAATTACACTGAGATGGTTGATTTCAGATAAAAAACCCAGCCTTTTCTTTTGTAAGGACTTTTTACTTGTAATGGGTTCCTTGGTCACCCAAAGGAGGGCAGGAGGAAGTGGTCTCAAATTACAGTCAGGAGAGTTTCATTGGATCTTGGTAAACATTCTTCACTGAAAGGGTTGTGAAGCACTGGAACAGGCTGCCCAGGGAAGTGGTGGATTCACCATCCCTGGAGTTATTTAAAGCACATGTAGATGTGGTGCTTACAGGCATGGTTTAGTGGTGGTGGCTTGGGCAGTTCTGGGTTAATGGTTGGATTCAGTGATCCTAAAGGTATTTTCTAATCTAAATAATTCCATAATTTTAAGGGGCAGAACCTTGGAAGAAGGCTGGAAGAGCCGGGGCATGGCTCATCTGTAACTTTTCAGAGGCCCTGATACTATTCAGGAACATTCCTTGGTGAAGTGTCAACCTGCTTTAAACATTTCCATCAGCACTAATATTTGGTTCTTGATACTACTAAGATTTTTTGTACTGATTAGGCATGACTGTAGTATGCAAGCTTTGTAGAGGATGAGGAGAGAAACCCTTGTCTGATGGGAAGAAGAGAAACTGAGTATTTTGGCAACAGGAGAGGTCTGGAAGCAGGTGAAGTGAACATGGCAAAATGGATGCTATTGGATGCTATTGCTAAAATGTCCAGCACTGAATGTCTCACAGTGTCAGTGCTCAAAAATATCAGGACAGTTATAGAATTTAGTGGATTAGAGGGATGCAGTCTTTTACTTGTGCCACCTGAGGTTTTCTTTTACACTGATTGCAGACTGAGAAATGTAGGCACATAAATACACAAATACCATTTTTCCATTTTAAAAAATGTGGCAAAATACTTTTTTCTCCTAGACGGTTAAAAACCTGGGGATTTATCCAAAATACCATCAATTGTAAAAAATTCAGGGTTGGGGGATATTGGAAAGAAGAAAGTTTCCACTCGAAAATGCTGCAATGACATCTTGTGGGGATTAGTTGCCTCAGGTATTGATTCATATGAAAGGATAAACACATTCCTAACTGACTGACACTGTGCATTCCTCCTAACGTTCCTGTCTTCCATTCCAAGCACTCCCTGTCTTGAAGGAAGGATGTCATGGTGCATTGTGGCTGTCCTCCCTGAGGATGATATTGGAGGAAGTGTTAAGCTAGGACTTCTAAATCCTTGAGAAGATTGAGGCAGACAAATTAGTGTTCCTGTGAGCTGACAGTAACATTTCTTAGGAAAAGTTAAAACATTTAGCAGAAATTATATATTGTGACAAAAAAAAAAAAAAAATTAACATAAAATCTGCTACTGAACAAAATGTTTCACATGAGCGATCTTTTTTAACAATTCTGTAAATAATTGGAAGGCCCTTTGCCTGCAGGATTGTGCCCTTCCCCACCTCTCTGCTGCACTGGTGCTGCTCACAGTCAGACACAGGGTGCCCTGTTTCCCAGAGCACACACAGGCACATGTGCTGCCAAGTTTTTAGCCAGACCAGCTTGACACTCTTGGCTCTGGCTGTCTCAAAATTGGGCACATATGGTTAATAGGCAGCAGCACCAGTGGAAGAGTGGTACTTGCTTTGAACTGGCAGGTGACAGGAGTAGAAGTATTTGGCAAGAAAGGCCCCTTGTGGTGGTCTTGGGTGTGTGTGTGTCTGTTTTAATAGAGTACTCAGGTTGTCAGTAAAGCACACGGTCAAAGGAAGATGCCTGCACAGCTACCACACCATGCTCCTCCCTGGCAGGGAGCTGGGATAATGCCTCACCCAAGGGCATCAGACAGAGGACACTGTCACCAGTACCCAAGGAAGTCCCACCCTTGCAGGTGCAGAGAAGGTGTGAAAATACAGTTTGGCTGGTGCAGAATGGGTGTGTGTGCCCCTCAAACCGCCTAATAAATACATTCATCCAATTAAGTGGAACAATTACTCATTAGCAAATCAGTTACTAAAATTTACTCTTTTAAGACAATCACTGCTACTTCCTCAGCTTTTCACTTCATTGTGCTTATGCAAGTAAAAACAACAAACTGAATGGAGACCTTATGGGCACCAGGGACCAATTAATGCCACGTGACTTCCTCCCAGGCTTTCATGAAAATGACTGTATTATAATGGTCTGTGATATTAATATCAGCTTTGGGAAAGTTAGGCAGCAGCTCCATAGGGAAGGATGTAGCATGAGCAAGCACTCTGGAATGTGCAGTATTTGACAGAAGAGAAGTGGTATCTTTCTATAAGTTGCATCTCTTCTTGCTATTGAAACAGGAAAATCAGCTAGAAAAAGATTGCCTGAGGGAATCTGAACAACTTTTTGGGGATACATTTCCAGTATCTGTTGGAATGAACTTCAGAGCCTCTCTGATTTTAATACATTTATCAATCTACAGATTAAGTCTAAGGATTAAATTCTGAGCTGAGTTTGGGTTCCTAAATTTGTATAGCTTTGGAGTTCACTTTTCAGGTTTTTCTCTCTCAGATATTAAACAATTTTGAGGATTTGCTTTTAATCTCATGGCTATGTAGAAGCCCACTAGATTTTTGCTGCAGAGTATGTGGCTCATGGCAGTGAAGAAGCAGTATCTCTGCAGATATAACTGCTAGACTATGTGAGGACTGCTTCATAAGAAGAATTTATTTTGCTTCTTAGGCTGGCCTAGCTGGTTTGAAACAGAGTTCTGCTATTTCAAACTGCACCTTGCACTAAGACGTGCAAGAGATGGAACTTACTGCTCTTAGATTGGTGATGTACAGGTGTTGCAGAGAAGCCCCAGGCAAAACCTGTGGATGCCAGTGGAGGCACTCTGGGGTAAAAGCAGTAATCTCCCCATATCTGTCTGCCCCTTAGACCCCACACTTCCCCCTCTGTTTACTAGACATTGGGGTTTTCCAGCCATGGCTTTCTCATGCTGGACTTTCCTTGAAGTGGAGGGACACACAGAGACCACCCCGCCCCTGAGGCTGGGCAGTTAACAGGCAAAGGCACTGGATAAGACCCATCAGCAAAGCCAGAAAGAACCACATAGCACTGAGATCAAAGGTCTGGCAGAGAAAGAAGCAGCCACAGCAGCCTGGGTGAATGAAACTGTCCAGCCCACATCCACCCTGTTGAACCACGTACCTGATTGCAACGGACAGACAAAGTAGTTTCATGTTCACGTCAAAGCACTGAGTGGAAAGAGTACAAGGAAAGCAAGTGGGAGGAGAGTGTGTTTTAATGCCTTTCATGATAACTTTGGCCTCAGTTTCTGCATCTCCACAGTAGGAGCATTAACTCCAAAGATGCACGTTAGTAAGCAAGAGCAGACAGGGTGAAGGCAGTCTAATAACAGCATGAAGTGGGTTAACTGAAAAAGTGGGTCTAAATAGCATCACATTCAGAGGAATGATTTCAGTAAAAGATTCAGTTCAGCTCAGCTCTGCAAAGTTCAGATACTGGTTAAACTTTGGATAAACTTTTGACCCCTTTTTACTTGTAGAAATCAGACTGGAATCACACAAACACAGACTCTCTTGTGAGCTTTCCAATACTGCTTGTTTTTGACTGAGCCAATAATAGAAGAACAGGTTTCTTCATGATACTCCTGTACTTCTACTTCCAAACTCACCCAGTTTCTTTTCCCTTTCCAAACCTGAGACATTTTTCATTTTATTCCATATAAGGTTTGGATGTTAGCTGAGGGCAATTCCAGCTCTAACCCGACTGATTTTCTCATCTCTGGGAATAAGTGTCATCTTTGCTGGCCTTTTTCCCATCCAGTGTTAAATATTTTCATTAATAACTGGAGAATTAGTCCAAAGACAGAGATTTTGATTCCCAACATCAGCTCTTGCTCTCGTCCCTACCAGAAATGCATAGCTCTGGTGGCCCTTGCCCTAGGGAGCTCCACATCACCTGATGGTCTCTAATTTTTTCATTTTTTCTCTCCTAGTCTTCCTCATTTGGAGACTGCCAGCCAGTTTTTCTTGCCCTTTGTATATTTTGCTCCTTTTTCTGCACCCTTGAGTCCTGTCTCCTCATGACTCATGACAAGAAGCTCCCACCAGTTACATGTGTTTTCCCCCACAATTGCTAGCTAAAAGGGGAAGAGGGAAGTATCTTCTGAAAATATCAGCACTTTCTTCAAACCCACTCATATCATCTGTTTGCTGATTCCTATCCTGTAGCCTGTGACCTCAGCAGTGCAGGAGTTTTAGTTCTGTTTTCTTCATCAGACTGATTACATTGTCAGCACTTAAAATAAACAGGAATTAATAACAGTAAAATTAATCAACACTTGGGAGTGTAGCCACCCTTATAATTGATGGAATCAACTGGTAGGTGATAATTAGAACCAGCCAGAAGCTTTTTCTCCAAACTTACATGTAAACTTCCTCTGTGTTAGAAACCACACATTAAAATATTCTCCCACAGCAAGCAACTTTCCTTGTTCTTTTTTATATCCTCACAGTGTGGAAGGTCCTGTACAGACCACAAAAACAAAGTAAGAGTATCGAACCCTCACCAAATATTGCTTTCACACATTTCTGGCTCATCCAGACCTAGAAAACCACAGAAACACAACTAAGCCTGAACCTTGGAAATTCTGAAAACTGCTTTTCAAGCCCAAGAGAAGAAGGAGGAAACATATTTGAACTCTTGGATTCTTCTCCTTTAATGGATGTTTCTGTGGTTTCTCTGCCAGGGAGTGCTGCAGTGACTGGGACTGGGTGCTGACATCAGAATCCCTTGTGCTGCTCTCTCCACCTGAGTGGAGAATTCAGTGTCAGTGCTCAGCTGCAGGGATCCAAGCCCAGCACTGTGCTGTGCACCCATCCCTGCAGCCAGAAGCCAAGTCCATCTGTGCAGGAGATATATTAAAGTTATTTAATGATTTCCATTGCATCCAAGCTGTGTTTGCCTTCAGAGTAACCCAAGTTGTTCAACTGCATAAAGGACCTGGATTTAAATAAGGGGGTTCCCTCAATGGAGGTCGGGGTAGTGAGTAGAAATGGCTTTGATTTTGTGCTTCTGGATTATTTTCCTTCCCTTCTTCCTCTCTTTAGATTAGGAGGGGTAAGGCTTTATAGAGCTGCTGTTGATTGAAGTGAGGAGCATGTTCAAATCCTACAGGCAGAAGCAAGATGTGAGCACCCCACCTCAGGAAACAAGTGTAGCAACTTTGCAGTTGTGCAGGGAACATCATCTTCAGAATGACTTGGTGTTGTGGCTTTGATGATTTCTTCAGACACTGTAAGTAGACTGACAAATTGACTTTCAAGTGAAAGGTTATTGAAAAGAATTGTGGATAAAAGCATCTGGATTTACAATTGAAAAGCTACAGAAGTTCAGTTTACAACTATACTGGGTTCTGCGCGTAGGAGTTTCTATCGTAATTTGGCAGCTTCATCTGCCTTCTGATTGTGGTGGTAGAAAATAAAAATTCTTTGTGGTTTCTTTTTTTTTTTTTTTCTTCTTTTTAAGCACAGTGGAGAGTTGTGGTGTTTTGGCAAGTCTGATACAATGATACAAAGAAATATTGTACTGGCATTGTCTCATATTGTAGGTGACCTCAGGCCTGAACTATACAAAGGAAAAAAAGAGGTCTCTGTTGAATAGAGCACACATGTGCTTGAATCAGATTATAGAGAGACTGTGAAAAACAGAGCACACACACACACACACACACACACACACACACGATACTTTTATTACTGATGTTGTGGGCTTAAATGTAATGCCCTGTTCTCATCCCAGGATGCAAATCAGGAGTAGCTATGTGGTGTTAAAGCCTGCTCTGCTCTGGTGTATGAGGTTCCTCCTGGTATTCCCCTCCCTAAGCTCACAACTATAATAAAAGGGTATTTGCAAGACAATTAGGTGGCTGAAATTGCTTAATCTGTGCAAACACTCACAACACATGACTCCAGTGAGTGGTTGCCTTCCAGAGTGTTTGTGACAAGAAGTTTATGGACCACTCTTTTTTTTTTTTTTTTTTAACTTCTCCCTCTTTCAGGAATCAGGATGGGAACTTACTTAAATCCTGGAAATCCTTACCAGCAAAATCAAACACTGCATGCAGAAAGTCTCCCTGACACTCCCTCTTCATCCTCTTCTTTCTGGGACATAAAACTAAAAGAAACAGAGATTTCTGCCTATCAATATTGACTTGACTGATTTCCCTTTTCCTGACTTCTCTAATCCTGTGGTAGATTTTCTGTGACATTTGCTTCCAGTTGCAGATTCATAAGAATGTTCTCTCTAGAAACAGAACATTTCCAAATGCCTATTAAAAAGCAAAACAATGTGGTTGAAGAAAATAATGGGGAATGTTTTTCTTCACAGTTTAATTTCAGCAGCTTCTGTTATTTTCTTCCTACTTGAAAAAGTAGTTTTTCTCCACTATGTAAGGGTTTCCTTGTGTAAGAAAACTTACTCAATAGAACTATTAAGCAAAATAGTGCATCAAAGCTCCTTGCACTGTCTTCCTTGCAGCAACTAGTCACCTAATATGCCCTAAAGTCCAGACTGCAGTCATTAGCAGAAGCCTGCCTACCTAGGTTAGTACCTAGGGTGGAGATGAGACAACTGCATTCATTTCCTTCTCTCCATCAAAAGATTGCTTTGTCCTCAAGGAATAAGAGAGGGACCTATTACCGTGACCTGTGTGGGTTGCAGTTGGTGAGAGAGAGACGGTGAATCTTGTATCTTGATCAGAAGGCTGAATTTATTAATATATGATATAATACATTATAATTATACTAAAAAGAATATAGAGAGAGGTTTGCAGAGCAGCTAGCTAAGCTGAGAAGAGATAGAAAAGAACCCACAACAAAGTTGTGGCCAAGGACTCAGTCCCCTGGCTTGAACTGGTGATTGGCTCTTAATTATAAACATAGAAAATGAGCCAATCAAGGTGAATCCTATTGCATTCCACAGCAGCTGATAATAATTGTTTACCTTCTCTTCGGGGGCCTCTGGCTCCCGAAGACACAGAAATATGAAAGGAAGGATTTCTGTGGAGAAATGTCTGCGACATCTCACCTTTCTAAATTGTATAAAAATAAAAGAAAAATGCTGATGTGGAATGAACAGGAAATTCCTTCACCTATAAAATATAGAATACTAATAATTCACTAAAACAATCCTACAGTATAAGAAAATTGAAAGAAACAATGCAAAGAGAATTCAAGTCCATGCAGCTGAGTTTCAGGAACAGTCCATCAGCTGAAGTTGTTTCTTTTGGACATCTAAGAGTCCTTTTTGGTCCTGAAACAGCATAACACAATTTTAAATAATTTGAAACAATTTGAACAATTTTTAGAATGTCCTTTTCTGGCCCTTCAGTGCTTCAGCACTTCAGAGCTGCTGCCCGCCTATTTTCAATCTTTTTTATTTAATTTTTAAATTTTTTTTTTTTTTTTTTTTTTTTTTGATCGAAAAGCAAAAGAGCAGCAACCGAGCAGAGCAATGCCAGAGAAGGAAAGGCCCTGGGGGCCCTGGCCCATACTGGACCAGGAACCCCAAAACTGGCTCACACAGGGGGACCCGGACCGGTAGGACAAACCAGAACCCCTAGAAACACAAGGAGGCCAAATGATGGGCCTGGCCCAGGAACCTCCTGAGCCAAACGGCCCAGGCCAAACCCATGAGGAAGGCTGTGCATTCCCGCAGGCCTGAACCTTGTTGCTAGCACAATGGCAGCACGGGTAGTGAGACGCTTCCTTTCCCCTAAACCACTGAGGCATGCCAGCAGCAGGGAAATAGAAGCTGCCCCGAGAATCTTCATCTCGGATCTGGGAATGTTTGTTTCCCACAGCATCACGGCACCACCCCCACTGGGCTGGGGACCAAAGGCAAAACTTTCGGGAGCCCCCTCCCCCTCGCCGCTAGGGCACAAGAGAGGCGGCGGCCTCCATGGGACAATCCCCGAAAAACCACCCCCCAAACCGCCGAGCTTGAAAGCCGGCAGCCGGACTGCCACAACAGTGAGCTGGCGGGCAGCCCCTGCTCCACTGAAGGAGAGACCAGCCTCCAGGGCGGCTGCTGGGACGTCCGGTGGAAGCAGCGGGGACGGAGCCGGAACCGGGGAGGGAGCCGGAACCGGGGGGGGAACCGCGCTGAGCGTGGGATCAGCCGCGGGCTGCTTCGAGGGTCCCGCAGGTTCAACTCCGTTTTCTGCTGCTGACTCTGGGGTCCTCTGCAGAGGCGCAGTCGCAGTCGCCGTCGCAGTGCAAACCGGCAGCAGCGGAGCTGGGAGAGACAGCGGAGCGTCGCCGTTGCTTAGCAACAGGTCAATCAACGGAAGTGCTGTCTCTTCGGCCTTCTCCGACACAGGCTCTGGCGGGGGCAGGGAGGCCGGTGAAACCGCGGGTGGGACCTCCTGGAGAGGCGGAGACGGGATCTCCTGGAGTGACGGCTCTAGCAGGGCCGTGGAGGAAACCTCAGAGACCGGTGCCGCCGAAGGCGGAGTCTGAGAGGCCAGCGCTGGCTTGAGCGGCCGCTCCCATCCCCCCGGAGAGAGAGAAGGAGGGGAAGGAGAACACTCCATCTGAGCATGCTCCGGAGCAAGAGTAAAAAAAACTTCTTCGCGCCGCGAAGTTTCAGCCCCCCCTGCCGCGAAGCAGGGGGGGGAAAAAGCCCAAAGTCGTCACCCACGGGGTCTTCTGCCAAGGGTGGTGGAAACGGAGCTTGGCCATAACAATTAGAGATCCATTGAAAACAAGCTGCTCTGCGTTTCAGGACAGGGAAAAGCTTTATAAATGCTGGGTAGATAGAAGGCAACACGCGTCCCTTACTGAAGACGTGCTGGATAATCGAGTCCATGCACTCCCAGACAAAAGCATCTAAAGCGTACAGGACATCAGTAAAGAACCCAAAAAGCTTTGCCCATCGAAAGAATTCATAGATATCTGTTTTTGACAAAAAGAAACCGTCTTCCCTGCACCAATGTTTCCAGAGGGCTATTATTTTCTCCTCTGAAGGGGAGAATTGAATCTCTTCTGGCAAGGCATGGGTCTGCCATACAAACAGCCACAAGCTACGAAGGGCTGGTTCATCAGGGATAGAAAAGTGAACAGTACCTTTTGAAAGAGTCCAGCTTGCTCTGGCCAGCTCCACAGGTCTGCTGCTCTTTTCCATCATCTTTCCTGATGGTTTTCCAGAAGAAAGATTCTCTTGTGGTCAGCCTTGGCTGTGAACTCTGTCCAAATCAGGATCTTCGGTTCTTCAGCTCCTGGCTTGAATCCACTTTCTGAGGTCAC
Source organism: Ammospiza caudacuta (assembly GCF_027887145.1). NCBI lineage: Eukaryota > Metazoa > Chordata > Aves > Passeriformes > Passerellidae > Ammospiza > Ammospiza caudacuta. The sequence continues at coordinate 22,225,052 of NC_080595.1, read as the reverse complement.
TTCAAAGCAACCATCAAATGCTACACATACAGGATTTTTACCCAGTGCAGCAATTTTGCTCCTCTGGTCTTATCAGATTAATTTTTGCTCTTACACGAGGGGTCACCAGTTATTACAGCGACCTGAGTGGGCCGCTGCTGGTGAGAGAGAGACGGTGAATCTTGTATCTTGATCAGAAGGCTGAATTTATTAATATATGATATAATACATTATAATTATACTAAAAAGAATATAGAGAGAGGTTTGCAGAGCAGCTAGCTAAGCTGAGAAGAGATAGAAAAGAACCCACAACAAAGTTGTGGCCAAGGACTCAGTCCCCTGGCTTGAACTGGTGATTGGCTCTTAATTATAAACATAGAAAATGAGCCAATCAAGGTGAATCCTATTGCATTCCACAGCAGCTGATAATAATTGTTTACCTTCTCTTCGGGGGCCTCTGGCTCCCGAAGACACAGAAATATGAAAGGAAGGATTTCTGTGGAGAAATGTCTGCGACAGGGACCTGCCCTGATTTTGCTTCCAGATGATTTTCTTGGTCTTTATGTGACAGGAACTAGGCCTTGGAGCAGAACTCCTGCCATTGGATTAGACCTGTTCCCATCACATTAGAAATCGCAAACTGTGGCCAAAGTAGAGAACTGGATTCCCTAAGTGCCTCCACTGATGGCAGAGGAAATTTGGGCAAGGTGCTCTACAACCAGTAGAGTTACAGTAGGAGAAGTCTGTCTGCCTCTGCTTCCTCTCCCTTGCTCTCTCTGTTTTTGATGTCCCCACATTGCACAACGTGTCCTACATCTGCACTGCACCCAGACTAAGTGAGAGAGAAGAACAGATAACAAATTTTGAAATGTCAGCAAAGAACTAACATTAATATTTTCTTTGTTTTTTGGGGTTCCAGTGATTCTTTTTAAGCAGTACATCCCTTTTTCTTAGTGAACAGTATAAATATGCCCAGAAGCAGAACAGTTCAAGCCCTCTTGTGTAGGACCTACACTGATACAGCCCTCAGAGAGAATTTGGTGGTATCTGAGGGATCATGCTGCACAACCTTCTCTCTTCCCAATTTTTGCACACAAATCTTGGCTAAGACCTTTTATCTAGAGAAGCTAACTTAATATTCCCTTTCTGCTCTGAACCAGCATTGCCAGAAAAAGATGCTGTCAGTCACAGGGCACATAAGCCCTACTGCAATCCTTTCCAATTGCATAATGATGTGTCCACTGTCAGAAGCAAATGATAGCCAGCACTTAGAGCTGGGGTTGATTCCTCTTGGCATGAAGTTCCATAGGTCCCAGCTACTCCACAGAGAGGTGGGAGCATTAGGGCCAGGTACTGGTCTGTGAGGCCGACACAGGACAGCTGACAATGAGATGCTGCTTTTTTTTCTCCATGCCCACTGCTCTGCAGGTTTAAACTTAAATCTTTGTTTTTATACAGTGATATACTAAAAGGCCATGCTTTCATTTAGGATCCCAAATATAAATAAAAAATTGCAATGATTTCATCCAAAAGAGTCCTGTGGGAATCGAAAATGCCCCTTGAGATGAAAGTGACCCCTGGAAGTTTGCAACAGGCCTTGGTTGCTGTGGGACCTATGGAGAGGAACATATGCTAGCACAGGGTCTCAGGGTGTGTTTTCTCTCCTAGCTTCTCTCTTTTTTCTGCTCCATCCTAAAAGTGAAGAGTCCTGGGAAACATCCCACTTGCAGGATGAGGGCCATGGAATGAATTGGGAAAGCAGAAGAAACTTGATTGCTCAACTGACTTGCAAACGAAACACTTTTCCCACACAGAAATAGAGTATCACTAAATTGAACAATCATTGAGATTGCTTTTTTTTTTATTTTTTTGTTCCTCCCCCTCCCCTTTTACTAGTTTTCCTTCAACTCTGTTTTCCAGTGTCACTAAGTTATTATTATCCAGATCGAAATCTCACAATTTCACTGAAGGAGAACGTGTATTAAAATACCAGATCTACCAGAAAACATCTGCAGCTTGCAAGTCTATTGTACTACTATTATATGAGCACACCATTGTAAATTCTTTTAAGTCTGTAACTTATTTCACGTTAACACACTGTGTGTTTTACAACACCATTTCAAACTTTATGGTCTTTTTTCTTTAGCCGCTTGTTCCAATTGCATCTTATATTTCATCAAATATGGTAAAGAAACCATGAGAATAAATTGATGCTCCATATGAACCCCCCTATAAATGGATGTTGCCAAATTGCTGGAAAATGGTTTTCCTTTTGAGCCCTCCAGAATTGTTAGTAGGTTTCTGAGGCTAAATTCTACAGGGAAACGTTATGACCATTTAAGGCCTCCAAACTTTATGCTTCAGTACAAAAGGCCTAAGGGTGAGGATTTAAAATGGATGAAGTGGAGAAATTTGCACTTCCTTAAGAAAACACAGAGCATTTCCTTCTGCGTGTCAGAAATGAAACCAGAAAATACAAAGTAATTTGTCAGGAAATTTTCCTTCCATAATTCCCTCTTCAGCCCTTCCTCTCCCACCCTTCCCTGCTCCCATTGCAGCCCTGCAAGCCTCATTTTCTCCTCCTTGCTGTCAGCTTTATGACTGCAGGTCCCAGATCCAGGCGCAGTGATGGACGGTGCTCTGCTCCTCACCTTGTGCACCAGAGCTTTGCTGTAATGTCTCCTCATGTTCACAGCTTGCTCCTGCCACCCTCTTTCCTGCTCACCTCCCCACCCAGGCTCATGCCTGCAGACAATCCTTCAGGAGATAAGTACCCTTCAGGGACACCCGCTCAGCCGCAAATGACGCGGCGTCATTTGGCTCTAACTGGACACTGGTGTACAAAGAAAAAAACACTTGTCATATTTATGAGTTACTGTGAGTTAATAATACACTGGGATCCATTAGTTAGAGCACATTTGTTCCAAACATGTGACTTCAGCTTTTTGTTTTTCATTCAAGCAACATTTTTTCAGATGAAATGCAGTTGCCGTTTTTCTCCCAGGCACTCAGTGAGCCTTAGGGAATTACAGCATCAATTATCTTTCTCCCCATATGTGGAAAAAAGGTAAAGAAAAAAAACCTGAGTGTCCTAGCCAGAGAAGTTGGAATTATTATCCAAAATAATAATAAAAGAGTATCAAAACATCCAGAAATCAAAAGCTGAAGCCAGCTGAATAAATGTAGGCAAAATTGAAAACATAAAGTCTGCAGAATATTCTTTTGCAAATAAAACGGGCTCTGGTCTCTCTGTATTTTTAGCAATGTCCTGTCCTGCCTGAGCCAATTCTTTTTCTCCCTAAGCCTGTCTACTTGAGTGACTTTTCTTTGACTGTATTTCGAAAGATAAATTCATTATTGCCTTGCCAGGTAAATTTGACTGAATTTGAAAACTTCAGAAAGGACTAAAATGACAAGCAAAACCAGAACACAAACAGAAACTTGTTTTCATACTCTCGCTTTGGAAATGGTACTGCATGTATGTGTAATAAAAATCAAGATGTTCATCTTTCTTCCTTTCTCCCTCTGCAATATTTCTTCAGTGCTGAAGATGTTAAGAGCAGAATTTACCCTTCCCTTGATGCCATCTTTTTTTCCCCTTCCTATTTCATCACAGCTGCATGGACTGCAGCCAACTTGAACTGTACCTTTGCACTTCACTGCTTAGGACTCTGCTGCATGTTCAATTTGACAAGACTTTTTAATGTAGATAACTGAGCAGACAGACAGAAACTTAAACCCAGCATGCCCACATCTCAGACCTCACTGCCTTATCCTTATATAGGCTGATTTCTCTCGCATTAGGAAGAGGCAATCCAGCACATTCTATGAAGCCCTGCATACACTCAGTACCTGTGGCTTAATTTGGAAACTCCACCTGCTCTTTGGTTCAGCATGTATTTTGCCCTCCATGCCTAGGACACATTTATGGAATGTCTTACATATTGCTGCTGCTTTATTAGTAATAAATTTTCCTTTCATTTATAAGCTTGAATTAAGCAAACAGCTCCTCCACTGCTGACTCAGCCTCCAAAGCTGCACTTTATATATGTCAAACAACATATATAAATTTATAAGGTGAACAATGGTCGTATTTAAGTACTGATTTAGTAATCATGAACTTCGCTGGCAGTATCCTTTGGAAACTAAATCCATAATTTTTATTAGTATTAAATGTTTCTAATGGGAGTTGACAAATACTTGAACTGAGTTGCTTTTTTTTCCACACTTGGCAAAAGGAAAGGGACAAAAATTCTTATTACACAATGAGAAATGCATTAATACTAAAACCCATTCATCTCAATTTTCTACAAATATAATTTAAGACCTTTTACAACCATTGGTGAAATTACAATGTGCTGTGGGGAAGTTGCAAAAATTTTATGAGAGTAATAAAATTGTCATTGTAATACCATTATAGGGTGCAGGGACAATATAGATATTTGAATTACCTATTGTCCTTATGCCAGGCTGAAAAAGCTACATGCAGGAGTTATAGCATGTAATGGAGACAACTGCTGATACAAACCAGAGAAAGGAAATCCAGGTCCACTTTAGCTGGCCTAAGACAAATCCTCATTAGAAACATGGAGTCAGAATACCCTTCCCACTTGTGTCAACAACAATGAAATTTAAACGGGTGGACTGTTTTACATTTGTGTCAATGGTAGCACAGAGACCAACTAATTAAGCAGAGATTATGTGCAATAAAACAGTGCCACATCCAAACCCTGATGTTTTTAACTTCTGGACCATACTTTTTAGGGTTTGCACTCAAGCCTGACTGAAGGTGATCATGGTGGTCCCTCTCATTCATAGCCAAAAAACTTCTCAGGTAGCTCATGGCAAAACCATGAAATCTTACCTGGAATTAAAATGGTGTTAACTTTCTAGAAGTGGAAATTCTTTTATTTGAAGAATGATGTTGCTGGGCTCTATCCAGGACAAGAGTACTGCTTTCTCCCTGCCTGTCCAAAGGACAAACAAAAGGAAAAAAGAGAAAGAAAACAAGAGAGGCAATTGCAATCTTCTGTGCTAGCAACATTTCACTGGCTGCATTCAGGAGAGTAATAAAAGAATTGAAATAGTTCAAGCATCTGCCCTTGGCTGAGGGACTTGTAATTATACACTACAGACTCCACTCCCTTGGAACAACTGTCTTTGATTCCTATCTTTTCTTTTATTACAGCTGAAATACAAAACTCCTGATGAAACCATTACATTTCCATGTGAAATTCACAACTATAAGGGGAAACCTCTGCAAAGTTGGCTGACTTTTGAAGGGGGGCAGAAACCTATGGGCAAAGGTTGTAAAGTTCCCTTCCAAGTTTCAAAGGTCCAGCCACTTGGGGCAGCCTGTTCTGGAGTTAGAGATTTATTCTCTTCATTTTAGCAAACATTTTGGAATGAGAGTAAGGAAGTTAATTTTATTTCCTGTTTATTAGGAGTTACCATACTGTGAATTCCTGAAGTTCAGCTGATTGCTCTCCTGAAAGTCACTGACTTTAATTCTCACCAGGATAATGAGAACCATGGCAAAATCACCCAGGAGACATTTTCACTCAGAGAGTCAGTGAGATCAGCTATGGTTTTAATGCACCTTAAGGTTTTTGTCCTGACTTCAGACAACATTCTTCCCACAGGCGAGAAAGACTCATAAGCCTTGTTAGGACCCTCAAAGGAACAACTGGAGCTGGCTCTTTTTGTCCAAATCTTCCCCAGAGGAGACGGGCAGAGAAAGAAGTGGCAGAGATATCAGTGGGTTCACATTGAGGCATCTATTTTGAAATTCCCAGAACATATTTTGAAATCCCCAGGGTGCATAGCAAGCGTGAGTCCTGCCAAGAGAGTTCTGGTCAGTGAGTGTGCCATTTTGGGTCTTCCTAGAGGGAGCACCCTGAGGACATCATTTAGTTGTTTCTAAAAATGCCAGCTGAGGTAGTGCTGCTGCCTCTCCTGTGTCCCACAGGGAGGCGGCAGCGCCAGGATCAGTGCTCACCAGGAAAAGCTGCCTCTTCACTGGCCACAGACAAAGCATCTAACAGAGCCTCCTCTGCCCATATCCACATGCTTGATATTTTACTGAAAGAAATTCAGAGCACACCTTTCTGTGCTCAGACAGCCTAAGCCTGCCCCCTCTTCCAGAGAAGTTGTTCAGCAGCCTAAACTCCCATCATGCTTATTCCCTTGTTTCACATGTTGCCAAGAGGCTAGAAGGTATTTCCCTATATTGCAACCTTTTATTTTCTGTTCTTTTTAGTCTGGCTAATATGTCTTCTTGGTAACCACAGTATAATAAATTTCATAGAGCATGACCAGCATACTTAGTTCATATTATTCATTTGCAGTCATTTATTTTTTCCAGCTCCCCTTCCACTCTCAGTACTCCTTCCCCAGTGTTCACTCTGTGAAATGATAATAATACACACAGAGTGCTGGCTGGCTGAGAAGGACTTAAAAACAACAAGTAAGAGGATCTTTCTGTGCTCACACCTGTTTTAAGATTTGTTATCCTTAAAAAGAAAAGCTGTAGGGATTCACTTTCTTTCTTCGTTGTAGACCCCAGTGGAATACACCATTAAACCACAGGGAGGAGAGAAAGCCTTCAGTGTGCTTAAATATACTTATGTCAAATCCATCTCATTCTTCCTGCCTTCTTTCCTCAATCTAGCCACCGTTCCCAAGGGCTGGAGAACATTACAACCCATTCACTTTATATGAATGGGCACAGACAGACTTTTTCACCATTTCGATATGTCTACATTTGCAGGCATATCCTGTAGGCCAACTGAAACAGCCTTAATTTCAATTTACTGTCTCCCAGAGGAACATGCCATTCTCCTGAAAGTGGAAAAAAACCCTCAACGGCTATTCCCTGCCCCCCTTCCCTCCACCTCAAGTCAAGATCTGAATTGGAGGGAAAATTTCTCACAAGATTAATGGACTGCCATTCTGATGCTTATAACAGGGCACATGATCTTTATTAAACAAGTAACGAACAACTTTCACTAAAATACTGCATTTGGAAGGTGCTCAGTGTTACTGGACACGACTCATCTAAATATTTTTCCAAGTCCCTGTAGATTTGTGTTATATTAGGAAAAAAGAAAACATTCCTCAGTATTCATTTAACTCTGCCTTGTTTTTCAGCAGTGCTATCATTAATGACAAAAACAACACTAATAAAAAAGTAGCCAAGGTCTTGGCTTTCTAACTTCAGATGCAGGCTAGGATCAGCTCAGTAAAGCATAAATGGAAGATTCTCCCACCTTCCCAAGACAAATGCTAGAGGTTAGCTATTACTGCAACAAAACAGAAACAAAACAGATAACAAATAAATATTCAGTGGATTGCGGGAGTATGAAAAATAACCAATACAGCTTGCCAGACCTTGTTGGTCACAGCTTTGATTTAGAGCAAAATAACATGTAGAAAGTAGATTTAGGAGAGGAAAAAGAGTTACTTTGCAGAAGCCCTGATGCCTTACTGACATTCAAGCTCTGCTGGTACCTGGTATTACAGGATTTCACTGAGGTTTTGGCAGTTGTCTGGAAAAACAACCAACATATAAGTCAATGCGTAGTATTGCTGGGGTGTACAGCTCAGCAAGTTTATAATAATCATTTATCATCTAATAGTCACAGCACAACCCTAGCCCTACCTCCCAGTGCTGTAAATACAATGGTATTCCAAGAGGCTCCTTAGGAAAGTATCAGACACTGGAGCATATGGCCAAAGAGTGATTCATGTTATTATACTGAAGCCTTTCTAGCCTTGCTGATGTATTGCTGAATACTTAATGTTTTCTGTGCTGTCTCTTTAGGGAGGATGATAGTTCAGAGATTGATGTGCCTGGTCCAAGTTGTCCAAGAGGTCGGATGATGTAAATTTGTTTACAGAAATGCTGCATTTAAGGCAACTCTTTTTGGTGTGCTTGTGTTTGAGGTGTCTAGTTATGAGCAGGCAAAGGTGGGCATAAAGGGGAGGATCTTCTGGTTAAAGGAAGCCAGGAGGATAAGGAACTGTCCTCTCAGCCTCACACAGATGGGCAAATTGCAATGACATTACCCACCTCTGTTTTGGAAGCTGAAGCTGTTCGTTTTCCTGTTGTAGGCAAGCATTTTATTTATTTTAGCTACATTGCGATTAAAAATAGCAGCAAACAAAGAAGCCTCAGTGGAGAAATGAGCTTTGCTTCCCACAGTTACAAACAACCTCTGCTTAGAAAATTAGATGTCTTTTCAGATTGCAAATGAATCCAGAAAAAACAAAGTCCCAACTGCAACATAAAGGCCAGAGTTAAGTCTGCTGTACGTGACCATAACTAAGGAAGGAAGACAGCAGTCTCAGATAGCATTTTCTTTTCTGAAAATGCCCATTTTTTGATCTGAATTTGAATTTTCCCATCATAATATAATATAATGGGAATGGTAAATCTTTCCAGGGAGCATCCAGAGAAATTCTTAGACACATTCAGATTCAGAATATGGCACAAGGCCATCCCTTAACCAAATTAATAAATACTTTAGAGCATGCCATGAAAAGTCTTTGGAGCCATTATTCTGAAAGTTTGTTCTGGTCATTGATTCTGTGTTAGCATTATTCCATAGTTTCATTTCAATCACAGATGCTTGCATAAAAGAAACATGCTGAGACTAATGCTTTTCATACTTAGGAAATGTTTTTCTTATTAGTAGCAAGCAATGAGGAGAATATCCCTCTCCCATTTTGTTCTGAATGCATATAATGGGCTTTTAAAAAAGAAATACAGTTTAAAAAGGGCTAAAGTCTGACATACAATCAGAAACAACTTTCAATGCTGCATTTGCTCCATTTGGGTTTGCCATGGGCAGGAGGTATTGGAGGCTGTCCCTGAGAAGTGCACAAGGAATGCTGTTTGATCTCACACCTACTCTCTGTGACCTGGGTGGGAACTGCACTTTGCAGCTCCACTGCCAGTGGAGCAAGGCAGTGTCAAGCTCCTGGAGAAGTTTGTACAGTACATGTGACTTTACAGCCGAGTGTAAAGCATTTGCTATTACTAATCAAGCTGGGTGTTATGTTAATTGGCTTGATTCTTAACTGAGGGGAGACTGTTTTTCAAACACCCAGGACAAAACCTGTTAAACCTCAATTAGGATGCAGCCAAGGAAAGTGCAGATGAATCTGGAGTGATTACCAGACAGCGGCTGACAGGCAAGTTCCTGTATTTTCAGCCAGAACAGGTGATTTTGAAACCCGACCTCCAGCAGCTGCTGGCTGGGCAGCACATTTGCTCCTCAGGGGCTGCCCAGGATGACCTTTGCTCTGCTTACAGCTCTCTGCTGCACATCAACAACTTATCACCGAGTGGATGAGGGAAGCTCTCGGCTTTCATATCCAGAGGGTTGCAAATAGCAGAACCCAGCCACAGAGACATCACTGTGGGGAAGTGGGGGATCAGGGATGCCATGGAGCAATCTCTGTACTGCTGACCCACAGCCCTCCTCCAAACAAGCCTGCAGGATAAGAAAGAGTGATAAGGAGTTGGGCAACTTATCCATCTTTGTATACATGAGTGGAGTGCCTACCTTGTCCCAAGGGATCATCCTTGTTTACCTATTGCTAGGATCTGGCATTCCTGTGCAACACAGTCTGCATGCCCAGGGAGGCGCAGATGGGGTTATGGCCTTTTGAGAAGGGCTTTTTCATTAATTAGAAATGAAATTTGTCCTCTCTATGATCTTCTGCTTCATGCCAGCATGTGAAGATAGACAAAATGTGGGGCTTGTAGGGAGAGGCTGTATCAGTCCTGAAGAAAACATGCATAGCTTGAAAAAACAGGCAACCCTTCCTGTGTGTTACATTGCAGCTACTGATACAGTAGAGACTGGGGATAATGTGCACTCTAATGCCCTCACACAGAGCTTTCACATGAGCTTGGATAGGCTTTTCCACATTATCCCCATTTCACATTCAGAAAAATGAAGCTTGGGGTAAGGGATGAACTTGCTGAAGTTCACCTGGCAAAGCACAGGGTATAGAATATGCTTTGTGTACTGCCTGATCTCTACAGCCAAGGCAAACATATTTATGTATGTTTAAAGAGAAACGATCTTGTGAGCAGAGCTGGAGCTACAGACTTTTCTTAAACACACACTCAAAGAAGAAACCAGTTTTGGAGAGGAAAGTATGCACCTGGAAAGCGTACTGCATTTTAATGGATATTAATGTCTTGCAAAAACAAAACAAAGCCTGGAATTTAATAATTTTCCTAAAAAATAAAGAACTATTTTTGGGTGTTAAACAAGAATTAAATTATCCAGCACATGTTTGATACTCCTCAGCTGAAGGGCTTTGAATCTGCTGCACAGACAATAAATTACAGAAGGCAGCATGGTGCGGTGGATGGAGGGAGCGAGGGGACAGGGAGTAAAGGTGAGCACACAAAGTGTGCTGTGCCAGAACATCACCAGCACTGGCTCCCAAATGAAAGCTGAAAGACCCAGGTACCAGAAGACAGATGGAAAAAACAGGAATCCAGTCCCATCTGCGGATATGGTTTCTTTTCATGGTTCTCACCACCTGACCTCTTTTTCCCACCAGTTCCTCAGTGAGGAGATCAAGGTGAATTACTCTGGATGGGTGAGTCTTGACAGAGCAAACACAGCTGCTGGTGGGAAGCTCTGCTTGGAGAAACAACATGGAGAGAAAGCAGGAGGTAATGGTTTTTATAAGCCAGCCCTAATAATGGCACTTCTCCTTTTAACTCTCCAAGGCTTAGTTCCTGTCCCACTGCAGTCAATGATAGTTTCCCTCTTGAATTCAGTAGGAGGATTGAGCTTCTGGAGGGCAATGGCTCCTGACCCGGTTTCTCCTCCTGTTATGTTAGGCACTGAGCCTGAACAGCTTCTCTTCTGCAGTCATAAGTGTAGCTGACTTGTATTCCCTTCAGAACAATCTTCCCAGCCCTGCTTTGTCTTCCCCATCAGTGGGTTCAGACAAAGAAGCAGCTTTCACTATGTTGTGGCATTGCCAAGGTGAAAAGAATCTGCTCTGCCCCCAGAGCAGGTTTGGGGCAGAGTCTCAGATGCAATCTGTGGTGGAGGTGGAAGACTCCTCTAGGAAAGAATTTCTGTACCTTTAATGAGAGCACGGGTGCACTTCTATACATGTAACCAGCCAGAGTGTACTTTAGCTTTGTTCAAGTCTCCCATGTTGTCCCAGCAATTGAGTTATACACATATTTTGCTATGCATATAATGCATGGCTTGGCCAGCAAAAGATAGGAAGGGTAAATGATGGTATGTTTACCTTAGCTCATGGGGATGTCTTAGTGGTTTAACCTTCAAAATGTGGTGTGCCTAACTTTTCTCTAACCACAGGTCCAAGTTCCAGCTGGGCTGACTCAGCCTTTATCTTCCTCAAGATAAATTCAGCCCCATTCACTTCACAGTGGGTGGGTGTTTCAGATGAAGGTTTAAAAATGAGAGTTTTGTCTGGTCTGGACAGACCCTAATGATCCCTTAACACTTTTCACGAGAAAAACATTGGTTGTGTGCCAGAATTCCTATTCTTTGCTACAACAGCATGGTGGGAGCATGAAGGGAATGCTCCATGAAACTTGGAGTGGAAAGACACTGACATGGTGGTAAAGCAAGCATGGTGAAGGTGTAAGCCAGGATTACTGTACCCCATGGCCATGCTTGGTATGCCCTAAAAGAGCTGGAATTTGAGGTCTTGTACAGCCCACTGAAGTAGAATTAGGTTGCAAGTGCTTTTCTCCCCCTAGAAGATTTAATCCTACAGTGGGAGGAAGCAAAAGCATTCAAAAGCAGCATGAGAAGCAGAAGATGAGCTGTGGCAGGTCAGTTATAGGATACTTGCAAAGGGATGTAAAAGACTAATTTGTCAAAGCACCCTCTGACTCTATGGAAAGTATAAGGATGTTCATTGCTCTATGAGTGGCTCCAGGCTCCAGATAAAAATTCCATCATGTTCCTAGAAGCCTTTCCAAGATGACACACATCTGCCAAAATCAGCGTATTCCCACAAAATTCTTCTTTAGGCAATTCTCCATTTTCCAAAAAAAAAAAAAAAAAAGAAAAGAAAAAAAAAAAAGAAATAAAAGCGAGCAAAAAGTCCCAATTAGCTCTACCTTTCTGACAGCATAATCACAGAAATCCTGTAATTAGCACAGCATTGGGTTTCTTTTATCAGCTGCAAAGGGAGCAGTACTTATCCATACATGACAGGCTCAGGGGAGTGGCTTAAACAAAAAAAATAATTCTGCACAATTTTGCCATAGCCCAAAATGATTATTTAAATTAGTTAAAAAGAAAACAGATATTTAATTGCATATCCCCTCAGTTCATCCTTCAAGGCTTAAATGCCTCTGTCCTTCAAGGGCTAGAAGCATAACAATACCACAAGAGAGGTTAATGGCTTTGTATTTCTGTCCAAGGCAGAAGGAATGGAAAGACCATGAAAGATGGCCAGTTTGCCTGTGATCTCTATCCATTTTGCAGGCACAGGTGGTTTGATTTAACATCTGAAACACTGGATCCTGAAGCAGACCAAAAGTAACTTCCAACCCCTAGGGAGGAGCCCGTAATTACTACAAAGAATGGACAGTGCTGGCAGGTCATACAGAGATGCATTTCCAGAAGAAGGCATTTGTTGGTGTAGTCAGCACACTTCTGATAAGGCAAGCATATCTCAAGCGTTTAGGCTTAAATGAACAGGCTGATTAATGTCCTGGAGATGGAACACAACTTTCCACTGAACTGAATCTCTGAAAGTGCTTTCTATTCTAGCAGGCAGATCTGTGCAAAACACTGTAAAATAAGACACCATGAAAATGTCGGAGAAGGCTTGGATGGATTGCAGTAAAAGCTTAAAATTAATAGTGTTTTCCAATCAATATCAGGGAATTTTCTCCTTGGCTTCTTCACTATGTGGCCTATTACAGGCCTATTACAGACTCAAACAAGGTTTCTTTCAGCTCTCCTAGTACAGTGCGAGTGTAGAGTATTACTGAAATGTGATGTGTTTTGAGAGTGTGCACCAAAGTGCTACAGAAGCGCTAACTGGTATTATCAGCTGTGAATAGATATGCTCATTATCAGCAGACTCTCTTCAACAGTCCTGCTCTACTGTGTATCTGCAGCCAGCAGTGATCTCATTTTACACAGCAGCAGCCAAAGAAATAGGTTGGGTTCCTTAATATTAAAATACATTAGGGGTTAGTAAGCCACTGCCTAAAATTTCTTTTTAATTTAGAAGGAACATGGCTCAGTACATGGCTGAGTAAATCTATAAACCCACAGCATTACTAGTTTCTGTTGGCCAAGTCTATTTTATACTCTAAAGAGCTTAGTGATATAAATATTTTAATTTAGAAAATGCTCCTTCAGATAAAAGGGAAGAATTAAACCAGTAAACGTTTTCACACTCCAGGGCCCAACTGAGCCATTCATGTGCTCACCTGTGCTGTGAGAGCTGGCAGAAATCTGGCAGCAACTTTCCGATGGCTCCGTTCCTCTCACCCATGTCTGCAGTAACAACTCTAAGACTAACATATTTCCAGATGGGATTGCAAGTAGAGGGATTTGTAAATACACATAAAAAAAGCACAGGGCTTAGAAGGCTTGGCTTAATCAAAGGAACAGGGTGAGGAGAAAGGGGGAATGCTGGCAGCAGCATTTATCTCAGCCCACTGCTGAGAATCCGCTTTTTGTGCAGACTGCACACCCATAACAACTGGCAGAATATCTTCAGATCAGGCAACCTGTGCTCCTTAAACAGAAAGATCTCCACATGTTATGTTATTGGAAACCCTGTGTACAGAGGCACATCAGTCTCTGGTGTTTTTGATGCTTCAGTAAAAGCCTACAGCAACAGAAAAAAAAAGACCCTAAATTTTGTTAGTAGCTCTAAAGAGGGACAGAGATGAATAGCAACCAGGAACTGAATCCCCCTGAAGCTTCAGGATATTTGAAATTCAAAGTGGAATGTTGCAGTTTGGACCTTTCTCTTGTTTTGAGCTCTTCAGTAGCTTCTTGCTGTACAAGGATCATAAAAAGGAACCTCCCATGGGGTGCTGTCCCAGTTACTTTAGTCAGAGATTAAAAGTATATTTTTAGAGAGTTCACAATCATCCACAAAGGAGCTAAGCAGCGAGCACAACACTTCTCTTAAAAGCATGTGACTTGAGCCATGAAGGCTGGATCTCCTGCAATAACTGCTGCAGAATGTTCCGAACTTTGAATCACAGGAATTGCCATATTATTTGACTTTATATGCTGTCTCCCGGGAAATCCAGATTTTGAAACAAAGCAGGTAAACAGGAAAAAAAGCCCAAACTGATGCAAGTACTTGCACTTTGAGAAATTGAACAAAATCAGGTACGCTCAGGAGTCTTCAAGACATAAACTGATATAACAAGATACTTTCCTGAAAACATGTTGCTAGTGAGCAATGGTGGCTTCTAAGTCAACAGAAGGCTTCCTGAAATGGACACATTTCCCTCGGAGCAATCCTATAATTTGTAACATACATTTTGCCATCCTACAACACAAGACACTTAAACCTTGCTCTCATTTACTCTGGAAGCGTTTTCAATTGATAGAAAAAAAGTCAACATAGCTGTGCTTCTTTACAGCAGGGAGAGCTCTGGTCTATCTATGACAGCCAAGTTTAAAATCCTGTCTAAATAGATATAATGTAATTGATGTTACAATGCTAAAGAGCATATTTTCAGTTTGCCTTAATTACCACACCTCTATGGACTCAGTGTTAGTCTTTCTCCAGCGTCCTTCCAATGTATGATATCCAGCTATCCAGAGCTCTTTTGCACAGTTACTGTTGTTTAGTCAGACAAGGCTTCTGTCCTGGCTGTGGACACGCAAACTGAGGCAAAAACTGATGCAGGCAGGAGGTTTAGAATTGATTGCATTGATGTTCAATGGGTAGAAAGCCAGAGAAGCTGGCTGGATTGCTAATTTTTGATCTTCATAATACTGGGCAATATTAATAAAAACAAAACCAGCAGCAAGCCTGGCTTAAATGAAGAGTTACTGATTTGGTCCCTGAGTATATTTAAATATTTTACTGCACAGATGGAGCCCCTACAACTTGCTTTCCTTCATCCCATAAAGGTCCTGTTTTACAAGGATGCTTGCTGGCTCTGGGGAGGGCTGGATCCGGTTTCCTCTCCATTTATGTATGCTTTTTGGGGGGAGGGTTGGGCTCAGGTAAGGAGAATCGATTACTCAAGTGCAGGACAGAGCAGCTTTTCCTCCTGCAGGGCCAAGATTGCAGCCTTTGCTCCTCTCCCACCTACCACCTTCAGGGCATGGATGACCAAGGGGTGTTTGCCTGGCTGCAGATCTCCCTCCCACCTGTGTGATGCCAGCTGTATCTATGGGGAACCCACTGCCACCTTCCAGAGCGGAAAGTGTTTAAAACCAGACTGGTTAAAATCTCTACACCCAAAAGTCAGACCTCCTGGGCATTCTTATTTCTGCTCTGCCTGAAGGAAGAGCAGGAGATTGCAGAGGAAGTTACCATCCTATTTATTTTAAGGTTTTCCTAATAGTAATTTTTCAGTGTTTTGGAATATGACAGGTCTGCTAAAAAGCAGAGTGCAAAAGATATGTCTCTCCTACACAAAAAAACTCCTCAGGTTTTCAGAAGCATCTTTCTTCTGTGTTACTTGTTTGCACATTTCTTGCATATTATCTTGCAGGATCCTAATCTCATGATTACATACATTCCATGCTAATTTCATACATTTTGTCTCCTTACACATGACGGCCCTTCTGTGGAGTCTGGGATACACCCTGCTTAGGATGAAATGTAATAAAGAACAAAACCCAAAACCCTCAGATTTTTTTGTTTTGGTTGGTTTTTTTTGTATGTGTATGCGTGTTTGCTTGTTTGTTTTGTTTGGGTTTTTTGGTAGAAAAGAGAACTTTTGAAATTATTTGCATAAAAGAAGAGCTCAGAGCCTGAATGGATGAGTTCCACAGACAGAGCAGAACACATAGGGAGTGATAAGCTCTAGCTGGCTTGCATAAGCCAGTGAATTTGGAAAGCTCTCTCCCAGCTTCTAGATAAGATATTTCCTCTCAAAGGCAGTGACAAACATCATCCAGACTAATTGTGGCTCTTTGCTTAGCAGCACATCACTTATAGTGACAAGCAGCAGACAGAACCTCCTCCAGCAGGCATCACTGCTGAACACATGGCATGTCCCATGACCTGCAGGGAATGCAGAGTCTGGACATAAATCATTAAATAAATAAAAAAACCTCAAAACCATTAAAGGATTTCAAAAACCCACAAACCAAAAAACAACACCCCCCAAAAAATCTTTATTATTTACCTGATTTGTAAAAGTAGAATTTCTGTGGCTCAGTTGCGCCATAACAGAAATTTTTAAGCTACGAACAAGTCACTTGCTAAGAGCAGAGTCCAGCAGGAACAGAAAGACAACCCCTACTTAAGAAAGCTCATCAAAAAAGCCATCTCAGCAGCCACCAGCAAATTCTACTTGATGAAGATATAAACTCTTAGCCTACGTTATGCATTCCAAAAGGTAAGGATAGCTTTTCCTTACTCATTAATTTTTCCCTGCTTTTTGGAAAATAAAGCAGGATGTGTATTGAAGAGCAGGAGTATCTTTCTCCTGTGTTACCTGTTTGCCTATTTCTTGTATGTTACAGGATCCTGATCTCCTGGGTACATACATTCCATGCTAACTGGATCCATTCTCCTGATGGTCCCTCAATGGAATATGGGATACACCCTGTTCAAGACGTGATGCAATAAAGAACAGAAGTAGTCTAGGTATGCTTGAGCTTTCTAGGCTCAGGAGAAAGATCAGATTTTTCCAAGAGACTCTCACGCCATTATTGCATGTACTATATTTGTCAGTAAGTTCTTATAATAAACAGTGCATTTTTGTTGTCTCTCCTATTCGAAACAACTAATCATGGTGGAATATGTGGTAGAGTAGGCTTTCCACTGATAATGTTAGATGCCTAAATGTGTTGTGCTGCAAGGCATGTGGGAGGAAGAAGTGGATAAACTTCCTTCCTTTGTTGCCCAAGTGGGTGATGAGAAACAAGTAAGCTCATTTTACCTATGTTTAAACTTGACAGCATCGTCTTAAAAAGTCTTTTTCACCTGGAGAGCAGGACAGTTAAATCCAGGCTAACTTATTTTCATTTCAGACCCTGAATTATGCCTCTGTTTTCACACTAATATAATTTCCCTTTTTTGATGGTTGAAATCTGGACACTGGGTCCATATGCCCCAAGCAAAGCTCTGCCTTTGAATGTGTACAGGGTCTCTGATAAGCACTCATGATGATTGTTCACATGCATGCAGAAAAAGCAGAGCTTATAGACAGTGACAGAAGAGCTACTCTGAGTCCAGCATGAATCAGTGTGAACCTTCATCCACCACTGGCTGCACTTAGCCACAGCCAGGTGACATTCAGTGTTTCTGAGAGCTCTGGAGCTGGAGAAAGGCAGCACTGGACTGGTGCCCTGTGGAGGCAGGAATTGTGCTGTGTGCTGAAATGGGAAATGCCACAAAACAAGACAAAACTGCTTTCCACTCAAACAGACAAGAAAAACAACAGGATTTTGAAATGCCTGGACATTCCCCACAGACTTTACCCAGAAGTATATCAAAGTTTGTTTTGAAGTAACAGCTATATGTCATTGAAAAATTACTTTTTCCCCCCTAGATAATTTATAGAGTATCCAGGAGTGACCTGTCATCATGATCTCTGCCTTGAAATCAAAACAAAAGCAAACAATAAAGAGTTTTGCATGGATTTATGCAGAGATCCAGCCCTTAATTAAGCTGTCCAGGAGCTGCCAAGTATCCAGTCTGCTCTTAGGATGATGGCATAAATCCAGAGCAAGCCTAGAGAAGTGAAAAGTGCAAGTCCTAATGGAAGTGGGAGAGATTATTTCTAGAACAAGGAGAAAGTCACAACATCAAAATCCTTTGGAAACCAGAGAACCTTGTTCATGGAGGGTGACCGACTCTCCGGACTGTGTCTATCCCATTTATTTGCTTTTAGCACTAACATTTTGCCTTTGGAAAAGCTGCAAGCCATCTATGCATGAATCTGTTTTCTGGTCCTGTTCCATTTGTGCAACAGAGAGCATTCCAGCAGAGAATAGTCACCTTAACAAAGAGCAAAAATATTGTGAAGAAGAGCTTTACACAATCTCCAATTGACTAGCATGAGGAAGACAAGAAACAGAGACAAAATTCAGTATAACACAAGTGCAGTGGGTGAATTCCACCCCCTGATGGCCCTTCATGCTTCAATTGGCAGCATAGATTTAGGCAGAGGTATTGGCTACGTGCAAGATGTTAGAACTAGCTTGAGAGGTCTGTCTTTCAGCATTTGCAGTCAGTTGTGCAAAGTTCTTTTCTTGTTCTGGAGAGATATGTGTGCACATCCTATATTAAGTCAAAAGTCTAATTTTTGTGGAGGAAACCCATCAGCTCTACGTTTCCAGGACTCTGGTAAAATAGGCTGCACCCCAGACATTAAGTCTGTGTCCAACCTCATCCAACCAACAGGAGAGTCAGTACTGGTTTCTCTGGTGCCTGGGCAATGATTGACAATGCTCAGACTGTCTCACTGGGGCACCTGCAGATAAACACCTGAGATAGATCAGCACAGGAAACCATTTCCACACAGTGTGAACGTGCAGGTGGTGAGCAATGTAAGGATCATGATTATTATCCCTTCTCTAGCTAACTGTTCTGGGCCCCCTGCATGACATCTGCATAGTTGAAATGTCATCACTTAGCCAGATGTTGAAGTCACATCTATCTAAATCCGCCTGGATATATGGAAAGTATTGTCTATTTTGACAGGCATAAATCAAGGGGCATTTGTATGAGTAAGGTATTATAACTAAATCATGCACTTTCTATTAATAGATCCCTATTAATGTTGCAGGTGTTAGTAGTAACTGCTCTTTGAAGCATTACTTAATCAACCCCTTTGCAAATCCCCATAATCTACCTCTCATAAAAATACATGGATTATTGATTGAGAGGACCTCTGGGATCCCTAAAACGAGGTTCAGCTCAGATGCCTGTGCAGCACAGGAGACGCACTACAGATCGCTCCCTGGAATGTCTGCCAGGTGTTTGCACTTTCATGCATAGTGTGTCTTGGAAATAATAAAAGAGGTGGGGGTGGAGGGGAGGTCATTCCCATCCAGGAAGACCAGGCTCCAGCAGAGGAAGGAGAAGGAGGACCATTAGTAATAGCTGGATAGGTTGAAGGTGCAGAGGTTATATGGTGGGCTACTTTTCCCTCTCTGGGAAACTTGTGATAGTGAAAATAAAGAGCAAGCAGATCTAATGTATGACAAATTGTCCTCAAAACTAACACAGAGCACCCAGTCAGGTCTGCAATGTGCTTGTAAAGAATACAAACAATTGGGACAAGTCCTTAGAAATGTGTTGGGTACAAGCAGCTAGAAGGTTAAATCAATGTTTAAGAAACATTTTAAGAGCCTTAAATAATAGAATATCTCCAACTGCCTGGTGTTGCTATTTAAGGATTACATCTGCAAAGCTTAGTGCTCGTGAGAACTGAACAGGTGAACCTATAGCACACTCATTCTTCCTGCTTAGCAGAGCCTTGGGGTTGAGATCTGCTTGGCTCAGATCTGCAGGACTTCAGGGCCATTTCAGTGGGGCTTGGGCAAAATGCAGTTGGTTAATGATGGGTTAAAGCCATTCTGTGTGAGCTAGAGACTCAGAGTTACTTTAGGTGTGAAGAATCACACAAAGTTTTGTGCAGAATTAAAACAAAACCAGCAAGTAAAACACCCTGCAGAGCCCCCTGCTCACAACACTACCCTGCTTCCTGAGCTGCTCATGCACTGCTGGCTGGGGGCCCAGTCCACATCAAACAATGAGAAGCTTAAGAAACCTTGAAGAGATATCCTTCAAAGTGTAGTTCACCCCATTTCATGTGCAACTTTGGCAATCCATAGGCCCTGGCACAGATATTTGTCAGTTCAGTTCAGCTCCTGTATAAATTCCATCTCACCAGGCTGAGAAGAGCAGTGCCTTTGCATCATGTTGCTGTTGGCTGGAATCTCTGAAGGGGTGTCCTGCAATTTCCCTGGCTGGGCTTGGTACTACAGAGTGGGAGAGAGAGAGGATCCCCACACACCTGTCCTTTCAGGGAAGGCTGGAAAAAAAATGGGAAATGCATAAACAGGATATTAATCAATCATGTTACAGTCTTCAGAAAGTACTGGAAGGTGGAGAAATTTTCTCAACAAGGAGGAATAA
The DNA here is from genome assembly GCF_027887145.1 of Ammospiza caudacuta. NCBI lineage: Eukaryota > Metazoa > Chordata > Aves > Passeriformes > Passerellidae > Ammospiza > Ammospiza caudacuta. The sequence goes on along the minus strand of NC_080595.1, from coordinate 22,204,742 downwards.
GAACAAAAATCAATCCTTCACAGAACTGCATGATAAAGCACTATTTTCCAATATGTCACCATCTGTTCTGTGTTATGGGGAATAACCTTGATGTTATTACATTACAGAATTATTAATATACAGTAGTGTGTTAAATCTCAACCAATGAAAAATGTACCAAGCACAAGAGACACACGTGATATCACCCATGGCTGGAACAACAAACGCAGTTCAGGAAAGTACTTCTGTGGGGATGCAGGACTTGTTAAAGGTGCTTATTGGTAAGCACATTCCCAGTGGAGGCACTGAATGGATTCATTTTGTTAAGCTATGGCTCCAAAGTCAAATTCTCCCACCCCAATTCTCCAGCCTTCAACAGCAAAAGGGTATTATGGCTTGATGTCCTGTGTCTCACCAAACTGCAGCTGGTTCAGCAGACTGGTGCCCTACAGACCATGTACAGCCCTTCATGGCTTTTCTCTTTCAAGAGGATTAGCCTGAATAAACAAGTACTTTCTACAAGGCAAGGAGCAATGGCGCTCTGCTGAGTACCTCTGTTGGGTTTCTGCACCAAAAGGGGAATAAAAAAGATGTGAAAGTGTTTTCATGCTGTACCCCAATATAATTCTTAGGACAGTTCAACTCATCCTTTATGTTACAGAACACAAAAAACACCCCCGTGGCCAACAGAAAACAATATGGCAGAATGCATAGTTTCATCCTAATGTTTCTGGTTTTCCTTTTCACTCCTGATGTGGGATCTTTTCCTGTTCCCTTTCCACTTTTGCCTTGAACCTTGGAAGATGAACAGCTAGGCTTTCTCATTTAATTTTCCCAAATCATCTTGGAGCACTTGGAGCTTTTTCCCTTCACATCCTAATTAAGGGTATATCAGTGTCCCATTGGGACTGAAGCAGTTAACGAACACCATCCGGCAGGTCACTTATAAACTATTTGCCCTGAGACTAAGGGCAAACTCTGCTAAATTCCCAAGGAAGGAATCAAATGAACCTGTTAATGAGTGGAGCATTAGGAGGAAGAAAAAAATAAGGCAGGATCTGAAGTCTTACGGAAATGTAGGAAATTAAGGTTTGTTTATCTAATGGTTTTACTGGTGTCAATGCACAGGACTCCCCCGCCATTTTGAAGCAGTTGCAAACAAAAGATTCAGTTGCAGATAACTTTTGGGACTTGAATTTTACCTGAGAACATTCCTCAGAGATGAAGAGGAAGAGGGATGTGTAGCACACTCATTTCAAATAAAACCTGGCAGCCACATTTCCTTATATCATCATTATCTGAAGCATCAAAATGAGCTTTAGTCCCACCTTAGCATGTTTTATCTCTTATTGGATCCTCTGCCTTTGGAATTTTTAATTTAGGGTCTTTACTGGTATTTAAAAAAAACCCCCACCATTCTAAAATGAAAAGTAGCTCTTGGGACATTGCTGCCTATAAGACATTTCATAAGAGCTGAGTTTAGTGACATTTCAATAGAAGATCCGGAGAACATCTCCAGTGTTAATTCACCTGTCTGTGAAACAACTCAAGGATCAGAAAAAGTCACCGTTGTCCTTGAAAAAAAACTCCTAACAGTAAACCCTAAAGTGCATCTTAGAATTCACTTGTTGTGTAATAGCAACTACATTGGGTTTTGTGTCTATGCCAGTGAATGGGGTTAGCCTTCACTCTGAGCTGGCTTAGGATGGGACGTTGTCTTTAACTAAGAATTCCCTTATTTATAATACTTATAATAATTCTTCATTATTCGCCTTAAAGCCTGACATATAGCACAGCTAAAAGCTGTGCTGCAATAACACAAAAATGGGTCCAAAACTAGAAAAAGGTTGACCTAAATACAGCTGCATGATTAATGATCTTCCAGATTAGAATGAAAAAACCAGATGCTTAAAAGAACCCCCAAAACTAGTCAATTTCTAAAAGGAATTAACATTTTAGTTAATAAACATCACTTAAAATATTTTATCAGAGCTTGTACTACAGGTAAAGGAAAGGATCCTACATTTTCCTAATGTTGTTTTCAGTTTATCTGCAGAAAACCTGTGACAGGACCTCCACTGGCATTCTTTGTATTGGTTAGAAGGAGACCAAAAGCACCACACACTGTTTTTTTCAAGCCTGATGCAGCTATGAGGAGGTGAGGACTCACTGCAGATCAGAAGCTTTGCAGTAAGGCAGGAAGGAAGAATGTAAATGAGATTTTCTCCTTTGTCCAAGTTCTTCTGACACAGAACAAGGGAAAAATTCTAAGATTGCTCTCAATTATCACACGACATCACTGCTAGAAAACACGTATTGCCTTTTCAAAAGCTACAGTATGACCCATAAAACCCCTTGTTTATAATTTTTGCTAAAACCAAAATCTCTCCAGAGAAAAGGTAACAAAGACAGGCACAGAGGTCCTTGGCCTGGCTCTCTGATTTGAAACAAGTGAGTATCTACACTGTATGACTAGTGTTTCCACTGATTCTGGATTGATAGCCTCTTAAGAGACAGGGCATCCTGAAGTTTTCAGTTTGGCTGTTATCCCCTCCTCCAGGCGGATGGCATTCTGGTTCTTGTGTCTAAAATGTGTTGCTCATATCCTGCTCCTCAAAAGAGCTTCCTGCATCCTTTGTGCTGTCCATTAGCAGAGAGGTGACAGACACTGAAGGTGTGTCATCACCTTTCAGCCACCCTGGGAGAGCACTGGTGAGAAAGATGGAAATATAAAACAGAGGAGGGCCCCATGATTGCTGTTCAGCTGCTGGCCAGTGAGGAATCAGTGCAGTTCATGTGAATCAAGCAGAAGGCCATAAATCTGGCATGCTACACAAGGCCATGAAGAGTCTTTGGAAGCCAAGATGACTGGCTTCTGCTTTTGGGCTTTTTTACTGTCTCATGGGAGGTGAATTCATCTGAAAGCTGGGATGGTATCCGTGCATGATGATCCCTGCTCCCAAAATATGACTCTGTGACACTGCTGCTGTGCAGTCCCTTCTGTGTCCTTCTGCCATGGCAATCTCCATGAACTCCAAGCAGCTTCACTGTCAGGGCCACTTCATAGGCAACATCTTTACAAGCTAATATTTGTCCCATTTCTTTCCCCATGTCACATCTACGGGATATTTTCCACGTACTTCTCTGAAGCTAAGGCCTTTCTTTTTTAGTGAGGGACACTTTAACAGGAACATTAAATATGTTATGGATAAGGACAGCTAGTCAGCAACCAAGAGAAGGGAAAACTTGATGAAAGGCATGAAATTGAAATTTAATAAGCACAGCAATAGGTTCCTAATGTCCACTGGCTTCCCCTTCTCAAGGTCTTACCTGAAGTATAGACAGTGAAGCGCTGAGGTCCCTGAATTGACTTTGGAAGAGATGAGTGATCCTCCCTGGAATCTCCAATTCTGTAGCCAAGGGATCTAAAACATCTAGATATTTTTGGTCCCTTATCTCCTGGGCTAACCCATGCCTCTAGTTTTTGAGCCAGAATTCCATGTTCAGCTCAAACATAAGTCAACTGTTTTAACAGAGAAATCAGTAGAATTTTCTAGCCATTAATCCCAACGGAATTTCTCCATATCTTCTTACGACACTCACAGGAGTATGCAAGTTGCAACACCAAGGTACAAGAATTAGCCAGCTGGCCCCCACCAAGCCTCATCTGGCTTCTTTGTCTCACAGTGACCAGACCCAGCTGCCTGGGAGGAAAACTGGTGTCTACCATAGCCGTGGTATCTACCATAAATTACCCCCATGAACTGATATGCTACAGTGGAGATTCAAGAGGATTTTCACTTCCTCACATTGTCCTATTCCTATTTCTGCATTTTACCCACAATTCAAAACATCAAGGGAACTTTCAAAACAACAGTCTCTATTTCACAATGTCGTGGTAAATCAAACATATGTAGACCAAAAACCTAATAAAAAAACTATGAGGAGTTTTAATCAGAAGAGTATATTGAAATGTAGATAGTAAAACTGCTGTAACTAACTGCAGATGCTAAAGAAACTATAAAGCTGCAGTCAGCATGATTTGCCACATTAATGTGCTAGAGCAAAGACTGACTATAGTTTACTATTCGACTTAATAAACTGGCTTTTTTTATTATATAATGAACTAAGTTGCTGTAGTACTACTATAGCAAATACAACTCAACCATAGTTTAAAGAGAGATGCTGTTTTCATTTGCTTTTGTAACATACACAGTAAAGCTGGGAGAAGTACTTTTGTTACACTTCTGTGCCTTTCATTTACTTTCCCCTTAACTTTGCGTTTGAATATTTGGTTTCTGTTTTTGACAATTTTGCATTTTGTTTGTGCCTTCCTTGAAATAGGAAGTTTTCTTCAGTGTTTTTTGCAAGTACAAGGGTTTGATATTTGAGACAGAGAAGAGTGACAATGTTTGCATTCCACTTTCAGACAGATATGATTGTTTCTGCTTTTGAAATGCAAGGTATTTTGCTCAATTCTCATTCTGAAGTTTCTATATAAGACATATATATTGCTGGGTAGTGGTCATTTGGTCCACTGTTTATCAGTATACTTAGAGACAGAAGGATGACCTGTAAGGGATGCCTGGCTTTCCATATGGTATTTGTACTCTCAGCTTAGCTCTTTCCCTCTGTGCTTGCTTTCTTTCCTTTCCACCCACCCAGAGAACAGCAGTGAGATATTCTTAAAGAATTATGTGCTGGTGCCAGACTGACAGTCATAGAAACCACAGAAACAGAAAAGTATATAGATCTTACTTTCCTACTCCCAGAGGCTAGGATAACACAGCTCCAGCATGGATGGGGAGAAACCATGTTAATAAACAAAAAAAGAATTCACATTAATCATCAAACTAATGCCAACTGACAGTGATTTTCTCCATGTGTCATTATTAATTGTATTCTTACTGCTTTACATGTGAATATACATCTCAGTAGTCAAGCCCTGCAGCCAAGGAATATTACAATAAAACCCAGGCCCCTGACACTCATTCAGACTGGTGCATCAGTGTGAGCATTTAAAGGATTCACTAAAGTTTAGTATCACATGTTGAGTCTCCCTCTTCTCCAGCAGCAATTCACAGCAGCTGCCTGTGGTCCAGGAGCACCACAGACACCATACACCCCTCATCCTGCCACAGGACATGCCCTCTGCAGCATGGGAAATAGTCTGCTTGAGTTTCTTACTTAAACAATCACAACTTGGCAAGAAATCCTGGCACAAACAGCCAGAAATCCAAGTGTGCCCTTAATTCCATGTGCACTGCTCCAAAGGCATTGGGATAAAAGTTGAGGGTTGACTTACCTGTTTCCCTCACTATTTCTCCCTAAAGTTGTCACTGCCAAATTTTATCACTGACCAAAAAAATAAAGATTTGAAACACATCCCATTTTTGACTTTTTTTTTTTTTTAATTAACAAAGACGTGGGAGTTATTTGTTCTTTTAAAATTGTACTTGATGTCATTTATTGTCAGCACAATGCATGGCCAGAGGAAACTGAGCTGACTTTGTTTTGAACAATGACAGTTGACCTGAGTAGTCCATGACATTATAGGAAAGCTCTGGTCCAAATCCAATGTCTGCCACTGAAACCAGCTCTATCACTGACCAAATGGGAGAAAGGAACTCAAAGCTCAGAAAAGTTTTGGGTGCAGGCAATTTCAAAGCCAAATATCAAGCTCCTGCAAAAAAGGAAGATAAAACACTGCAACAAACATTCCCCTGACTCCTTTCAGCTGCAATGCTTGGGGGAAATTAAGTTTCGGACCAAAATCTATTAATTTAACTTTGCATCTTGCATGTCAAACATGATACTTCACCTTCACATCTTCTCCACTATAAGCAAATAAATCCTTTGGCTTTGGATGTCATAGCATCAAGTAAGGCTCACTACTAAGAAACACATATCACCAGAAGAAAAATAAGCATAGCAGAGCCACTAAATACTTAGCCATATTCTGTCCATCTTTCTCATTTTTGCTTCCTTCCTCAGTTATCCTCCCCTTAACAGCTCCGAGAAAGCTGGCAGCTATTTTAGGTGTTCCACTGTTATCACTGTGATGCAATCCCTGCTAAACCAACTATTTCCAATGCATTGCCAAGTAAACCCTGGGCTGACCTTTGACTTCATCTTCTGAAACATGACCATAAAAATAATGAGCCTGTAAACTGCTTTTGGCAATTATGCTGCTGCTGGAATGAAAGGATGTTGTCATTAGCATGCAGCTTATGAACCCCAGCTTGCTGGTCCTGGCAGGCAGCCAGCCTGGGAAACCGAGCTGGCCTTAAAGCTGACACAGGTTCAATGGGATAATTAGGCAGCTTTTTTGTTTGAGTTTGTTGATATAAATGTGGTAGAGATTAGCCTTTTCCCCCTCAGCTCTGGGTAATGGTCAGGGCTAACAGGTGTCAGGCTAATGGTGGTGAGGGAAATTAATACTTGGTTTCCTGGTACCTTCTTTTGTTGTTTTTCCCCGCAGAGGAATTCCTCCAAATCTTCTAGCACTTTGCAAGCACCTTCCCTCCCTCCCTCCCTCCCTCCCTCCCTCCCTCCCTCCCTCCCTCCCTCCCTCCCTCCCTCCCTCCCTCCCTCCCTTCCCCTTCTTATTTATCTTTGCCCAAAACATTTTATCAAGAAGAGCATGCCATTGAGTTACATACAAAAAAGCTGGGAAGTGCTGACTGGAAAATAAATTACCATCAATCACATCAGTCAATCAGCCTTCCATTTATTAGGTTAAGGAATAAAATCTAAATTTTCAAACAGAAATTGGCCAGATATTTTTTTGAAGTTCATGGGATATCTCCAGGGAAATGAGCCAAAGCAGAATAAAGGACATCCAAAACGTCACACAGCTCTGAACAAACTGCAATACCACTTTTAAAAGTGGTTGGGTCACTTAAACATCTGGTTATCTTAAGCAACTTGGAACAGGGTTCTTGGCACTCAGTAGGAATTGAAAATGGCAGATCACCTAACAGCTCTCTGTAAGTCCCTAAAGCAGAGTCTATCTGTGCTGTATGTCAAAGTAAGTGAGACAGCAAGAGAAATGGTGAGTATGCCCCTCACATGCTGTTGCCAGCCAATAACCCACGCAGAAAGCAAGCTTTCATACTCATTTTACTCATACACGCAGCCTTTTATCTCGAGGGTTACCAAAGCACTGCAAAGGGACAGTGAGGCCCTATATTAAAATCACTTTGCCCATCCCCTAAATGGAGCTACTTCTGGGGAGAGATCTGATAACTTGTGCATCAAACACATATGGCAGCTTAGATGGGAGAGGTAAAAGCCATATGAAAGGGTATTTTCCTGGTAACAGGCCATTTTTATGAAGGACATGGTGGTAGGTAGCCTTTCAATTAAAAGAAAACACAGCAGGAATGACAAAACCCCCATTCTGTTAAGACGTGACAGAGACCCACCAGTAGCACCATCTGCTGAACCCCATGGTGGCCTCCGTAATTGTGCAGGCTTTCCTTTCTCTTCTTCCCCCTGTTTTTTCCTTTCCCCCTTTAGTATTCCCTTTTCCCAAGACCTACAACCCTTGTCTTCACAGTTTCCCAGCCTGTCGTTGTCTCCCTACTCTGCACCCACTTTCTGGAATACACAAACTACTTGATTTTCTGCTTCCCTTCTCATCACACCAATCTGATTATCTCCTGATCTGTGCTGTACCTCATCACTACTTTGCTTCAAGGTGCAGCTGGCCCACGAGTCCACTCCTAGGCATAAAGACCATACTTTTTCCCCTGCTTCCCATGGGATACCACAGAGACACCATCCCTTTCACTCCCTTCACCTAGCAAAGGAGTTCACCTTTCCAGTGGTACTGGCCCCTCTGATTTGCCAGAGGCACAGAAGTTCACATCTAAGCTGTAAAGGATGAGGATTGCTGTAGTCTAGCTTTAGTCCTGCTGGCGTGCAGAAAAGAGGTGCTCGTGCTTTACAAAGCCTCTCAACAACACAAAGTGGAAACAGTCACAAGAATAAGGTTGTATCTCCACTTTCATTAAAGGCATTTCTTGAAAACCTACTGGGTTAACTTGGGCCACTGCTGCAGCCATGAAACCATGGAACTCACCCCAGGCCACATATTTCCCAGCTCTGCAAGCCCATACACAGCACAACATGGGCTGTGCCCCACCCAGACCACTAGCCTGGAACCCTGACATGGCCATATCCATAAGCAGCGTGGTCACAATTTAACCCCACCTTTACCAAGAGAACCACAAAGAAGTCAATATATGGGGCATAGGAAAGAAGAAGCTGAGAGATATTTTGCTGTCTGCCTTGCCCCCAAGACTTCTGTGAAGAAAAGAGAGCTAATACAAGCTCATCCTTCAATAGCTGAAAGTGAAGATCCACTGGTTGGAATTTAGGAATTGGCAAACCTTTCAGTGGTAGGTAAACTGTGAGCTTTTAATGACATGAGTAAGTTTCTTGGAAGTTATTATGGTGGGGAATTCTCCATTTGTTGGAGTCTAACTGAAGAGCAAATGCATTTCCAATTTGAAATTTCCGATTGAACACAATTTGTTGGGCTAAAGGCCAAAGTCACTGCTTGAAATCTCTGACTTTTGTAATAAAATGGATCAGAATAGGTAATCACAAGGGTTTACTGCAACCTAAAAATATTTTAATCTATCTATTCCAGAAAACAGCAGTTAAATCATATTGTACCTACAAAGTCCTGTTGCATGCAAGAGGTATATCTGAGTTTGTGTACCATAGCAATATTTGAGTTTCCTCAGCTTTGGGCTCACGACCTGAATATGAAACACTAAAGAAAAAAAAAAAGAAAGGTAATAACCAATCTCCCTTTGTCAGATTGCCAAAGACTGCAAAATAGAGGCAGTACTCATTTTACAGAGATTATGATAGACCCTTCCCTTAGCTTTTCTTACTGTGAGTAGCCCAATAATGAATTTACCATGAAAGTCAAATGGAGAAGGGTGATACTTCATCCTGATGAAGTCTGACACCAAGAGAAAAAGATATAGCCTGCCCTACAATGGTAAAACCACTGAAAAATCCCATCCCAAAAACCACATGTACCAAGCAGACAATATTCATTCCATCAGCAACTTTGATTAAACTAAAATCCCTGCAAAACACAGCTTATGATTTTCCTATTTGTGGAGTGGTTCATTGCTTTTAAGGTACAAACCTAACTTATTGATGAAGAAGAAGGTAATGCCAAGATTTCTGAAAGATAAACATCTCCTTCAGATAATTGCCTGTGGTCAAAGTAGTGCCCCAGAATCCAGAGTGGCTGTTTCAATGCCTGGGTTGGTCCAAACTGGCCCTGGTTTTGATTTTGGAAGGCGAAAGTAGGGTTCTGCAAGATCTCAGTCCAAAGCAGAAAAGGGCATGAGGAGAAATGAGCAAGGAAAACATCTTTGCCAAAGGACATCCAAAAAATCAAGGGACTGCAGGGCAATACTTTGAACAGAGCAAATAGGGCTTGGGAGATTTACTGCTGATTCCTAGAGGATGCCAGGAGAAGAGCATAGGCAGGGTGACATTTGCAGCATCAAGGCAGTAAGTGGATGAATTAAGGTGGTAGCCTGGCAATAGCATAGCCATAACTTTACAGGCTGTAGCAGAGAGGATCCTGACAAGCTGCCAGCATTGCAGGTGCAGGCTCAGAATTTGCACCATGACATTAATTCACGTGTAATTAAAGTCTTCCCATAAGAGAAATATCTCTTTCCCCATTCACAGAGTTTTATTCATGTGCTGCACACAAATCCTTTGCTTAAGTTAGTGTCCTGGTCTGAAGGAGCCCTAACTTGACTTGCTACCTTCTATAAAGTCCTTGAAGTCCTTAAAGTACTTTAGTACTTAGCATATAATTTTAAAAGTCAGTACCAACAGAGAGAGAGAAGCACATGCAAAGAACCCACTTGCAGACACAACTAAGCATCTCCAAAAACAAAGAGGGGAGAGAAGAGAAAACAGCCAAAAACCCCAAATAAAGATTTTAACTCTCATTTCTATCGATTAAAGTTGAAAAAAGAAGAAAAAAACCACAACTAGGTCATCATTAAAAAGTGGATTCCAGGGAGGGAAAATAAAAACATTCATACTTAAAATTCAAAACACCACTGAAATCTGGAATCTGGAAATAGGAGAGGTCAAAGAGGATTCAGGTCTTGCCCTGGAAAAGTGTGTTGTTACAGACAGAAAAAAGAGAAAAAAGTGAATGTTTGCTGTTTTTTCTAAAACAGAGTATTTAAGAGATCTTTTAGAAGCAGGGTAATGGGAAATGTGGGATAGGATTTCACAGCGATTGGCAGCTGTCTTCTGCCTTCTTTCCCCATTCACAGTGAGAACAGATTTCTTTCTAAAAGTATTGGCTAATTCCATTGGGAACAAGGATGCTGTAGGAGTAAAACACTGTTGAACTCCCATTTGCACCAGTCTTGCACCGAGGTACATTCAACTGACTTTACTGACATCAGACTTCATCTGTACTGACCAAAAAAAACCAGAACAACACAACACGCCAAAAAAAAGTCTTGCAAAATTTTTGCAAAAGTTAAGTTGATCTAATGATAGGGGATTTTTGTTTCTCAGTATGCAAGAAGAGGCAATCACTTGAGTAACAATACAAGACATCTTCCAAGTCCTTATATCCCATAAAAACTGCCTCTCTCTGAGCCACTACTGTTTTTTTCCTTGTAGTAGAAAAAAGTCCTTTTCCTAGCTTCACAAAATCTCCCTTCAGTAGTCACAAGAGAATAGTCCACAAGTAAGGAAGGGTTAAAAATATTTCTAGATAAGCTCACTTGTGAATAGCAGTTGAGAAAAATCTATTACAGGATCCTGAATACAGGATACACAACATCAGTAAATTAACCATCCCACATAGAATTCAAAGGCCTTTCCATGTTCACATCAATTGGGTAAACACAAAGACTTAAGAAAAGAAGCAATACTTGCTGTTGGGATTGAGGTGGGACTAATGATGACTAATGCACTTGTTATGGAGCATTCTTCAACTAATTCCCCTGGGAGGCAGTTAATCTTGTTATTTAATCTTGCACACACATCCCTAACCTGCACTTATTTTCCACAAGTATGTTATGCACTTTTTTGTGTCTAGAGGAAGCCAAAACCTGTATGGTTTTCTGTCAGAAAGACAGCTAAGGTATTTCCCTCAGAGGATGGCAGGCATTCTAGGAGGTGAGAAGGAAATTCAAATATAACTATACTGAACAAATTCAAATATAGCTATACTGAACAAAGGTGTCCAGAAGTCTGAAATGGGGTGGATTTAGAATAGGTCATATCACAGTCACATCAAGACAGGGAGAGATGCTTTCCTCCTGGAAGGAAAGTTGAGAGAGCAGATTTTCAGCTATACCAAGAATAAAGACTAATAGTACTTCCAAAAATATTCCAACAATGGTTGATGGTTTAGAGTGTGATCACGAAAGAAAAAAAAATTAAATGATTATCAGAATTCTTTGAGAGGAAAGTACTGTTCAGACAGAATATTCTCTGAAGAGAGCTTGGAAATCATTTGATAATATATTGCCTACTCATAGTTTCCTCTTCCCTCATGCTCCCTTCAGTTGAAGTGATTCATGATGAATTCATACTACCTGATGAAGTCATCCAACAATCTCTAAATAACAGTCAAAGATGTTAGTACTGTTTATTGTTCTGGATCAAGTGCAAGAAGGACCTAATAACATAAATAATAAATATGTCAATATTTCATAAGTACTGCTGTCTGCAGAAAAAAAAAATATATATAGGTGAAAATTATTGAAACCAGAGAGGGGGAAAGGCTGCAAATAATAAAACATCAGAGATAAAACAATTGAATTGTGGAGAAATTACTATTTATTGAAGCTGCATGTAGCGACATTTGAAAGGTAATAGATACAGCTTTAGGCATATTGCTTTTATCTTGTATCAGATTTTAGTCCAACAAGCCCAGGAAACTCACTGACTGCTGTTACCATTTGAGCAGGTAATGACAGGTTTGATCAGATATGGGCAAATCAAATACAAATGTCACATAATTGGTGAAAAATTATTACCACTGCTTACATTATAGATAAAGTGCAGCTGTTTAAAACTGGATGGATTCTAAGGCCATACATGCATATTACCCAAGAGCCTGAACAGTTATTAGCTCTGATTTTGCTTGTTCCTGATGTGGGATTTTTCCTGTGAGCAGGATTTCGTTAGCTGGAAATTTTTCCTTGCAGAAGTCCATCTGTAAAATGATTGGGATCTATATTTCTAGTTCAGAGTCCCACCCTAAAGAAATACCAAATTGCCTCAATGTTGGCCATGGCTGAGCACTAGAAAGACTGAAAGAGTGGCAGGTTCCATGTTACCAGACTTTAGTCATTTGGCTGTGACGTTTAGGCCACCCTTGCTTGTGTTTAGAGAGCCAGGGAAACCTCCACCATATTTCTCCCCTTCTTCAGTGAACTGTCAAGGCAGAGAGTCAAGAGGGATGAAAGCAGCCTTGGAGCCTGGGCGTCCAGCCATGTTTCATCCTATACAGGCATTTGAGATCCAGCACTTCACCCACAACAGTTCCACAGAGCTTCTGCTCCAGATCTATGCTCAAACTGCTCTTAACATTTGGAACAGGCTGTGTTTCAGACTGGCACTCTTTTCCTACTGGCTTTTGCTGTATTAATAACAATAACTATACACTCAAGCATAAGCAGAATGTCTATGCATGTGACAGAGTAGGATCTAAACATTCCTAGACTCTAAGGATAAGAAAGTTTATAAAAACAGTGCATAAAGACAAGAAAAACATGAATTCTAAATGCCCACAAAAATAAAAAAGAACCACAGAGGCAAATTCAATTTCCATTTTTTTGCAGTAGAGCACAAAATAAGGAGGACCCCCTCCCTCGCTTTCTTCATTAAGATCAGTCAAAACCTGTGCTTAAAAGACCCTGAGTATTTAATGCAGAAATGAGATACTCATTAAATGTTTGTTCTTTAAAAACTCTTACTCTGTAAAGGGAATTCAATCTGGTTCTCTTTAGATCTCTGCGTTAAAGGGCCTTATGGTGGGTTTCTCATAAGCAACCTCTTAACCATTTCAGCTTGCTGAAAGTATAATGAGGAAAAAAGTGCATTTATTTGAAAAACAAATCTTGAAAGTTTAGCCATTAGCCTCAACACCAATAAAATCTTCTGGCTCAGTCTGGAGTCTCTCATGGGTAAATGTACAGGTGCTAAGTGCTGAGCAGCTGCAGCAAGTGATGAATTTAGGGAATGGAATGAAGTTTAAAAAACAAGATGACCAAATGAGATACGTTTTACAATCAAAGCCCAAGCTTATGTTAAAAATTAGAATGCCTTTATAGATGCTTTTGTTTTTCCCCTGAGCCTTCTAAAATCAGCATGGCAGCTAATGCAGAGCTAACAGTCAAAGTATTGAGTACTTCTGGCAAGTTCTGGCTCAGTGAAAAGCTGAAGGAGAAAACATTTGTGGATTACTATTATATTTAATGTGTGTGGTAAAATGAAACGAACAAGATTAATGCTCATACCTTAGTCAATTACATAAAAGTCTCTTCATCCTAGTCCAATAGCTCTAAGAAACTACACAGTGAGTGTGAAGAAAATTTGTGCTTTTTCCTAACAGCTCCCTTTCTGGCTCCCTTGATAGTGAATTAGAAAGAAGTAAGGCTAAACACACAGAGGAAGTTTCGGGTCCATTCTTGAGTTGGCAGTACCTGTTCTAAAGCTAGACAGTCAAGTTAAAAGCACAGTCATATATTAGAGACCTTACAGATACTGTCATAGTCTTATCTTGTGAGACTATAGATAACTGCTAGATCTCCAATTCCTGTTCTTTTCTAAATTTTTTTTTCCTCTGATCCTTCCCATTTTTTCATCTCTGCTTCTTTATTTTTTGTCCACAATTCTTCTTTTCCCTATGAAATCTGACAATCACCAAAGACACAAAACAGAGCTCCTATTTCTGCTTTTCCACAGACCTCTACCAAAGGTATGAAATGGGCTTCACAAGAACTAGGTCTCTCTGTCTGCTCTGTGGGAATGCAAATAATGGGGTTTTGAGAACATAGCACTGGGTTTTTAAAACAGTGACTTCCATGAGCATGGAAGGTCATTCCAGCACAGGAACTCCAGTCAAACCACCATGCCATGTTCTAAAGAGATGCATCAAAAGGGAGTTCCAGCAGACACAAAGGCTTTTAAATCCCTTGCCTCCACTCCCTTGTCTCCAAGTGTTCCTGGAGAAAATTGGCATTGGAAACGAAACCGTCCTATCCTTGTTTTGAGAAACAGCCTTTCAGAACATTTCCTTTAACAGGACCTGCAAAACCCAAGTGAGCATCCAGTTCCACTGACAAGGAGAGAAAACATCTTCTATTCCCAGATCTTCTTAGCAATCACTGGATCCCTTCACCAAGAGACACTTGCAGCTGCTGACTAAGGGATCACCCGGACCACCGATAACATCTGCATGTTCAAACTATGATCCCATTCCACTAATTTAATGAATAGAGTGCTTCATGGGAATTTCTTATTTCAGAAGGAAAATAAATGAGGTTAACTTTGAGAGCACATCCTGACTATGCCTGCACTTGCTAAAGCCTCAACTTCAAAGGGCAAACTCCCTTAGAGGACACAGAAAAGGAGGGTGAACCGGATACAGAATGATCACAGGAAGAAACACTCCCAAGCAACATGAAAAAAACACTCTGTGCTCTGGAGTTAATGTAGGGGTCTGTTATAGGCAATCCAGCCAGGATGATGACCCCAACAAATTATTCCATAAGGGAGCAAGGAACACTTCCAAAGAAAGCGCCCTTATCCTCAGGGGGGAATGCAACTTGCTGGATGTTAACTGGCAATACCAGCCAGCTGTACAGACTGGTCCAGGAGGTTCCCCAGAATAGCTGGAGGAAAAATGTTTTACCCAGAACTTGGATTAGTGTGTCCACAGCAAAGGCATCCTCTCATGAATCCACACTCAAGAGGAAAGGAAACGCCCAAGATTTGTAAATGCTCCTGATCGAAAGGAATGACAAAACTCACAGGTTCTGCAAAAACTCACCAAGTTTTACAAGTAACTTACATATTTGGCATGAAAATGGCTATGGTAGACTCCATCTTACTTACCCTATCTACATGTGGCAGGGGGTTTGGGAGAAAGGGGTGGGGAGAAAGGGAAGGGAGAAAAGAAGGGTTAAGTTATAGAGATAGAGTGAGAGAAAGAAAGAGAGATAGAGAAAAGAGAGTCAAAGAGATCAGTAGTCGTGGTTCCAGCGTTGATCCAGCCAATGGGGATCTATATCCCTGGTTCAAGCTTCAATTCCGCTGATGGGGATGCCCATCCTGGTTTCAGTCTTGCTCCTGATGACATGGATGTCATTCCTGGTTCCACTGTTGATCCACATGATGGGATGGCATTGCTGGTTCCAATGTTGATCCATATAATGGGGTCCAGGCTCCTGGGAGCACTGCCCATGTTTGAAAGGGTTCCCTGCCCTGAAGACAGGTTTTCTGCTTTCTATGCAAATTTTTGGTCATGCACAAGCCATTCTTTCAGACATTCCCAGATATGGATCAGAAAATCCAGGGCTCTTAGATGGTCTTGATTCTGCCCTACAGTCCACACTCACTTCTTGGCTTCGCTGCTATCTTTTTGTTGTCCTCTCTTGTGCTTATTTCCAGGGATTAGAACAAGGATGCTTGCCCCAGAAAAGTGCTGTCCCATCCGCATGGCTGTCATCTCCAACAATTTCTTCTTTCTCATGTCAAATTATTACGAGCTGGGTTACTGCCAACAGCTCTTGTGTAGTTTTTACCAAGGGTCCTTGGCTGACTCCACATCCATCTGGCTAAGGGGTTTTGGGACACATACACTAGCCTCCTACATTCTGGGATTCTCCACCTGTGTTGCTCCCATGGGATGCTGACCAGGCTTAGGGTGAGACAGCCTATCTGGGGCCCAGTCTGGTGCTGGCAGTGGGCACTGATCCTCAGGGTGTCCCCCCCATGGAGGCACACCAGCACAGCCTGCTCAGGGCCCAGAGTGTTCACCTGAAGCGGGAAGGATGTTCCTGGTGCACAGCCTGTGGCCCGCTGAGGCCATGGGTTTCCATAGGCTGAGCAAGGCCTGCACTGGCACTCTGCCAAAGGCCCGTGCCTCCTGAGGGACGGGCACAGGGAGCCCCTCCTCCTCAGGGCTACTCCAGGCTTTGATCTTTGCCCTCTTTCACTTGGCACTGGTCTTGGTCTCTCTTGTCTTCCTGTGGGGACAGTTCTTTGCCACTGTCATCTTCCCCTTGAGGCAGGCCTTGGGCTCTGTCAACTTGTCCCTTGGGACAGCTCTTGGATGAGTGAGTCTTTCCACTCTTCAACTCAGCCGCTGGTGCTGACAGGACTGACCCCACCACTGCCCTCATCTGCTGCCCATTGAGGCCAGCTGGGCAAAGGCGTGCTTGGGCTGCAGGGGCTGTACAGGGCAGCTGCTGCTCTGCCCCTGCAGCTCTCACCTGTCACAGACATCTTTTGTGAAAAGTCCTTTCTTGGGATTTTTCTCCCTTCTGAGAAGCTGTGGCCTCAGCAACAAGATGTAAACAATGGTTATCTGCTGCTGTGGAATGCAACAGGTGGATCCATGATTGGTCTCCTGTGGATGTTTGGATTTACTGACCACTCATGGCAGAGCTGGGTCTCTGTCTCTGCTGAGAGACAGGTCTTTGTTATTCATTCTTTTCTATTCTTAGCTTAGGTAGCCTTCTGAGAACTTCTCTTTCTATTTCTTTTTAGTATAGTTATAATGTTATATATATAATAAAATAATAAATTAAGCCTTCTGACCATGGAATCAACATTCTCGCCTCTCTCTTCACCTGCAAACCCTTGTGACCACTGTCACACTCACCTGCTTGCCAAAGGCAGAAGAAGCTGCCATGGCCTCCTCTTGTGCCTCAGGATCTCTGGTCACAGCAGCAGCTGCAGGTGCTGAGCCCATGGCACTGGTTGTGGCAGGAGCTGTGCTGGGCAGGTCAGCCACTGTTTGTGCTGCTGCTTCAGGGCCCAAAGTGCTGAGACACCTGGGCACCTCCTGGGCAACAGTGTCAGGGTCCCACTTGTTCATCAGGCCCAAGGGATTATCCCAGAGGTTGTAGCTGATATTCTTATTCCCTTGGGACAGCTCCCTATCATTGCTTTCATTCCCTTGGCAGAGCTCTTGAGGTCTGTTATTTTGCCCATTTCTCCTGCTGGGCCAAAGCTTCACATTGGTTTTGGAAGTTTCCTTTCAGCCAGTCCCTTTCAACCCTCTTATGACAAGGGATTTCCTCCAGTTTCTGGAGGACCAGGCTGGCTTCTCTGAGCAGGGCAGTCTGTGCTCTGCACAGGCCAACTGCCTTGTGTTCAGCTCCTTCAGGTGCTCCCTCTGGGACATGGCGCTCAGATTCTCAGCAGTCTTTGCATGCCCTGGCAGAGAAGTGCCAGTGAGGTCTTGCCACCTTTGGACAAAGGGCACGTCCTGCTTTGATGCTTGCCTCTGGCACTTTGTCCCTGGAAGCCTGCCCAAGGGAGCTGACACACAACATGCTGCGTGCCAGCTCCTGCTGTGCAGTTGACCTCTGGATCTCAGTGGAGATCACATGGGAGACTCATACAGGGATATGGCTCCTGTACTTGATGTAGGTCTCCTGGGATGCACAGCGGCCAACCAGGCTCCTGGGCTTCAGCACTTGAGAAAGACTCTTTGAGGTGACACTCAGATCCCTCTTGGTCTTCTCAGGTCCTGGCAGCATCATGCTGTTGATGTTCTGACTCACGTAGGGCAATGCCCATTCTGGGTCCTGCTTGCCCAGGGGAACTGACACAGGCACATGGTGTGTCTGGTCCTGCTGGGCTGGTGGCTGCTGGCTATGGATCCCAGTGGAGACCAGGTGGGAGACACGCAAGGGAATATGGCTCCTGTACACTCTGTATCTGTCATGGGATGAGGTGCGGCTCAGAGCAGACCTCAAGCTCTGAGACCTTGTGGCTGTGCTCTGCTCATGGTGGGTGCCCCAAGAGTTGGGGTTTGGCTTCTCCTCCATTGCTCTCTCTGTTGTCCTCTGCAGCAGAGCTCTCCAAGGAGCTGCTTCCTCGTGAGGGAGCAGAGTGGCTCTGCTGGGATGAGATCCCTGTGAGTCAGGGCAGTGACACCCTGTAGTGTCATAATGGCCTCCATGCTGATGTGGTCTTGCATCACCAATGGTCCTTGGAATGAGCCTCTGTAACAAAGGGCCACACCCAGCACTTGCAGTACAGCTGAACCACCTGGGACTGCTTGGATCTGCCTGAGCAGGACACAGCACCTGGACTTCTAGACTTGTAGGCCCTGCCATGCCCAGGCTCCTGTGAGGCTCTCAACACAGTCCCACAAAACATCCCCAGATTGCAGAGCCCTGGCTTTGAAGTCCAGGCTATTTGGTGCATGAGGTGTTGCCCAGATGAATGTAGACAGAGGGCTCTGGTCAGTGGCTCTATGTCCAGGTGGAGATGAGGGGTGTCCTGCAGGACTCTGACATGGAACTGGAGCTCTTCAATGTCTTTCTCAATGACACAGTGAGTAGGATCAAGCATACCACCAGCACCTTTACAGCTGACAGAAACTGAGCCTGACAGGTGACAAAAGAGAAGGAAGGAACCATCCAGAGGGACCTGGACAAGCTTGAGAACTGGGACTACAAGAACCCAGTGAGGTTCAACAAGTTCAAGGGCCTGCCCTCGGAACAGGACAATTCAAGAATCACTGAGCTTGGAAGAGGTTTTTCAGATCTTCCAGTCCAACTGTTAACCCAGCACCACCCCAATTACTCCTAACACATATCCCTAAGTGCAACATCCAGAGTCCTCAGAATTTGCATTTTTTCCTGACCAACCTTTCCCTTGCCAGAATAAGGATGAAGGATCTTCAGTGTTAGTCACTTTCTTAGCCTGTAAATAAGAAATCATCAGATTCAAATAAGTGTATCTATCTATGCTGGTGCAGTATTAGCCACAAAGTCATGTAGAAATTATTTGGCTTCCTGACCTGGAAATTTGCAGATGTAAACATTATATGGTCACAATTTAAAGTCCAGCAAGTGAATCAGTCAATCCACCCATGCAGAAGCCCTCCATGTGTAGCTCAGTGGGTGGCTGCATAGCAACTCAGAGTCCCTCTCTCCCTCTGCACTGCCCTATAGGTTTGCCTGTAGGCTATTGCCTCTAGGCTGTTTCGCTCAGCTCATGCTGCTGGAAATGAGAAAAGGCTCCTCAGCAGTCTTCTGAGTTACATAGCTTTTTTAAACTGGAATCACGATGCAGGGCCATGGCTTTGGGCAGAACAGTGGCATGTGTGGGAGAGCAAGGAGCTCTGCCCCAGCACCAGGTGAGGAAAAAATGAATCCTGTACTTGGATGTGCTGAGAGAATAGAAAGTAGCTCAAGAGCAAGCCATAATGTTTTATAAGAAAATCAAGCTGAGAGTTGAGTCGTAGATGTCTCTTGAGGTAGAGTAACTTGTTTGTCTATTTGTTGAATAACATCCCCACAGTAGCACAAATGGGAAACATTATGCCTTTTCCCTCTATTTAAACACCTGCCTCTATTATGTCAGGCTCACCCTGAAATTTCCTCCAAGCTGTGTGTGGCCCCTCGCAACACCACAACATGGTGCAGTTAACATAAGTGTTCCATCCAGAGAAGCAGGAACCAGGCCAGTCTTGAAACAAAAAACATGTATTAAAAACATCAGTCTTCCTTTAAAAGTGATCAGTCTAAATGTACATATTGGACCAGCCATTACCAATGTTTTGCTTTTCCTTTTCTTGCAAGAAAAATTAAGCAGTTCATGCAATGAATTAGTGATTTTCTCTTCCATCATTAAGTAATTTCTAGAAAAAAAAATATTCCAAGGTCAACTGTGTATTTATCATGTTCAGTGCAAAATAAATCCCATACCAGGTCTTCTATCCTAGGCTTCCCAAACTCTTGTACAGGCTTTATAAACACTATTAATCATGCAGAACCTGTCAGCAGTGTTAGCAGAGCACATAATGTATTTAGAACATTTGCAGCATAACAGCTTTGAATGTAAAGGTCACCATCTCCACATTAACTCCATCAAAATAATTGGGTAATTTTCCTTTAAAAACACACAATACAGTTTCTCCCAGAGATCCCATGTGGCAGCTGACTCTGACGTCTGTGAAAGAAAGCATGGAGCTGCATGTATAGTATCACAAAGCTGCATGGAGGATCAAAAGAATGTATTTCCTTATGTTAGCTCCCAAACAGAGGAATGTCAAACCCAGTAATTACACCAATGCATCCAAGTCAAGCCCATGCAAGCGAAGCATTTTTTGCAGGAACGATATAGCCCTTCTCCATTGGCGAGTGGGATCCAGCTGGTGAGCAGACTATCTGAGGAATTACTGTGGCTGAAATAAAGCCCTCTCCCTTCCTCCTTCTCCTTCTGCTGGGAGCGACTGTGGATGTCCTGCACTGGGCATGGGAGCTGACCTCCTCTGAAGGCACGCCAACACCACTAATCAACTGGTGGGGAAGCTGTCAGCATGTCCTCCTCGCCTCTCCTGCAGCCCCTCCAGCTCTGCCTGTCCCATGACCCAGGGCTGCTCCTCAGCTTTGTGCTTCTCTCTACAAAATCTTGCCTCTGACTAAGCTGATGGTCAGCCACAGACACACAGCCCTTTCATAACTATAACAGTAAGGGATGGAGGACAAAAAGAAGAGGTCATCTGTCTCATCCACCCTTGCTGCATAAATCTCTGTCCTGGTCCTTCTGGACACACTATTGCCAATAATGGCCTCCTTGGCCACCTGGGCACATGCTGGCACATGCTCAGCCACTGTCAACCATCACCCCCACACCCTTTTCCACTAGGCAGCTTTCCAGTCACTCTGGCCCCAGCACTGCAGGGGGTTATTGTGGCAGATTTGCAGACAGAAGGGTGCAAAGATCACTAGAAAAAGTGAGTGATACCACAAATGAAGAAACAGACAAGCCCTTTTACCTAACAGCTAAGGCAAAACTGCAAATATCAAGACTTCTGCAAATAAGATTAACAGGGAACCAGAGACCTCAGAGAACTGCAGAATTCTACTTGTCTGAAGATATAAGTGCTTTATGAAGCTATCCATATAAGATACATTAGTCAATTATCAGTACAACAAAAGAATTCCAGCCAGTGAGCCACTTTTGAACTTTCCCAGATTTGTTACCCTGGAAACAGGAAGATGACTCTTACTTGGGGCCTCCTATAGCAAACAATTTTCATGTGCTAGTTGCTACATGCAGGGGTGTGAACCCTGGTATCTCCTTCAGAATCAGACAGCCATCTTCCTCTAGCTTTAAAACAACTCCTTTCACAATGACATTTGAGAGGCCACGCCAATATTCAACACGCACCCCTGGGAGCCAAGTTAGCATGTGTGCTACCATGGGCTGAAGCCATAGAGAAATATATCTTCCACTGTTTGTGCTCTGAACTGAGAGTTTTATGGCACTGGGAATATAAACCTGTCTGAATGAGCTGATGTTAGAGAGTCAAAACATCCAGCCCATCAGGATGACCAATGCTACTGATAGAATCTTCATGGAATTATAAGCTATAAAAATCCCTTAAATCTGTCCAAATGGTGGACTGGAAAATTCATCAAGTCTGTTTTACCCAAGGAAAAACCCAGAAATAGATTCTTTCGTCATCTCTGAATTCTCATCCAAAGGCAAAGTGGTGGTTTTGAATTTCCTGGTGTCCTCATCCCTAGATAAGGTCACCATGTCCTCCTTGGCGCTGCAGTTTTTCCCTTCCTAGCAACAGGCTTGGCCAAGTAGCTCTTGTGCTGGCCTTACATGGTGTGGTGGGAGAAAAAGTGCTTTAGTTCACAGACACTTGATTCATTGCTGTAATTTTTAATGAGTCCTAATAGCTTAGATTTTGCAGAGGAAATAGCTGCCTAGTATAACTGGCCTTTGGCCACCCATTTGTTTTCAAACAGCATTGGCTTGATTTGATCATTAGCCAAATCCAAATGCCAATCTGAGGGAAGTACGAGGTTCTGCATTTCACTGTTCAAATCTTGTATTGTCCATAAACCACTCTTAGGCCATAAAACTATACCTTACAAAGAGACCCAGATAGGACAACAAGAACATGATCCAACATAGTGAGAAGGAGATAGGGAGAGTGACATGTTCAGGAGATTTCCTTCATAATATCAGATGGCAGGTGCTGCTCACTCTACCAAAGTTACAGCAAAGGGCTTACATTTGGCCTTCCTGGCAAGCTTAACTGAGAACTAACACAAAGCCAAGGCACTGAGCACAAAATCCTGGGCCCACGAAAGGAAATGGCAACAACTTTGGTCTCTCTCATTATTAGTTCAGCAAATTACTTCAAACCAGGACGCCACACTACCTTTCCCAGGTTTCCAGCCTGCAGAGAAGCAGCACATTTCCACCCCTTTGTGAACTGCTCAGTGGTGAAGGACTCAAAAACCTGGCTGAACACCCGTGACTCCTGTTGTGCTCCTCTTGCCAAAGCAGAAAGGAGAATGCTGAAGCTGGGACTGCACAACAAGCTAGCACTTTGGATAAATATGATAAAAAGCTGCCCCAGCAATCAGTAAACAGTGGTATAATTAGCAAATGTTTTTCTATTTACTTCCTTTAATATGAAATAGGGGGAAATGAAATAAAATGTCAAGGACTTCATCAAACAGATGGTTCTGCACTTATTATTTTTCTCTGCTGTATTGTTTGCGTCAACTAAAGAAGAAACTCCTTTACGAAGTGTGACTCATGGATTCCTGGGAAGCTGCATTCTCAGCAGGGGGAGAACAGCAGGGAAGGACAGGAAAGGGGAGGGAAGAGGACTCAGCTCATGAGCTTTTATTAGGAGCATTATTATGTCTCATTAATTAATCTGAGCGCCGCTTTAGTGACGTCTCGGTCTCATTTCACAGGAAAAAATTACTCTGGATTGCCAAGTTAAATAGACAATTACAGGAAGACCAAATTATGCCTACATTGCATTCCCTCAGGGCACCAGGCCAAGTTCATGTCAAATCCATAATAACTAGACTACCCTCACTAAAAACAGCTCCTGTGCACATACGTCATGAACCATTTGTAATCTACACAGAGGATGTATTGATCTTCCTTGGGCTTCCTTTCTCATAAACTCATAATAGCAAAGACAGGATTTTTAAAATGTCTTACTCTCTGCAGCCCATATGCAGAGCATAAGCTGCGTTAACTCCAATAAAGTCTAATTAAAGTATAACCATTAGCTGTTTAATTTCCTTTTCCTATCCCAAGGGGCAGCTGCTTAGAGAACAGGAGGAGAAGCTTAGGACATTTCAGAGTAGGAATGCAAGATAAAAACCCTTGTATTTTCCCTGAAGACAGACATAAAGGTAAAACTCTCTTCGCCTGGGGAAAACCAACTTTCCAGATCTGCTTGGACTACAGAAGAGCTAGGAGATCCCTGTGAAAAGAAGAGATGTGAACAAATATGTCCAAGAAAATGCAATGCCCTTAAAAAACAGTTGACATGACAACTACTTACACCTTTGGATCTCACTATCAGAAGTCCTTCTCTCATCTGCAACCCTCAGCTCTTGGTCTATTCTTTCTCTCTTCCCCTCACGTGCAGGTCTGTCCTTATCCCCTAACCCCTACCTGATGACTCCCAGCTGGCGGGGGCCACATTGTTCCCAGTCCTTGTACATTCCCTGATCAATCCCCTCAGCTCTGGTGTTTTGGAGCCCCCTTTCAAGCACAAGTTACTCAGGACAATGAGTGCCAGTGTCTCAAGAATAAACTAGTGCTGATTGAACCAGAGCACCAAGAGCCTAGTACAACCACGACAGTGCAAATCTTCCTTTTTCCTTGCAGTCCCAATTTTTCTCAGCACTTCTCTCAGGCCAATTGCAATCTTTTGTTGTTGTTGTTGTTCTCCAGCTTAGAGTTCATGTATGAAATGTAAGAAGAGTTCATGTAAGAAATGATCTGGATGACAGTGCACCCCACTCACTTGTCTGCCCCGGGCACCTGCCCACTGCAGGAGATCTGGGTCACTCTCCCTCCTCTAGCACACCTCTCCTTGTCAGAGGAGGCACAGCCTCTCATTCTCTTTGCCAAAAAGGAGGAGGTGAGCTGAGCTCCATGTGGCTCTGTCCCCACCCAGACTTGGCAGGTCACCACCACCACCAGCCTGGCCACCACCGACAGTGGCAGTTAAAGTCATCTGCAATGCAAATCCCAGCAGTTTCCAACCCAGAAATAACACTTTTTTCCTCCCTCAGCTGCAGCCACATATCACTAAGCACACCAGAGACTATTCCCTTCTGCTCCACACTCTGATATTCACACACACATTTCTTGCTCCATGCTCCTGTCACCTGCCTTCCCACACCAAAGAGTTTGTTTTGTGTTTTAGGTTTTTTGGGGTTTTTTTGGTAAAACAGTGAGATGAACGTAACTGCATGGCCAGCCCCCAAAGAACAGCCATGTATGAATGTGCCTGCTAGCCTGGTGTAAGTTTTAGTATGGTGGTGCACATCCCCTCCATTGCTCTTGGCAAGCAAGGGTGACGCCATTGCCACATGGTTCACACTGGTCACGCTGGTGATATGGAAAAGAACAACTGGCCTCTTCAAAATGCCTTCCAAACTATTGTGAGGATCCTGAAAGGGGCTTTGTTTTGTCTTTCTTGCCTTAGTGCGGTACAAACGAGCAATGAGTGTTATTAAATCTCTGTTCCTTCCTCAGGCAGTAATGCTCTTTCCTTTTTTCTCTCTACTGTCCCAGTTTAGGATTTTTCATGATCCAAGCCAACCTATTCAAGTGACAAAGCAGATTGCTTTGCAGCATGGCCTCCAGCCAAAACTGTGACCTTTTTAACAGTGAGGTGAAATGGCAACATTTTGATTATCATGACGCTTTTGTTTTGGAGCAAGAAAAAGTTTTTTTATTCTTTAACAACCAAGGAGATTTTTACCTTACCAGAGGTTGCTTGCTCTAGAGAGGCAAGTTTCCAAAATTGTCAAAAAACAGTGATAACTATTTCATGTTTATCTTTGGAATTTATTAAATATTTTGTCAATTTCTCACAATTTTGTTAATATTTTCTTTTAAAAACTACTGTTGGATTTTTAAGCAACACTGCTGAGAAATGTAGGAAGGCCCTCAGCACTTTATGCCATATTGTTAGATGCATAAAGTCTGCTTTCTTATTATTTAAAATTTGAAAATTCATTAAAAAGAGAAAATCCCAAGGAAAAACAAAAACTCCAAAACTCCTCTTTGTGGTGGAGGCTGCTCTGCAAAGGGCTGCACACTGATAAAGGCTTTCCTGTTCTGAAATAGCAATAGGAAGAGGTGGAAACATCAGCTTCTTGTTTGGTTCTCAGCTCCAGCTCCAAGCAAATGCAGCCTGAATAATGTTGCCTTCTCCTTTGCTAACTTTTGTGAATTTAACCTTGATTTTTTACTTTTTACTTTTTTCTACAGAGAGTCCCCCCATTCTAAAGTCAGTTCCCTGCAAAATAGCTGAAGGGTCATCAGTGAAAGGAGATTTTCCAACAGTAAGAAGAATTTTGAGGCAAGAAGAGAAACTGCATGTAGGATGGAGCTCTGCCTATCAATTGATAATGCAAATGTTAATTTACAATCATCCTTTGAAAATATTTCATCTAATATTGAGATCCACAGAAAAAGAGAGAATCACAGGATACAAATGCTCAAAATGCTAACTTTCAATCTGTAAAGTCAGACTCTTCTTTTTAATTAAAAAAAAAAAACAAAAACCACAAATCTTTGTTTTTTCTTCAGCACCCACCAAAGGATTCTGTACATATCTTGCAAAAATTTTACAGGGGATGGAAAATCTAGAGTAGTTAGGGCAGCAAAAGCTTCTTACAGCCCAGGGCTATCCTTTTCTTGGCTTCCCCTCCACAGAGATTTGGAAATAAGGAAAAAAGGTTTGTGATTTTAGGAAGGTGTACGTTACCTGTTTTACCCAATTCTTAAGGCTTTTACACTGTTTACTAATGAAGGTGTAGACAAGTGCACCAAATGTACCTTCTCTAGGAAGGTACAGTCCACCTTGCCCAGCCTCATGTGAAATAGAAAAGCTCTTTTTCTGCACATGTGGACATCTGTCTCATCTTCTGTTCCTGCCAAATAACCATGGGTTCCTCCATTATTTACTGTGTTCTGCCCAGTGGAGAAGGTGTTTGTAAGGAGGGCGTTGCCAAGCTTCACAAGTCAACAGCATAATCTGCTAGTGCATGTTTTCTTCAAAGGGCCTTCACTCTCTTTGTGGTCACTCTGCCACTGAGTGGCTTGGGAGAAGGTGTTTACGGCAGAGGTGCTGCAGCCCTTCACCTCCTCTGGCAGTGTTGAGCAGTTGTAAAAGTCATCACGTAACGTCTCACTTTCCAAGGCAGAAGATGTCACACAGCATGATGAAGATGCTGTCTGGTGCATACTCCTCCAGCAGGCCAGGAAGAACATCTGCCACTAATATTTCTGCTTCAGCTCCATCTGCACCTGGTTGCTCTTTCTGCAAATTCCTGTGTTATTTTTCTTCCATATACCCAGACACCCTGCGGTGAGTTTGTTATCTTACACGGATTGCCATGGACAAAGTGTTCATCCAACAGATACAAGAAAAAGCAGAGAAATTAGCACCAAGTAACAACACTTCTTTCAGAACAGAAAACATATGCTTTTGTGGCTTCCAAGAGATTCCATGTATTGTGTGTCTCAATGTTTTCTCTTTTTACAAGGGTACGGCAGGAAAGGCTCAACTTCTGGCCCATTAGAAAGAGCCATGGCAGCATGTTTCAGGGTGGTAGGATAGCATGAATACACATGTGTTCCAAATGCTGTCAAATAAATCTTAGTATTGAGGACAGGAAGGAACCACACTGCAAATAAATTGAAAACAGAATCTGTAAGAAGACATCAGAGTCAGGATGAGATAACAGATTGGACTTGTGATGCCTACTGCACAGAGCACTCATCTTTCTCTTTCACCTCCTTCTATTTCAGTATAACATAAGGTTTGAAAGACCACAGTTTTCCTTGGAAAGGAGGAATTGTTAAGATGTTAGAGAAAAAAAGTATTGTCTTTCATTTACTGGTCCCTACTTGTTTAGCTCACAAGAGAAACCGGCACATAGAGCAGTTAATTCTTTATCATTCACGTCCCTTATCATGCCCTGAGGGCATGTATTGTGTGTGACTCATAATTAGTTTGTTTGTATAATAATAAAAGGAAAACAAGCAGCCCCATATCTCTGTCACACTAACAATGAGCTGACACATACTTAATCAAAGTAGAGGATGCTGAATTAATTCAAAGAGGTTGACTTTCAGAGGGACCATTAGAAAATTCTCCCAGAGCACTTAGTCACTCAGGAAGAGTTCAGCCAACACATGATGAAATCTGTCACATTCATTCCAGAATTAATAATTTCCCAGAAATTATTCAGTTGCCTTAATGCATTTTCAGACTTTGCCACAAAGTAGAGGGTGAATGAAAGAGTGATGCATCTAAATACTAAGTAGCTCAGCAAGTAGGAAAAATCTGCAGGGAAGTTTGCACACACTTCTGACACTAAGCCAAGAGCACCTTCCTGTGCCCTGGCAAAGCCTTCTCCAGTGGAAAATTTAGGGAAAAAAAGACACTCAGTTAACCAGTTGCTGAGAAAAAAAATGACAAATAGGACCGTTTATCAAAGAATCTCATTTTCACAGCTGGCCCTTTGTAAAAGTATTACAGGCAGAAATTGCTGGAACAGGAAGACAAAGTAATTGCTGGCCCTATGGCTGCTCTGCACATGCTCAGGATGGGACTGGCTGTTCTGTTCAGCTTTAGGTATTCCAGAAATACTACATCATTCACTGAAGCAATACAGGACATTTTGGGCAGACTCTAAGCATCACTGTGAGGTAGAGGATGAACAGATTCAGATACCTTGTCAAAGGATGGCCCAGCTCAGCAAAAGCCTGCTCTATTTACCTACATGAGACAAAAGCAGAGGAAAGATCTTCCATTTACAGAGCAGAAAGAGAAGAAACACAGCTTGCTGGATACATAAGTTCATTCATGAAGGCTTCTTTTTTCCACTTGAGCAAATATATGCCTTTCTCTAAGGCTATTCAGGAACATTACACATAGACATCTAAGTTCAGTTCTGTGTCCTTTTTTCAGGCTTATATCCATTACTTGATTTCCCAGAAAATAGTAATTTATTACATAGCACCAGATCAACTTAGGTGCCTAAAGAAACACATGAAGAAAAGGATAAATGCATAGAGGTCTGATGGAAGTACCTTTGATTTATCACATTAATAATGCACAGGTTTTCTCTTGCAGGTAATAGGGGAAAAAAAGGCTGGTAGTTTTGTAACTTAGCAAGAGTCACTTACATGTCTCCTGAATGAGGTGAGTAATAAAATTGTTATGAAATGCGTTTGGAGCAAGTCACACTGCACGTGCCTGACAGTCTTTTTTGGAGCTTAGTACTTGCACTCCTCAACTCTGCTTCCTTTCAGACAGTCTGTCTTTCTCCTGCTGATTTGCTCATTGGAGTTCTGCTTGCATTTACAGCACCACAACGGAAAACATGCGTGGACTGAGTCAGAAATGATCCATAGGTAATTCTTAAGCACAGACTAGCCAAGTCTTTAGGAAAAAAATATGCAATGTCAAATGATTAGTGATAGTATTTTCTTTACTCTGAGCAATTACTTACTCATGTTATATTTGCGGAAGTAGAAAAGAAAAAGAAAAAACATGAGTCATGACTTAAATTTGTCTCTTCTGGAGTCGGTAAAGGTACAAATTAGTGGAAGAATAATGCAATGTCATGGACACTGTTGCTTTTATTTCAGAGACCAGCACATTTTTGAGGGATTAAATGTGATGAATAAACAGTCTTTCCCAGTTCTGCTTGAAAAGCTTTGGCAACTACAGTGTTAATTCACATTATTTGACTTCTGCAGCCGACCAGGGAGCTTCCTGGGGAAGCCACAAGGAAGTTTGGGGCAGCATTCAGATTGACTGTCAGTCCAGCTTCAAGACAATTCATTTATCACCAAAAGGACATGTTGACTTTTGGTCAGTAGTTTGGTGATTTATGCCCAGAGGAGGCTAAAGTTTCCTGTGCACACAAATCATCTCGTTTTGTGGCCATCTGCTGACAAAACCAGGTAAGCCACTGCGTGTCTGGCCACCATTCAGAAAAAGTCAGGGTGTCCTCCTGGGGATTATGACCCTTCACTATAGAAGTTCAGGTGTTTCCAAAAGTAACCCTTAATTTACTCAAATGATAATATGAAACAGTATTTAAAAGAAAACTACAATTTTAAAGCTAAATAAAAATGAAAGCCTTAACCTAAATCTGTTTATGAAATAGCTACTAAAAAAAAGAGTAGGAGCAATTTCAAGGAAGTGTTACTATGTGACTACTCCCCCCATCTGCACCGCAAGTGTTGTGACAGCCGGAGTCTTCACAGTCATTTGTCACATGAGGACCACAATTCAACTTTCATATTCAGCAGAGGCATGAGAGCAGCAGCCACTGCTTCTCAGCAGCCCCAGCTGTTTTATTTGCACTTCCCCCACATGCTGTGCCCTCACTGCCTGGCTTCCCTGGCTGCCTGCAGTGACACCAGGGTTTGGCTGTGGGCTGATGGCACTGGGATGTCCTCCCCACTGGTGTGACCAGTGCCTCCCAGCAGCCTCAATTGCAGCAGGGTCATGAGGCTGGTGCTGGATGCCCGAGCATCTCGGCTCACACGTGTGCCTGATGGGGGTCCAGGTGTCACCCTTGTGCCATTTTTGCCTGAAATGACCATGAATGACCTGGTCTCTGCATAAGGCAGAGTCCTCTCTCCCTCTAGAAGCTCCTCTGTCATCCTCTGTGCTGCCTTTTGGAATCTCCTGGTGCTGTGAGCCAGCTGCTGATGCATGTCGGAGTATCCATAGGCAGAGATAGAACAGAGGTGCCCACTTCATCTGCATAGGCACCTCTCTGACTGTGCCTCTTACCAGCCTGTACTCAGGGCAGCACCAAAACTAGACATGGTGCTGTGAAATGCCCCAAGGCATGCCAGAAGAGAATGCTTAAGCCACATGCAGTCACCAGCAACAAGTAGCACATGGCCCAAGCATCACCAGCAAAAACTCCCCTTGATTTCATGGGCACACAGAGCCCAGACTGGCACCCGCTCCAACATTCCCAGGTCCTGAGCCTGTGTCCCAGGTCATTGCTACCAAGTCAGTGTAAAGCAGAGAAAAGAGTGTTTGCAGCCCGAGCCCAGTTCCAAAATAAGTTATCAGAGAGCTCTTGCAGCAGTGAATATCATCATTTACACAGCAGCTAGCAAAGTTCATCCTCTCAGTGCAAATATTTATGTGACAGACCTACGGCAAATGCCTCCCTTCTTGACACTTCCCTGTATTTACATACTTAAATAAAACTCCTCAACGACTCCCCAGAATGAGCCATACCAAACACAAGGTTGGACTCACAGTTAACATCACTTGTAATCCTTCTCCTCTGAAGCAAATCCTCAACATCCATTAAAACCACTTAAACCATCCATTAAGACCAGTCTTCAAAGCCTGCCCTCAAACACCCTGTCCCCCTTATCCAATCATTCCTGCTTCGGTACTCCCTCCTCCTGACCAGCAGGAATCACTTGTAAGACACTTCAAACCCTGGCACACAATTACAGCAGTTTCCTACTGATCCCATTACTCTTGTGCACACCCTAGCACCACCACCTGGGCTGCATTTCAGGCAGATGATCTTTCCCTTCTTCTACAGTTGTCTCTGATTAGAATAATTTCAGAAAGTCCTTGGAGAAGAAAGAAGATGGAGGAAGATTGAAGCAGGGTCATGTAACAGGATGTAAAGTGGGAAAAGCAGGTTGCAAGGTTACAGAAAGCAGTGACTCTTTAAAACTAATCTGAACTCTAGCCTATAGTGAAATTTAAGTAGCTGGTAACCAATAGCTGTGGATCTTTACCACCTCCAGTATTTCCCATAGCAAAAAAACAAAAAAAACAAAAAAAACCCCAAAAAAACCCACACAAACAAAACAAAAAAAAAAAACCCAACCAAAAAACCCCATATCTGTAAAAAAAAAAAAAAAACAAAAAAAAAAAAAAAAAAAAAAAAGAGAGAGAGAAAAAAAAGAGAGAACTCAAGGAGATGAGAAAACAGTGACATGAGAATAAAAACCCTTGGGATCCTAGGCAAAAACTGCAAAGGTGTTCCCTGGGTGGGGCTCTGGCGGCCAGCCTGCGATCACTGTAACTGTAGAAAGCCCACAGCTCTGAGAAATAAGAACAGAGCAGCAAGGTCATTGTGAAAGCTTGGAAGAAAACAGAGAATGATAAGATGTTACCAGAACCAATGCAACACCAGACTGGTGGCTCTTGAGCCAAAAAAGTACTTCCCACAGGTCTTCCCAATGACTTAGACTGGTTTCTGCACTTGGCCACCAGACAGTGAGATTTAGCACTCAGAAAAGAGGATGGAAGGTGGTTGTTTTGTTGTGTATTGCTACACAGCACAAAAGCAAGCTTGGCTCAAGAGGTATGTATAAATCACATCCAAATGGCAAGAATTTATTTATGATCTGTCCTTGACTCCTTCAAGTAAAAAACTACTTTTGCTAAAAGTGGACCTCACACATTTGAAAGAAATCTGCTCCTTTCATAGGGCCACTCAAGAAAAGGTACAGAGGGAAACATCAGAGAGAGAAAAAAATGTATGCAAGTCCAAATATTTATTTTTGAATGTGATTTTTAATTTTTTTTTAAGAAAAAAGGCAAGTGATTGAAACCTTAACATTTTTGCATCTGAGTAGCAGTTTAAAATCAATTTTGGCAGCAAACCAGTCTTATTTCCAGGAGCAAAACAGCAAGTCAGAAGACAAGAGCCGAGCTTTTGGGCATTAACAAGGGACAGAAGGGCTCCCTTTATGCTGCACCTCAATGAGAAACTTGCTGTTGAAGAATCAAGCAGCATTTTGAGGTATTCCCATGAATGGTGGAAGAAAGGCAGGGAAGGGGCAGGCTTGAGAACCTGCAAGTACAAGGTGTTCTTGTAGTACTGTTGGCTGCCCTTAGAAAGGGTTGGTGGGGAAGACATAATATCTGAGAGCATTTATCTCTTTCCTCTCTATCTCCATCTCTCTTTTATTTTAATTCTCAACAAAGCATGTGGAAAGATTACAGCTTTTTTCCCTGGATAGAAAAGGAACATGTTCTGAAATCTCAAAGTTTTGCAGGACAAAAAAACTCCTCTCTGACCAGCTCAAAGGAAAAACCAAATCACCTACAGGACCTGCACAGGCACACTCAGGAAATATGACCCGACCAAGAGCTTACTAATGCTACCATAAAAGAATTTTTCAGCCCCTGCAGAATTCATGTACCTTTCTTTGCTCTATGACTTTGGCAGTTTCTCCAGTATTCCAAGCAATAAGTCTTGTCTGCTGCATTTCTTTTCTTGCATGGCTACTTTTATACAACTGAAATATTTTCCTGTGATCATTCTTTGTCATAGATATGTGTCAGACTTCAAATAAATAGTCAGACTACTATATTTGTAATTTTTCCTCCCATATCCCCTGTCCTGGTTCAGCAATTGGTATTTTCCAGTCTCAATATTTTTTTCTATTCTTTCTAGAAAGTTTCTATATTATTATTTTAATTCCTCATGCATTAAAATGGAAAATTCACAATAAAAACTTTATCTTTCCCTTCCCAAGATAATCTAAAATAAGAATATAATTTCTTTTATATAGTGTCCTAGATTAAAGAGATTTTGAACTGAGAAATTTGGTTGGTAGTATTTGATTCCTGCAGCTGTTTTCGTAGCTGGAAAGAAGAGAGTTTCTACACACAGCACTGAGACAACTGAGACCTTGAGGGTAGAGTCTAAATAAAATCATATGAAATGTCTCTGCTGCAAGACACAACCCATACCAACATCACAGTGCACCCAGGACCTGATCCATCCTCACTGACATTAAATCAAAGCCAGCAATATCCATGTGGATACTGCCAGGAGACCTTCCCGCCCTCACCCCACTGCCTGGGGTCTGATCAAAGCACTCACAGAATCCTGGGCATGGCATCCCAGCAGCCTTACCATATGGAGGTACTAAAGCTGGCCAGAGGGAAAAAGCATTTCTGCAGCCTGCCCAGTGGTGGGCTGTACACACCCTTCACCTGGGCAAGGCAGCAACTGCCAGCAACCATCTCCCTTCCCACGCAGAGTGCTAGGGACTGGGGCCACTATGTGTCCAACAGGATGGAGAAGCCCTGTAGATGCAAAGCAGGCACTGAGAGCTCCCACTTCCACATCTCACAAAAGGCAGGAAATGGGAGTCTTCCTCATGGCCTTGCTCACAAGTTTGGCTTGCCACGTGTGGCCGAAAGTTGGGGGATGAAAGCTCCCAAAGCTGCCATCACCCTTTTCTTCACAGTCTAGGGAAGGAAGAGAGGGGAAAGGGTGGCTGCTCACCTCACAGGAATATGGTGATCTTGGCTCAGGAGGGATACTTCTGTGTCCTTGTCCCACTTAGGTCCTACTTCAAAGCCAGAATTGCCCTTTCTCTGTCCTTTTCAGCTGATCATGACTGTCACTTGAGTCTTATGGAAGACCAACTTGCCAGAGCATGTAGGATCAGCTGGTGGTTCAGAAGATGCAAAATGAAAGGGTTTCAAGCACATTGGTCTTGGGCTTGCGGATAATTTCTCTTCTCCCATCCTAACAGGTAGCACTGACAAGCACATTCAAGAATACAAAGCCGCTTTATGACTCCCAGACACCCACACATACTAGGACTTTTTCTGCACCAATTTATGAACCTGTAGTTCAAAGACAAGTAGTGACAACTAATGCAAAGATACCCAGTGTCCCTGTCTGCCATAATTCACATGTGCACAATAAATACATAGTCCCCATACCAAATGCAAAGCATATAATCAGCTTCTCTGCTCTACCAAAACAAATTTACTCAAGACCACATCCCAAATAAATTATATACAACTTGAGCTCCGTAATACCCCACAAAGAGCCAACCTCCAGCTCTGGAGGTCTGCAGCAGTATGTAACCTACTTTGTTTGGCAGAGGAGGTCTTCTGATGTGCCACCTGTGCAAAGTACCACCTCTATCTCCAGTGCTTTTCTAGCAACTGATCATGCTTAATCTGCTTCATTGGTACTTGTTGGGAGAAACAACACTCTTCATTAAAATATTCAGCTGAGCCACTCTTACCAGAAATTTTGGCTCACAAAAGTCTCACTGTGGAGCTGAAAAGACAGGGGGAGAGGGGGGAAACCTACTGCAAGCATAGATTGTGTGGTTGTCTTTGGCAAAAAAAGAAAAGGCAACCATGAGAATCTGTTCCTCAGCAAAGACCAAGTTCAGGGCTGCTTTCCATGCTGACTTCACAAATTAAGCTTGTATAAAAGTGATGACTTTTGGGTTGAGGGATAGCCAGTCAAAGAGGTGACCAACACATAGCTGAAAACTTAGATACACAGAAATCTCTGCCCATAGCAGAGGTTGGAATTAGATGATCTTTAAGGTCACTTCCAACCCAAAACATTAGACAGTTTCATGATTCTATGAAATACCTATGACATCTTTGTTGAAAGCTGGGAAAGGAAATGATTGTCAAAAAAAATTTAAAAAAATTTTAAAAACCCCTCAACAATTAAATCAACCATAGGACCAGGATGCAGTGTGGAATATATCTTGAAAAAGAGACTAAATAATAAGGACACTGTCCAAAGTAGCCAATAACTAGAGCAAAGCAAAGACTTTCTAAAACAGCTCTTCTGCTTATCTGCACATCTGCAGTGTAATGGAAAAAAAGAAAAGGCAGATTTGGATAACAGTAAAAACAGAGAGAAAGATTACTTGCCTGTTTGTGGAAGGCCTTGGGTGGACATGGCAGAAGAAGGGATGAGCTTTGGGTGACAGTGTCATTAGATAAAAGCAATTCCAAGACAGAAAAGGTGGTGATGATTAAGAGATGGATGGACAGATGGGGGCAACAGTGAGACACGGCCTGTATCCAAGTCAAATGACACTATAATCTCAACAACCTGAGGGAGATAATATGATCTGTATCAGGCCAAAAACAGAGCCCAGCCTATTTTCCATTGCCACTTTACTGCTTTGTAAAGACCTGACAACATTGAAGTCTAAGCTGAAATAACACACTGCAAGTTTTCCTTTCCAAAGGAGAGGAAAGAGAGGATGTAATCCAACCATACAGATTCACTTTTGCTGTAGCACAGCTCTCGTAAACTTCCAGTCCCGTTTAATGTTTTGAAAAGAAGAGATAGGGTAGAGATTACTATTATCCTCATGGGCAGGTGCAGGGGCTCAGTCTCCTGCTCAGGTTTGCTTGACTGCACCCATGAGAATACCCTTGAAGGCAACTCCCTCCAGCTAGGGAAAGCATGAGACTGTGGCATGAGAACAAGGTGACACCAAGGGTCTGGGGGACCACCATGGGGCTGTAAACAAGTGTCCCTACCCAGCTCAGCCTATTGCCCCACCAGGTGCACCAAGGTCACAAATTCCGCAAGTTATGTAAAAAAAAACCCTTCTAAATAGTTAAAAGACCTATCCCCTGACAATTCTTGCATGCTATTTAAAACTCCTCTCAAGGAAGAAAAACAGGAGACTCGATACACAGAAATACATCCCCCCACCTGGAAGTAATGCTATAAAAAGGAAGTCACTTAAAATAGGATTTGGGCTGCAATGACATTCAATTCCAGCTTCCCAGGCTCTGTGTGGATTCAGAGCCCGGACTGTAATAATCATTCCTATTTCAGCAGCAGGAAGAAACAAGACAGGTCAGTGTGTGATGGTTTAGTTGTTAGTGGTTGCTCAACATTTAGAGGCACAGTATCCCCTACATTTTGGGACCCTCCAGTTCCATCATGTGCATGTGATACAGAGGCCAGAACATCCATAGCCAGTCAATTCTTCATTTTGTGCTGCTCATTGACTACCCACAGCATCAGGGCAGTTTCCAACAAAGATCTCCTGCTGAGCACTGCCCAATTCTGTCAACTGCACAAAAAGGGAGAATACACAGACAGAACTTAGGAGGCAGCTTTGCAGGTGCTCCATACACTCTGATGGAGTCAGAAGGTGAATTAGGGTCAATAGTGTTTTGTTTCATTTGCATGTCCCTCCTCTCCCCATCAGTTAAAACCGATTGCATGGCTGTAGGGATGTAAAAGGTGCCTCTGCCCTTTTGGGCAGTCATTTCTCCTATTAGCATTTGGCAGGGTTTGATCTCTGTGTCTAGTATTCTAAGGGCTTGAAAAGCTGGCTGGTACTGGATCTGAAAAATCAAAAGGTGGCCTATGACTGCAGTCACAACAGCCTTCTAGGCAAGTCAAATTCCTTGAACCCATTTCCACAAACAAACAAGAATCTGGAATGAGGCAGGAGATCACTAGAAGCACGTGAAAGAAAAGGGATAAACACACTCTTTGGCTCAGCTCTTGTAAGCCATCGTATTACATGTTTGTGGTAAGAGGGAGATGTTTTATTGGAGAAAATGTTACCAAGCAACTTTTCTACATAAAAATAACTCATTAATGGAGAATAACCCTGGGAAACAGCTGGAAATGACTGCAACTAAACCTCAGTGCAAAGTGCTAAGCCCCAGAAGAGATACCGTTGCAATATGGGCATGTGCATTGCATGACTGCACCTTCTGGTCACTCATCCCACT
This sequence comes from Ammospiza caudacuta, assembly GCF_027887145.1. Classification (NCBI taxonomy): domain Eukaryota; kingdom Metazoa; phylum Chordata; class Aves; order Passeriformes; family Passerellidae; genus Ammospiza; species Ammospiza caudacuta. The sequence goes on along the minus strand of NC_080595.1, from coordinate 22,167,916 downwards.
CCAGTGTTCACTGAAATCATGATTGTAGATCCTGAGACATCAGAAGTATAAAAGCTTTTTATACCACATGAATAATAGCTCTGCTAAGAAGGTTTAAAAAGTATTTTTGCCTGATTAAAAAAAAAAAAAAAAAAAAAAAAAAGTGGTTTGAGAAATGGAGATGAATGAAGTTCCACTAAAAAAAGACTGAATACCAAGGGAACCAAGGGAGCAAAAAAGAACATGGGCTTCATGGTGGGTTACTTAAAAGCAGTTAAAAATAGGTGAATTCAGTAGGGTATCCTTTAATTTTCCATCTGTATTTTAATTTCAAGTTGTCTTCCTTACTCTGGGCTCTCTTCTCGAAGGTACAGTAAAAAACCTCAAAAAATCCATAATATTCCTCTGTATCATCTTTTTTCTCCCTTGGCTGCCTCTCTTACCAGAAAAAAAATACAATAAGATCTGTTTGAGGTGGCCTGGTCATGTTGACAAGCGAGTCTTTAACCAGAAGTAACACAAGTATAATCAAAACCACATGGCACTATTTCAGGGAAGTATGTGAGCTGCTGGAGTGAAGGATCTACTGTATATGGAAAAATTGGTGTCTCTCTGTTGTATTCCTCCAAAATGGCACAAATAATCTTCCAATGTTTTAGGACTGAAGTTTGCTGGCTTGGATGATTTATTTACATTCATTATTTATTTACATAACATTTATTTACATTCAGCCTTACCTGTATAAGAAAATATTTGACCATCCTTATCCTCAACATTAGTGAGAAATACCTTACCTTCTTTCACCCAGCTCTCAGAAGTAGTTTCTCCTGGATAAATGCAGGAAGAAATAGCAAGCAGAGATCTCACATAGCCTCTAGGCTGCAAATGAATCGTTATCTACACAATGCTTTTCTTCCTAAAACCCACACATTGTCAAGGTTATTTATAGGACTTCTCTTAGCAGTAGGTGCTAGGATTAAAAAACAGCCAGTAAATTTCAGGGGTGCGCTGAATGCAAAGATGATTCTGGTTTTGCACTTTTACTGGGTACTTTGGGAAGTTTTGTCTACGACCTTGGAGTTTTGTGGGGCCCTCAAAGTCAAAATAATAAAATTTACACTGTTAAAGATTATTTATTGAGCTGAGAGGTTGCAGCATCATGTCTGGAATGGTGGGTAACTTTTTAGCAAACACCCTTTGCTGCTGAACAGGGGGTGGATTGCAAACTGAAAATCGCGTTGTGCTTTTGGGAAGTTGGGGTTTAGTTAAAAGAGATTTTTCAAAGGTGTTGCTGACAGGTAACAGCTTAAATGCCCCTTAGTGCTTTTGAAAACCTCTTTGCCTTTATGAACCAGTTCACAGGTCCAGCCCCTTTACACTGCTCAGGCAAAGCAGCGCCCTGGTTAACTGTTTGAGACTCAAAGCGGTGCCAGGAACTCCCATGTCTGCATTTACACACTTTTCTGGGCATGCTGTCAGGCTGAGACAGCTTTGCACCATGTGTGGGCAGCTACCAGAAGAGTTCAGCACATCCTCTCTTAGAGGATATCTTGCAATAAGGTCTAGAACAAGCTCCAAGATCCCTTTTCTCCATGTTGCTCGGAATTTCTCTCGGGTTGGCTGCAAATGCCTAGTGCTTCTTTTCTTCTCTTCCCCCAGCTCTTAAATGGGAATGAGCCATTTTATTTGAACACTTGGCTTTCCTTGCAGTAGTTCTCAAGAAAAAGTCAGTAGATGCCTTAGAATCTGGCTGTGCAAGCAGATAGGACATAGGACTGGTAGTCAGAGGTTACAGCTTTCATCCCAGCCCTGCTTCTAGCTGGGTATTACATGCAGAAGGACTCTTTACCCCTCATTTCCATGCCAAATATTTGGACTGGAAGCACTTTGGCTTAAGGATAACTCCTTCTTACATTTTTGGACAACATCAGCCTTGGCAGAACTTTGCTTTTAAGTGAATCCAACCACAGCAGTAAAAGGCAGCCCATAGACAAGGCCTCAGGATAATGAACAAGATCATTACAGTACACAAATGGTTTTAAGCTGAAGACACCAAGAACTAAACCCATTGAAGATAAAAAAAGTTTCAGCTGAAGACGCTGCTTGACCTGATGAAATTAATGATCTTGTGCTACTCTACAACTTGACTTTTCCCTACTATTTTCACCAAGTCATTCCCACCAAACCATCAATTAAAGATAAAGTTTGCTATTTACACAGCTATGCAGCACTGATACAAAGTATTCCAGCTGTATAAATAATCAATTGGGCAATTGCTTTTGATTTAGGCAAAAGTTGTAATTGCTACTATAGGGCTATTTAAAGAAGGTGCTCTTCCTGTTAATGGCTAAAATAAAACAAGTTGATGGATCTGTCATCATTCTTGATGAGTGGATGCCAGCATCACAACTCAATTCCATAAAACTGACTGTCACTAGCACCTTTCTGGCAGTATCTTCCTGAAGAAAGGTCCATGCCTGAATCAAGGGGACAACAAGCTTTCCCCTGACTCTATGGCCTCTAGACACTGAAGCTCACAGATACTGCAGTAAAGTCAGTTGGTCTGCGAGTCTAAAACATTTATTTGGAAATTATGATGCCTGGCATTTCTCTGAATGCTACAAAAAGTGCCGTGTTAACTCACTACCTTGTTATTCAAAAACCTGTGGTGTTGACTCAAAAGCATGCAACAATGCTCAAAACAGGAAACAGACAAAGGGAATGTGGTGGGGATAATGAGACCAGGCAGAAAATCAACAAGAAACAAGGACATTTTCAAATGATCGCATATTCATGGGAAGTTTTTCATATTGTCTTGAATTCACCTTTCTTCCCTGATCTTGAATCTTTAACTTCCTTCATGACAGCTAGTATTCTATATGTAGGGTTGATATACAGAGTCATTCATAAAACTATGAAAGTAATTTGCTCAAGAGAAATTGCAAAAAGCCTACAACTGTGGTCCAAGCCAGGGGACAGCAAGAAGAACAGTTATGTTAGTTCCTGGCAGAGGAAAGTGGGCAGGGCAGGCCCTGCAGAAACACAGCAATAGGTAACTTTTTTAGGACAGATTACAATGGTCATACCTATTGCACAGACTATGAACTTCTACTCTTGATTTTCCTCATTAAACTTTTGCTTTATTTACAGAGTGAGAAGAGAGGAAATAAAAGAAAAACAAAACCAAAAAAGAGCAACTTCATGAAAGAACAGGAAGCAAAAGTAAACTAATTTCAAAAATTTTAATGGTCACCTACTCCTTGAAACTGAGAAAGTGCAGAGTAAGATGTGCAAGAAAAAATTCTTCCTATTTAGGAGACACCTGAATACATTCCTGCATAATAGGTGGTGATCAGATTTTAGCTAAAATAAGGGTATAGGGACACAGAAACCCAACAAAGGAGTTGATGTCATATGCCTCTGTGACATGACAGAAACATGGAAAATTTAGAAGTAATATTTAGTTGTGCTGCTCACATGCTTTTCACAGATGAACTGAGGAACTTTTAAAAAACACAACTGTGTTAGAGTGATCTTTAACAATTATTTGGGTCCATGGCATTTGTAGGAACTGGGAAAACCAGCTTGGCCATAAGAAATCCTTCAAGACCTATTGTCAAATGGGTATTACAGGTGGTTGTCCTCTCTGAAAACAGGTCAGTTTTGAGGGATGCAAGTGTTTGGAAATCAAGAGACAGTCTGATTCTACCTGCATTGAGAAGCACAGGAGGGATGTATTCCCAGATGAAATACATCTCTGAATTTGGTGAGAATACAAATCTGTTGAAAAGAAAGGACTTTTTGGTTGCCTTCCCAAAAGTGTTTTCCAGACTACACAGCACTTATAAGGAGAAGTAAAAAAAACCAACAAAAAAAAAAAAACCAAAAAAAAACCCCAAAAAAACCCAATAAAAAACCCCAAAAAAAACCCCAAAACCAACCCACCCAAATCAAAACAAACAAAGCTCCAACAAACAGTTAAATAGAAGCCTTACAAGGTTTTGCTCAATAAATATGAAAATATGTTATCCAAAATGAGGTTGTGTTTGCCAACACCCTGCTGGGGACATCAGCCTGGTGGCTGTGCTGGAGCAGGGTGGGCTCTGAAACACAAGTGGAACTCTGTGCACCCTGGTTTGGGATGGCCACTACTACTTATTTAGAGGCAGTGGGATGAACTGCTTACAGTTATTTGGTTGGTCCACCCCTAAACTGATTGGGCTGGGATTTATTGTTGAGTTAATTGTAAGTGAATGCTCTTAGTTGTCACAGCATACTGCATTTTAATTTGGTTAGTTAGCTTTCACCAAGAGCGAGCAACATGCTGTAGGAAGAGAAGCAGATAAATCTAATTTAAGTACCTTCCCTGTTTTGTCAGGAAAAGGACAGGTCACCATTGTTTGGGAATAAAAGGTCAAAGTCCAGTCTTTGCCCAGTCATGCACAATCATCATAGAAATCCATTTCTCACTGTCAGCAAAAGACAATACAGAAATAAGTGCATGATGACATCTACTTGTGTTAAAAATAGCAAAATAAAATAAACAAAAAAATCCCAAACTAAACAGCGACAGCAGCCTGTTTAGTTTAAACATCATGGTATTGGCCCTTTAAGCAGATGAGATTTGAGCCTCTGGGAGTATCTGGATTGAATCTCCCATGCTTTTGCAGCAAAAGGGTCTCTCGTCACTTGCTGCTCTCTCCTTTTCCCTTCATAGTCTCACACTTGTCCCAGGTGGCTGAGCTCCAAGGCACCATTGCTAGCCAATTGCCTGTGCCATATTCTCCTGGGTGGAATAAAGATCCCTTTAAAAATAATTGTGTTTCAGTGAGGAGGGAGGCAGAAGGGCATGCTAGACCTGAGAACAAGGCTAGAGAGCTCCGGCTAGGGAGAAAAGCTGGTCTGGCCTGTTTGTTTGCCTCTCTAAAGTGCTGCTTTAGGCTCTGACTCCAAGTTCAAGATTTTCCATGCTGAACCTGATTTGAACCTGAATCAGGGCCCAAGTTTCTTTTGGCCATAAATTAGTTTAGGGACAAGATCGGTCCAAAGACACATGTGAGCAACTCCTGTTGGAGTTAAAGGCTGATGTGTGTGTGCACGTCTGTACAACTGGAGGAAGGTCATGACTACGTGCCTATTTTATAAACTTTGGGTACTTGTTTGATGTGTTTTTGCCTTTCATTGTCTCTGTGCTCAACAGAGATTCTTGTTTCTCAATGTTTGGAAAGAACAAGGCTTCTCCTGACACTAGTTATTCCTCACGGAATACATCATATGTAATTCGTGCCCGATTTCCATCTCAGTCAAATGTTTAAAATCAAGTGCTAGAAATGAAAAGGTCCAGTGCTATGTCCCTCTGCCTGCCATGTACATGTTGGCTCACTGTGGCTGATGGGAGTGAGCCAAAGCTATTCAAGATATTCTGCAAGACTGAAAAGTTTGAATCATCTTCCCTGTACCTTCTACACAGCTCTATGCCTCCTCTGGGATCTGTGGGGCTGCACACATCACACGTAAACAGCAAGGGGTTAACCTGGAGCAGGTAGAGGATTTGTCCTAAAATAAAGCTGATAAAAGTATTCCCCTTCAGAAGACCCATCTCCCAAAGATTCTTATCCATTCTGAGATGTCTTTTTCTCCATCTGGAAAGAAGGCCACTGGATTTGAAGATAAATCTAAAAGTGTTAATTAACCTGCAGGTATTACAAGACAGGAAGAAAAAGGTTACTGGGAGAGCACTATGTAACAAGCAGGGAGCACATGGAAAGTTTATTACAATTTTTTTTTTCCCCATATCAGAGGAGATCACTGAAGAAATAAAAGCCAACTTGAAGAGAGAGTGGCAGCCTCACACCTTGAATAAAGCAAAGATCCTGGACAAATACAGAATTAATTACTTCTTTAAGCACCAGATGAAGGCTGTGTATCACGATGTGTATCAGATGAAGGCATGTCATCAAGGGAGATGACTTGATAAACATCTAATGGTTGCTCTGTTCTGGTCCCTCTCTACAAAGGGCCAGTGTTGTTTCCATGGCATATGTGACTTAGAAAATGATAGTTTGCTTTCTGGTTATGATAACCTTAACCACTTAACAACTGCCTTTGTATACTGTGTTCAGGAGCCTTTTCTGATTTTCTCATGAAAATTATAGCGAAAGTCAGTTCAACATCAAGTATAGAGCTGTTCTGTGCGTGGAAAAAAGGTAATACCTCCAAGAACAGCACAGTATGAAGTGGATCTCCATACCTTCCAGCTCTCAGGGAGAAGGGAAAACAACACTGGATCATATTTAGCTTTGGCCTAAGCGGGTGCAATTCCCACTGGGATTTGCACCTGCTTATGCCAGGACTGAGTAGGGCTCATGGAACTTGCAGGGTGGTCATGTAATTAAATTACGTGCTTGTTCAGTGTATTTTTATAATGAAAAATGATGCAATATTTTTTCAAAAGGACAGCTGTGCATTATTTAAAAAAAACAATTATCTTCATTACCAGTTTGCTCTTACTATTCAGCAGATTTTCAAACCATTGAGGCATCTTAAGCTTTTGTCTTTAGACAGGAGCACTGACAGTCTGAATTATACTCTGCTTCCTCCTTATTAGAAGTTACTTATAATAAAAATACTGCCACTGTGGTCTTCAGTTCAATGAAGTCCATTGTAAACTCCCCAGTATAACATAAACCTCCCTAAAACACATAAAATTATTGGCTTCCAAGACCAGTCTCACTGAAAGAAAGCTCTGTATTTAGTCTTTGCTTAAAACACAGGTATTTGGTAGGATGGAATTCAAACTCCCAACACAGTTTTAAAACGTTAAGTCCAAGGAAAGTTGACACAGACCATGTAATTTTAATTAAAGAAAGTTTTTGCTCGTTTATGGCCAACAGGGGCATTGTAACATTGACATATCGATGCTAAATAATTATGAGTCCATAAATAATTCAGTATATAAAAATGTTGCATGGCTGGTGCCAGGTAGCGAAGGGAAATAGCACTGAAATAGTTGCTGTGCCATGTTACTGCTACAATGCCAGGGGATAGACAGGTAATGTGATCTAACAGCTATCCAAACAGGGAATGCCACAGGCCACACTACACACAGAGAGCATTTGGAAGTATAAAACCAAAAGCTGCCCAGTTTTTCCCCCTCAGTATTTTAGCACCACTGTCACAGATGAAGATAAAGCTTTAGGAGTGGTACCAAGGAGAAAGGCAGCAGAGAAATCACATGCAGAAGGAGAAATATTAAAAAGCAAATTGATGATGAATTTAAGATTTTTTTTAAAAATTGTTATTCTAGGAGCTAGGAAAATACCACAAACTTATTTCCGTGGATAATCATTCACCTTTAAGACAGAATTCAGTTCAGATGGGATCCTGACCCTTTGGTTTCCACTCTCTATGGACTTTCAAAGGTCAAATATTTGTTGGCATGAATAACTGGGGAAAATAAACTTTAACCTTTCACTCTGGAGTATTGATGCCAGAAAGATGGTATTTTTAAAATTAATTTATTGTAAAGTTTGGTAAAGAGTCTTTCAGCTCTGGACCAAATGAAACACATCACACAAGTTTTTAATGGGAACTATGTTCATGAGGTTTCCCAAATATGTTTCTGCTCTGTGGTATTTGCTGCGATAACACTTGAAACTGTACATGGCTGCTTTGAGATTTTTTAAGCAGTGAAAATGAGGATGACAGGAAATCCAAGGCCTAAGGCAGGTACAATCAAGCAATCTGTCTAAAGCTTCACAGAGAGTTGCACACAATTGAAAGTGAAATTAAAACGTTCCCCCCTTCTTTAACTATAAGATAGTAAGCATATGCCAAAATTTCCTAGGAATGCTCATCACCTACAAAAGCTCCATGGCTTAAGAAATACTTTTCCCTATTTGCTTTCCAAGATTATCCTTCCAGGTTCATCTGCTACTTTTGTGCTCCTTTCCCTTTGGAAAGGCTCAGTGGTTTCAAGTAGCTCTTGATTATGAGAGTTATATTGATTATGGGTTATATGGTCCAAAATTAAGACAACTGACCACGTGTGCCCAACAAAGAGTCAACCAACACAGCTCAAACAAGAATATTAACAGCAAACACTTTGCACTGGATAAAACTTGTTTATTTTATCCAAAGAAAACAAAGGTGCTAGGAGATTTGGTAAAGTCAGGGCTTGAAGTACAACTGCTGAAGAGGAATAAAAAGGAAATGCTTGAACTGCTCCTTGCATCTGCCAGAACTAAGACTACTACGGTCCAAGAAAACCCTTTCAGCCAGCATACTGTATGAGTTTAGTAATTTACCCTTGAAGATTTAGTTTTCCATGCTTGGGTTTGGTTCATTGCCCCTCTCACACCTATTTTCAGATCTTTGTGCACACTCCAAGCTGTCCCTGTAAGTACAGTCATGTTTGATTTTCATTAGTGTTTTAGAGCAGAAAAAATAAAGAAACCCTTTCCCTCAAGGAAATAGTCTTCAAATATCTTGTTCCCAGATCAGTGTCTGTACATTCAGTGCCAGACAGACACAGCCAGTCCTGCACATAGTGCTGGAAGGCCAAGCAGCACTAGGGCTGTGAGAAAACCAGGTCTCCTCCAGGTTCTCACATGCTGGCCACCAGCCACCACTGCCAGGTCTCTGCAAGTGGTTTACGAGCAGCAGAAGTGCAAAATAAAGCCCAGGGACACTTCCATGTGCCAAGGTTGCTGAGGGGGTTGTTTTGTATTGACCCCACGTAACTCCGGTCCCATCTTCGCTGCAGGTGCAGCCTTTTTTCATCTTTAAAAAAATCAAGACATTTCCTTTCCCATAGTTTGGGAAAAGAATAGGCTGATTCTACTCCAACCAAAATGGTACCTCCCACTGAATGATTTCTTCCCTCTCATTCCGTTCCTCCCCCAAAAGTGACAGCTGCCTTGTGAATGCTGTTACAAGAACCAATGTTACAGTCAGACCTGACCGCTTGTTAGCACTGTTTGCTCAACTCAAAACCTTAATTTCTCCTTTTTTAAAAAAGGGAATATACTCAGGCCCCTAGACTCTCTTCTCAGGTTGTTGTTTTGCACTAAATAGATTATTTGGCTGTTATTTTGCACTGAGTTGGTATTTTGCACTAGGTTTTTATCCTCGTGGGATTCCCCTCTTGGATCACAGGGTCTTTCCCCGCCCAGCCCCATGGTGGTCTCTCCCCAGGTTACTCCCTCCCATTGCTTGTGTCCCATTGGCTGTGTTCCCTCTTTCTGCCCGTATTGCCCTGCATTTAAAATCTCTCGCCGTGAGAGATTCTGCCTTTTTTCCCTCAGGGATGTCGCCTCGATTTCCAAGGGGCTCCTATCTAGGAATAAAGCAGGACTCTGGTCCTGAGAGCAAAAAGTGCCTCGAGTCTTTTACTTTTGTCCTTGTAAGGCTGTGAGGGGCGAGGGTCCAGAGCTAGCCAGATTGGACCCTCAAAGGCTCTGAGAGAGGTCAGTCTTTATAGCAGATGAAACCGAACTTCAGTTGTGGATCCCAAATGTGGGCTTGTGGACTGGCTTCACGGAGCTAGGGAGTAGTGTAGACAGGAGGGTACCCTTGAGTCTTCATGATGACTCAGAGAGCTTGCAGTGGTCACTTATCACCACATTTATTTAGGAGGGGAGCTTTGCCAAGGCTCAGCACTGCCCGTATTCTATCCCATCCAAACCAATTAGGCATTGGGGATGTTTTCAAACCCAAGAGGACCAGAGCATGTTTAGGACAGAGGACACAAGTGCTCAGTTCACTGCAAAAGAGACACAAACCACCCACCACAAAGTCACATGCACACCAAGCATTGGGAATTCTAATAAAATTATCACTTTACTGTTTGCTGAATGCTGCCAGATGATAGAAAACCAAAAGAAAAAACGCAGCTTGAAGGAGGATCTCATGACTAAAGGGCTTTGGGCTTTTAATCCTGAGTGATTCATTGATTCATTGATCAGAATGCACAGGCTCAGGAGAAATGAAGACAAAGCCTAAAACAGAGAAATCTAAGCAGGACAAAAGCAAGCTGGATAACACAGTCCACAGTTTATTGTTACAAAATGAGCCTGGGCTGGCAGAGAGGCATTGCTGACTTCTGGGTGGCTTTTCCACCAGTTCTAGGATCCATTTCCCTGATGGAACAGAGGAATCCCTGTAGGGAAGCCACCAATATGGCTACTACAACCTTGGTGGAGCCAGCTTTGACAATCACATACCTTTGTACACATTTTTTAATTGGTCAGAATTAGGAGTCAGGGCTTTTACCTTATTTTATACCACCTTTCCTATGAGGCTCCATGATCCCCTAAAAATAAACCAACAAAACCCCTAACATTATTTCCCTGGCCTGATAAACTCAGTTCAAAGGGAAGAGCAACATGTGCCTGTGCAGATGGTTTGCTTTCCAAGAGGGCGTGTGATTTGTCAAATTAACACCTGGAGAATGAGACAAGGAGGAGTTTCATCCCCAGGCAGAGTCGGTCATCCTCTGAGTTTCCTCATGACCTCTTCTGCAGAGGCAGCTCCCAGAAGCGGGAGAGAGTGAGGGGATGTACACTTGCCGTGTGTGGCCTAGCTTCTATTCCCAAGCTCTTAGCTCCTTAATTACCCTCCTTCCAAAGGGTCAGGCTTTGGCCGAAGATTACCCTGCACTCAGTTATGTCTCATCCTAATGAATGCTAATAAAAAGCATTTAGATGACTGATGCAACGTAAAACTCTGCCTTATTTCATTGCATCTGCTTAATAAGAACCTCATTTAATATCAAATTACTGCCTGCTCAGCCAAGGCCTTGTATTTGTGGTAACAGGACCGTGAGGTGGGAATCAAGAGCTGTAATATGGAAATTCCTCACTAATATTCTCTGCAGGGCTGTGCAATTACTTAATTCATTTAGCTGAGCCAGTCTGATGGTTCAGCCAACTGTTTCACAACACTGAGCCTAATGCTAGGCAACTGGCCTCCCCATGGGCCCGTCCTGCAGGATCGCTTTTCCTGGGACCCAGCTATTAACAGTTGCTTGGGGGATTTCAAAGAGGACCAGATAGTGTTACAAATGAATGGGTTTGTAGTAGCGAACATGAAATCCCGCTTCCTCCCAGTCAATCAAATGCCAGCCAGAGCATGCCCCATGAAACAGCGGCCACAAAGAAACAGCATGGCTGAGTTTAACCTCTGTTATGTGCATCAGGGAGCATCAGTGCATGGACAAGTATCTACATTTAAAAATATTCCCTCTTGCAGTTTTAGAGAACACTGCTCCAAAACTCCACTATCCCTCCTTCCCACAGCTGCTTGACTCAGCTGACTCCTGTAGAAACTAAAGTTCTCCATACTGCACCTCAGATCTTTTGGGATAATTTTGAAAAATGTAAACAATGATGATTCCCATCTCTCATGAACAATGACTTACCAGAAGTGCTTTCACACACATTCCTCACAGCTTTAATCAAACCTCAGACAAGACTATTTTAAAGGAAAGGATTTAGTCAGTATACTTCAGTTTGGAGAAGGAGCCATACTAAAAAGAATGCTAAGTGTTACCATTCATAAGCCGTGAGTGTTAAAAACAGTTAAAAACCATCCTATAATTGGTTTGACTCTATAAACAGTTTTGGCAAGTCAAAATACTGAAACATTTTGTCCAGTCCCGGTTTACACTTGTGAAAAAAAAAAAAGCTACTGTAAAAAATTGGAGAGGGTGTAAAAAAAAACCCACAACCCACAAATGTGTTTCAGCAGCTGCCTTATAGTGGAATTTAAAGCATTTTATTTATTTAGCTCAGTAAGAAGCAACAAGATCACAGAATACGTATGTCTTCACAGGAGAAAAGTGGTCCAAAAAATGTGATGAACAGCAGTAAAAAATTACTCATGACACTCAAGTCAGGCTGACACAGGGTATACCATGATGGGCCCAGGCTAACAAGCAAAGCAATAGTTCTGCTAGTATCATTTTCAAAACAGATGTCTGTCTCGGAGATATGGTTTCACCAAATAAGTTATCGAGCTCAGGGAAAGATTGGGATGGAAGGAAATGGATCTGCAGCAAGTCAGACTACAAGTAGTATTGGATAGGGTGTGGTACAAGGGCAGAGAACAGCAAGAGAAGAAAAAACCACCCTGAGGAATCCCACTGGTGAGAGAAACTTACCCAACTCATGTGAGAAGCACAGCAGGGCAAACTCCTGCTGTGCAGGAACTCCCTCTATGCAGGGCTTTGCCCTTGAAACAAGACATCTTGTCCCTACAAATCCCTGTCTGAATGGTCTTATTTTCACCATGACTTTCCAGCCTTGCAGGCACCCTTGCAGACAACGCACACATGCTGACAGTGGGCAGAAAAAAAACACTGGAAAACAAATATTCCAGCATATATTTTCCTATAAGAGGAAAAACCACACAGACGACCAGGAAACCCACATTGTTTTGAGGCTCTCCAGGGCCAGCAGATGTCCCAAGGGCTGTAGAGAAAAGCATTTGTGGGAAAGGTCAGTGACTGCACTACACACTGAGGCTGCTGCCTCCACACCACGTCCACCATCTCCAATAGTGACCCCCATCTCTTTCTGCTCCATAAGGACTTCTGCAGATGGCTTTTGTGGTTCCAAAGCTGGAGCAATACAACCAGTTTCTGCCTTCACCACCGCTGTCTTGTACTGTTCTACCACTTGCACAGTTTTTGCACTCCTGCTCCTTATAAAATGCTTGGAAAACAAAAATTTGCCCAACTTTGGTAACTACAGAAAGCTGTTTTGTGCAGCAATCCATTGCTTTCCACATTCCCCTCTTTCCACTTTCTTCCCAGAAAGAAAAGCTGGATGATTTGAAGAATACCTTCAACCTCCCTTGCATACAAAAAAATAATTCCCCCTTTATGGCCTCCCACTCCCATCCCCATCTACTTTCCTGCGCTGTAAGCCATGGATTGTCACTAGCAACACACCAAATACAAAATTCAGTAGCAACCTGGGGCCTATCAGGATTCAGCCTTTGAATCTTGTCTGATTTTTCTTTTGGTGGCAGGTTTCAGTGGATTTCTGGGAAAGACCTGAAATAGTTCAGATTTGACTTAAAGCTGGAAATGCATTTCATGGGATGGACAGTTGGTCGGAAGAACCCAACCCTTTTTTATCCATGGATACGCAAACCATGGCCAAACTTTGGACTGGAAAAGGAATCCTCCTTCTCCAAAAAGGCCTCATTTATGATGAATTTTAAATGAAACAACCTTGCTGTACTGTCAGCTTTGCCAGTTGTCAGATTTGAAGCCAGGATGTGCCTTCAGCTGCAAGAGGCTTAAAACAAGACTTAAAAACACAACCCCTGCATCTGGGCATCTAATGTTGCTTACACACCTGCTGAGAGGGGACCACTGTTATGTCCAAAATTGCTTCTGAGAGGGCACTTCCATGCAGGAGCAATATGACTCCACGAGACCTATGGCATTAAAAACTTGAAGCTGTATTACACCTCCCCCAGCAATATTGCAGCTGTATTATCACACACTTCACTGTCCACTTCCAGGTATACTACCAACTCCCAATCAACCACTATTACATTTTAAAAATCATTCTGCTAATATACTCCATAAGTTTTTTGACTAGCACAAGTCATATTTACAGTGAAGCTTCACTACTGTAATGCAAAATACCAGAATGAGCCAACAGTGAAAAAAAAAAAAAGAAAAAGTCAAGTTCTGAGCCAGTAAAGCTTATGAACAGACAAGAAAGTAGGTGGAAACATGTGCAGTCTTCCAGTAAGAGATGGCTTCCCTGGGCTTGTGTTCAGCCTGATAGCTCCCCATTTGCCAGCTATCATAGGTGTGGGGAACAGCAGTGGGATCATAATCACAGACCCATAAGGGATGAAATGCCATAAGGATGGAGGTCCCTACAGTGTACTGAAAAATCCAGATCACCCCTGGGCAGATGTGTCCTGAGAGAAAGAACAGGTTTTCTCACACCTACAAAACCCTTTCACATCCCTGCCTCACCCTGCCCAAGCTCAAAAGCTGGCAGAGCCTTCTGGGTTTGTAGAACTATGGACAGAGGAAGCGAAGAGATCCTGACATACAGCAGCTGGTGACAGAGCCAGTCAAACCTCCATGATCACCCTTCCCAGCCTGGGTACAATGGTTACCACAAAGTTTTGCAACCCCTGGCAGGCAGCCACTGAGCAGGGCTGATGCCTCCAGAGCACAGCAGAGAAGTGAGCATATGGAAGGACACAGTGTCCTCTAGAGGTGAAAAAATACCTCATAATTTGGTCACAGAGTGAACACTGGACAGCAGGATTCCTCCACAAGACCAGGAGGAATTGCTCCAGTCTGGCAAAGTACAAGGATGGAGCACCCTTTCTGGGCAGAGGAGGGACAGGCAGGTGTGGGGTCACACTACTTGGTTCCATTGCAGTGCCCCCAGAACAATGGAGATGGCCAAAATTCACTTACTGAGGTCCAAAATGCATCCATAAAATAGCTCCTCAAGGCTCTCACATGTCAACCCCAAATCTGGCAGCTTTGCTGCCCATCACACCTCTGCTACTCCTGGAGGGGGCTTATAGCCATTTAAGCTGCCAAACATAATCAGCCTGGTGCTGGGTGGTCACACGGGGAGGCAGCCCCACATGGAGGGGTGGCTGCTTGGTCTGAGCTCTTAGATCAGGTAAAACAATCTTTGTGGGGATAAGGAGGAAAAAAATACGTGAAAGTGCTCTGTGAAGTACTGCTTTGGGCCAGGAGGTGTTTCTAGTGTTTCTAAATAGGAGGAGCTCATGAGTTTGAGTAGTCCTGCGAGGCTGCATAGAGTTGCGGAAAATGAGGCTCTTAAGTGCTCTAAACTAGCTTTCAGCTAGAATCCTTATAAAACCAGGAATGTCTTCTACATATCTTTCAAAAGTAGCCACAGTTTAAATAAAGCATTGTTGGGAAGAGAGGAAAAATATAACATTGCAAAATAGGCTCAACATTCTTGCCAGAGGCACTGTTCCATAAAAATAGGTGTTCACACAGAAGATCCAGATCTTTCACCCATACCGCCACAGTGTAGTTGGTGATAAACACCAGCCACCACAGGAACGCAAGAAAAAAATCCCTGCACAAGGAAGAGCGTGCGGAGTAAAGACACAAACCAAGTACTTGGAGCAGCACAGAGGCCAGACCAGTTTCCCTGACCAGTTTCTTGTTGCCCTCTCTTATCCCTGCTGGATTCAGCAGTCAGCCTAAACTCAAAACACTGCAAGGAGCTCTTCCAGTCAGGAGGATAAAATCAGATTTGCAAATGCTATGTCTTTGCAAGACACTATTGCATCCAAGTATGAAGGTCTGATGTTTGATGAACCAAGAATCAAAAGAATGAAAGAAAAACCCACACACATTGCCACACTGTTTTCCCTTCTTATCCTCTCTTAGCTGTTGGCTGCTGCTGCTTTTCCCTCAAAATAGATATCACAGAGACTTTCCTGCTGTTCACTCATCCCAGGAGTCTCAGCCAAGCCTTTCTTGGTCAGACAGGTCTTGAAGGTCCATCTTTTGAGCACCAAACTCTATTATTGTGAATATTACTGAACAAAAGAGTATTCAGCAACTCCCTTTAGCCCAAGGAGGAGGTCAGCTGTTCCTCCCACTGACCTTTTGGCTTGGCTTTAGACAACGCAAAGCTGGGGAAGTCAACCACAATATAAAGAATTATTTGTAAAGTGGTAATGGCTGCAGAGCAACTGATACCAAGGAGCTCTGCTCTGTGGAGGGAACGCTCAGAGTGCCAATATCCTGCTTGTTCACCAACCAGCTACTGAGAAACCAGATGTCCACAAGAGGACTGAAAGCCTTTGAGACACTTATAAAAGAGTACTCAGTCTCTGCTAAACCTCCAAATTCTAGCCTAGGTGAGGGAAGAGAATGAAAACTGAATTCTAGTGGGTTTTTTGAAGCAACTCTGACCAGTGGCCAAGCTCGACCATGTGTGGCAGTGGCTGAACTGATGAAAGGTGTCATCCCATAGCAGAAGGTTACCCTCCTGCTGCACCCCAAGCATCTCCAGTATGTCCAGTGGGGCTGAAACAGAAATAGATCTTCCTGCTCAGGGAGCATGATCAAGGCAGGCTGTAGGATTAGCTGCGAGCTCAACACCCTAGGAACCACATATTGCTTACATTTTTAAGTAGCAAAATGTATCAAGAAGTGAAAAAAAAAAAAAGATTTTTTGCAAAGCCCACTCATACAGGGTTTCTAAGCATGAAAATACAAACAACCACAAACCAAAGTCCCTCAGTACTAAGTTCACCCGGAGACACAAAGCTCCATTTTTCTAGAGTGATAAAGCCAACGGATCTGGGCTTGGTAGAATATCAGAAAAGTTTCCAAGTCAGGAGAACCAGTGGCTCCCTCGGGCAGGGAGAAGCAGCCTCACTTGCAGGAACAGCAGATTGGAAGCTGCACTGCTGCGGCGTGCCCAGAAGATGACAGTATTTGTTAAAATTTTGTCACTACAGCCCCTAGACAGCCGTGATACGTGCCTGAGCAGGACCCAACGATTCCAATACTTGAAAAGAGCATTACTAAAGGAAAAAAAAAAAGATTTTGAGAAATAATGATGCCTGTTTGGTTAGTTGTCTGCTCTCTTTTTATAGACCCTGTCTCTGAGCCAAGCAGAAAATGCTGAACTGAAGCAAAACTCATTTTTATCTTGTTTTTCATACATGCTTAAGACCACAAAAGATGTAAAATTTTCCTTGGAATAAATTAGGATCTCTGTAAATGGCTTTGTATGTGTCCCAAACATTCTCCATTTCCAGGGACATATGATATAAATTCATGGCTTTTTTCTTTTCTTGTCTTTAAATTTCTCTTATTTGTGCCTTTATTCATGGAAATTATTTACTATTTAATAACTTAAGAAATTCTAATCTGGCAAAAAACAACCACTGAAACAATCTTCCCTGACGAGCTGCTGTATTAGACAAGCAAGCAAGGACTGTGTGAATACACATGGGAATGTCTCTTCCTGGTCCCTGAACTATAATTAGAGCAGGGACATTGCTCACGCAGCCATGTAGCACTGCTCAGTGCAGCAGTAACAGCAGCCTCCTCGTCAGGATTTGCTGGTTTGCAGGTTTTGCTCTGGTACAAGCCACCACCTGGAACACCAAACAACCAGGAACCAGCCCAAACACAAGTTCTTACCTCGTCTCAGAGGGTTTCTGGACTCCTCAACCTGATGAGGATCCCCCGCTGAAGAAGGTCACTTTCTTTTCTCTGGGTAGGTCCCTCCTGCAATTTTTAAAGACGTGAAGCTCACAAACCTGTCTCATCTCTCAGAAATGTATTCCTGCATTGGACAGAATAACTCAAGGAGCAGACTATGGTCCAGTGAAGGACAATTGGTAAGTATTAGTGCTCCAGAATCCCCGAACTGGCCATGTTTTGCACACTAAATGTTGATATTATGTTTTAACTCTTTCACTTGTCTTGGCAATAACTGTGGATTTTGAGGATTTTGTTTACTATTGTTATCATTAATGGCAGTCAAAACAGTTTCCTTGGAGATTTTCAGCCTCCTTTCTAGGAATCTGGTATGCTTGAGGAAAAACAAGTCCAAGAGAAGACTAATGCTAGTACACATTTCTGTGTTTTCAGACTTTCTTATATTTGTCCACATCAATAAATGGAGAGTACAAGCACATTAGAGGTGTCGTCTCAATTGTTTTGCTTAATTTTTCATAAGTCCTATACCCCTTTATTCACATTCTTGGGGAGCTTGAAAACAACACAGCCTTTTTTAATTTTTACCAATATTATCTTGTCATTAACAACTTGCTTTAAACTCTGACTGAACTCTGGTTACTGTTAGCCAGCCACGAAGAGCCCCAGGGGAAGTCTTCTGGCCGATACATTTAGGTCCCAAAGTTACCCTGAACACCTTGATTTGATAGCAACCTTTGCCAACACCTAATACCTTTTAGATATAAAAGTCAAGTTAACACTCTTCTGGACTGGAAGTAACTCAATAATTTCCCTTTATAGCAGAAAAAAAAAAAGATGACAGCCTAATCATAGCCTATAAAATAAGGCAGATTATTACATTGTACTCCCCCCTTAAGTATAACTTCTCCACTAAAAGCCAAACCTGATAAATAGTACTCCTTCTCCAAACTCTACAATCAGGAGCAGCTTCTCCAATGCAAGACACAAGAGACCAACTATTTGTATCTCAGGAGCAGTGAAACGGAAAGAGCAGCAGCCAGCTATTATCTTACAGCATTGATTTCTCACAAGTGTTTTGATTAGGACACACCTACTTCTATCTTATAACCCATATGATAACATCCAGTTGGCCTCTCTCTCTAAGCAGCAGGTATTTCTCTACCTTGAGCTTTTCCCTTATTGTACCTATGGAATGAATCTTCTTCCCTCTCCATGAGAAGCATATCCTCATGGCATCTTCTCTGATAGTGCTGCAGGTGTTGGATGACTTTCTTAAGAAAAAAAATTACCTCTTAACTCCCCTCCCACTAAAGCTATTTGAAAAAAACACATTTTCCCCACACTATTGTGTGTAATTAACAGTTAAGCTGTGAGACTTGTGTGAAAGGCATTGGGTGGTTTCTCTCTACAGGCACTGCCTGTCTTTACAAACACACAGTGCCTCTATTTGGTATTGGCAGACTTTTCTCCTCTGGGGTGCTAGGACTCCATATGTTTCTCTTCTCTTCCTGACACAAGAGTTATTTTCCTTATGATGGGATGGGAAACAAAGGCTAAAAGCAGTATTCTGCCCAAAAATGAGGGTGTGGTCACCAGGACCAAGGAAATATTTCAAAAGAGTTTTCTCCCATAGGAACAGCACTGCCTTGAATAGGCTGTTTAAATAGCTCTCAGATCAGAAGGCCATGGCAAGGATAACCATGTGCCCCTGGCACAAGGGGATAGGGAAGCCCTGGGATAGACACTTGCTGTGAAGGTTGATCAAAGGTCTCAGAAATGCCCCCTTGAGCTCCACTGCTCTCTTTGAGTTCTGTAGGGGGATGGAATGCAAGAGAATAGAAATGGTGCAGAAGGCAATCTCACCCCTGAGGAGTTGCAGCTGTACTAATTACCAAGGATTAGGAACAGTCCGGCCCTTAATGGGCCCCAGATATGTCCAATAAGGATGAGTGCTGTAAAAGAGTGGGTTAGGTGGTTGAGAAGAGAGCTGGAGTTTGTTGGCTGTGCTGTGAGGAGTTGACCATGAGAAATCATTGAGAAGGTATGGATGGTTTGCAACCAGGTAACAACAGAGTTCATCAATTTAGTCTGAGAAATTAACCTACATCTTTCTTATGCTAAAAATTTGCCATTCAAGTGAATCTGTGAGTTCATCTTGAGCTCTCTTACCTAGTCAGACACTCCTCCTCTGGTTCTGGAGATCAGTCTCCTGACATTGTTCATGCTTCCACAGAAATAATTATTCATTCAAATGGGTTTAGGCAGGCAGGAGCAACTCTGGGCTACCCAACATGGAGATTATGGCCCTTCAGAAAGGAACCTTCAGCCTCCTGAAAACATCAGGAATCCCAGACTTTCACGGATGATGTGGTAGGAGAAGGACTCTGATACAGGGATGAATATCCTCCAAGGGAGCCGATGTGGCACAAGAGCCTTTAGAAAAGAGACCCAGCAATCCTACCTGCTGGTGGGGGAGGGGGGAAAAATCCTGCTTACAACAAGATGTTCCTATTTGCAGAGGAAGGTGATGATAGCTGGGATGAGGAAGGGGGAAAAAAATGCAGGGCAGCACCCTGTGTGGGAAAAGGTTGTTCCTCTGCCTGCCATGGGCAGCTCATGCTTGGAGTCACCCAACGAGTCACTGGCTACAACCAGCCTACGCTGTGGGAAGGGCTCACAGCCCACACATCTCTGTGTCTGGGCAGTTTCCATCTATCTACATCCAGGGCTGGCTCCAGGGATGAAAAAGCAGCAGCTCTTTCCTTGGAGGGGTGAGCAGTGGATGCAGAAAAAGTTGGGAAGGCAATGGCTGCATCTGCCAGCTGCAGCTGCTTCTGGGCCATGGCTGAGCATCACCAGGAACCGCATGAGTGGGGTGCTACTGTAGCTCCTCTGTTGAACTGAGCTACTACCTCTACAGGGCAAGTATCCCACCTGCTTTGAATGGCTTTCTTGTCTTCTTAATTCCCCCTCTTCAGCCTTTCTTCCCATTCCCCCTAGTTTCAGGGAAGAAAATAGAAAAATAACAGAGGAGATATTAATGAACCAATGTCATTGCTGTCTATTAAGCTTTATGTGTTCAGCAGCAAATCTATGCTGTGCCTGTTGCTTTAATTAGCTGTCTCTCAGTGAGGAGAATCAGGGCTGTGAAGAGCTGATACAGCTGAATAATTGTTTGGGAAATACTGCTTGGGGTTGGACCAGAAATTTGTCACTGCTGTTAGCAAATACTTCCAAATCACCAGCAAGAGGGCTGGGAGACCTAGCAGTGGGATCCTGTGTCAGGTGAGGTGCCACAGATGTGGCAGAGGCTGTCCCCAGCATGCAGTGTACAGTGGCTTAGTGCCAGCCCTTTCCATGCTGACAGTAATGCCCATGAGCAGTGAGGAAAACTGGGCCCAGAAGGGACAAATTTGACCCACAGAACATGAAGAAGGGCTAAGAGTACATGAATGACCATCAGGTTGCTCTTCTCTGCTCTCCCAATTTATAAGGAGAAGGAAAACCTTGCCCAAGCATGACCCAGCACTGATATGAGAGCCCTCTTTCATCCACTGTCTCTCCCTATACACAGGCAAAGAGCAAACCATACATCTTCCTTGAATTTAAGGAGAGAGGAGAAGAAAGACATTTTTTTCAGAGGGAGACTACATCAAGACTGTGTCTTACTTTGTGCAATGAACACCTAACACCAGAAGACATTTGCCTTTCAGCTGGGTGGGTGGCTTTTACCTTTATGTACACCATACACAGTAAAGGCTTTTGCCACACACAGGGAGACACCGAGCTTGAGGTAAAACCTTGGAGCAAAGTGAATGGCAGCAGGAGCAGCCCAGTAAGTAGAGCCTTCACTGAAAGGTGGGAGAAAGGAGCAGGCTGTGTATCAAAAGGGTAGGTATTTCATTATGTGAGAGAATGTCCCACAAGGAAGCTAGGAGTAAATCTGTTGTTTCTGGGTAGACTTAATGGCTCCTGGAAATTGAATTGTGTATTCACAGATCTTTGGAAACTGGAATGGCTGTGGGTTAACCCATTTGTGCCCCCTTGGCCTTAGCCTTATGCAAACACCCAGTTTTATTTCCAGAGCAATTACAGGACACTAATGCGAAATGCTTCCCAGGGGACAGCCAACCCAGTTTCTCAGCCCCCAAAGCTCAGTGCAATTTAACCAAGTGCAGGAGACTTCAAGTGCATATCCATCCCAGACCTTCATCCCCTGGGACATTAACCAGGAGATTATCAGCATCCTCTGATAACTCCTATTTTGCACCTTCTGAGAACTCGTCCTCTGAGTGCTTTTCAGCCAGATACAAAGGATTCCCCACAGAAGTGCAGTAAGCAGGAAAATACTGTGGAAAATACAGAGGGCATCCTGAGATACTCACAGGTGCTACCTGTGGGACTGGTGACAAGAGTCTTGAGATGCTGGCTGCATCCTGACTGCACATTTTGGATTTTTGCAGTTCCTGTGGAAGATGCACAGGCAGGGAAGGAGGTGCGAGATGCTCCCAGAGGTCCCCTATTGGTTGTTGTTGAAGCTTGTCCCTACAGCAGGACATGCTATGGAGCTCACTGACCCTACTGCCTGGTGCAGCCAGGCTGTGCACGCTGCAAGGATGCCATGGGACACATCTGCCCCACAGAAATGACAGGCAGAGGAGCCACTCTGACCTGTGACCATCTGAGAGCACAGGACCACTGGGTCATGGTTGTTCTGTCTGGAGCTTGCTGACTAGAGCCCCAGCTGTGTGGTGTGACACAGCTCTCCTGCAGATACACCTCCATCACCACACCAAACCTATCTGCTACTGCACTCCCCAGGCTTGAGATCCATTTCTGGCTGTGACTGATTGTCCCTTTAATTTATCTCTGCTTAGGAATTGGTTCTTCCATGTCTGTACACTGCAAATAAACTCCTTTAATTGAAGCTTCCTGACCTTGTAGGCTAATGTTTTGACACAGTTCATCTCTTGGTGTCTGCCAGGCAATGAGTTGACATGTTTTGCAACAAGCATTAAAAGGCAGCACAAGGAAACCCCAAGCCAGGAAAGGTGGCAGCCTCCCTAGCCTGAAACTCACACTGTTTCCTATTTTGATTATGCATTCAGAGCTTAATTCTTTATTTTTTAAACCTTTGCAGCAAGGCCCACATGGTGTGTTGATACTGAGAACCAAGTCCTAATTCTTAAAACAAAATAAGTAGAGGGAAAAAATACATCCCTTTTGTAAAAAAACCTTGTCTCATCTTGCTTGTTATATTGTCCTCCAGAATTTAAGCCAAGAAGAAGTCTCATAGTATCCAGAATAAAGATTAAATTTAAAATCCACAAGAGCTGGCAGATTACCCCAGCAGAGCATGGAGATGTGTACTTAGCCTGTGTAAATTTTAATTCAACTGTCTGACTGATACCTATGGGATTGTCATTCCTTCCACCTCATTTATGATTTCACATGGGATGCTGCCCTCCATTAATACTGCAGTTTTCCTTTCAGGAGCAGAAGATGATTCACAGTACTTAATATCTGATAAATGTAGGCAGCATCAAGACACATATACTAGTCTATAACAGATGAATGGCAAAAATAGAGAAAAGGATCATCAGAGGCCATGTTAGAGCCAAATTTGTGTGTGTGCACATCCCAGGCAATACTGCAGAGAGGAATGAATTAGCTCCACAAACAGAGCACCCTCACCCAAAGATTCCCTTCCCGAGGCACAGGGAAGGGCCAGAGCGTTTCTGCACTCACCCACTGTCACAGCTGAGGAAGCCAACAGCCTGTAAGTTATGCTGTGACTGCCCTTGCTCGTCAGTCAGCCTCTTCACACCGAGTCTCATCTTCTTTATGGGAAATAAAGATCATTCTGACCCCACTTTACAGTTGTGCTGACTCAGGGAACCGGCAACATCCTCACACGTACTGAAACCTCCACATGTCTGCTGTTGCCATGAGGCTCTTGGAGCTGTACCTTTGTGCCACAAACCTAATGACTAATTTCATACCTTTTGGGGTCTGGTGTCTTTTACAAAGCAGGCACGATGAACAGAGTGTTAGGAAGAACTGTTGTCGGCATTTCCCATGGTCCCATTTGTCACTCTCAGGCGGGCAGCTCAGAGTTCCTGCTGGCATGATTTACCTGATCGATAGGCTGGTTCCCCAGTTCCAGGTCTGGCAGTCAGGGCTCACTGCCTTCTCACCCTGCTGCTTCACCACCAAGTCTTTCCTGACCCTTCTCTCATTAAGTATCGCATCTTTCAACTACAGCAATATATTCCATTCCCAAAAACCATTGGGAAATATATTTGTCTGCTTTGCAGAAGCAGCTGAGTTTGTTTATGCAGCTGAGTCCACCGTGTGAAGATGAGGAATTGAATTATTCACTGCATGTCTCAGTCCTTGATGGCTAAATTGGGATTTACTTCTTTATCTTCCAGGCAGGAGGGGAAGTGGAGGCTGAGGCAGAAGAAAAGTCTATCAGAAAGAGGCCGTGCGGTGTCCCTGTGCTCCACTGCTGGGAGCTCTGTGCATGCTATAATTAACCACCAATAGCAGGACAGAAGCTGGGTGGTACTAGGGGAATTACAACCTCACACACCCTGTTATTAAATAGTCACTCATGGTGCTACCTCTCTTACTCTCTCAGGGTTTGTTTACCTTTCTTAATAAAAAGGGACAATAACTCCCAGGCAATTTCCACAAGATTTTAACATGTCTGTATTAAACATCAAACTGGAGCCTCTGGATTACAAACAAAATCACCCAAGCTTTTTGTGCTGTTGGAAAGGTGTTGTGAAGGGAAAAGCCTGGTTATGCACAGATTGTGGAATGTGCAATGGCAGTCTGTGCTCCCCACAGTGACTTTGGGGTCCACATAGAGACATCCATATGGAGACATCCTTATGGCAGAATGAAAAAGATTGGGAACCTTTAATAAACTGACTTCTGTAGGATTTCTCAAGGTAGTATGTGCTGATGGAAGTGTCTACATCATCTGAATACCCCCTAGAAGCTTTTGAATCGTAAAGAAATGAGTCATGGAAGAGGTCCCATTGGTACAGTTAAACTAAGCAGTTTCTCACTCCTTCCCTCTTTTGCCTGCTGCTCAGGGTGAAATGGCCAGGGTATTGTGAGAGGAAAGGAGGAAACCCTGACACCATGTAGCTAGCTCCTCACTCACTGTACAGAGAACTTGAGAAGATTCTGTACTATTTGTATAAGCTTGCTGTGCATCTTTTTGTTTCTCTACCCTTATATAACAACTAATAATTGCACAGAATAGACTGAAGTTTATTCTTAGCAGAAAGACAAAGAGCCTGGAGATATGTGCACTAAATTGTCTTACCTAGAGCTGGAGCAGTCCTTCAGGATTTGAATGAGGCAATTACGTGAGAGAATGTTTAAAAAATTCCAAGACAATAGGAAATCTTGGCCATCAGATATTAATGTTCAGTGTATTCCCCTTCCCCCAATATTCCCTGCAAGTGGGATTCGAACAAACTGTGCAAGGAAAAGAAAGTTTAGAAGAGATCAGAAAGAGAAGAGAGAAGCTGAGGAACACCTTAGGAGAGCCAAAAGAGAACTGGGGCAGTTGATGCCATGGCTGAGAACTGACAGGTGAAGGTTTTACAGAGCTCCTCTCCTTTCCTTAGAGCTTTGCTTCTACCAGCAGGCAACCAGTCATTGTAGCACCCTTTGAAAAAGCTTGCCATGGTCAGCATCTGTGTCTGGGTTGTCCCCAAGTCCTGCTCTCCAACAGTAGAAGGGTGCAGTTCCCAAATGGCCCAGGAACTTCATGATCCATGAATTTCATGACTTCATGATAATTTATCCCAAGGCTATCCCACAGGCTTCTTTCAAAGATTGCCTGAGGGGACCATAGAACACCTTCCTTTGGACAAAAATTCATGGAACATGCTGCATGTATAGAAATGCACATGCTCCAGCATGGGAATCAGAGAAAATATAAACAAAGATGGGTAAGAAAGGAGGAGAGAGCAAGGAGAGAAAGCAAACTGATTTATTCACATTTTCCTAGCTGAAGTACAATAGTCAGGAAAGCATTTGTTTTCTTGCAACATTAACAAATTAAAAAGTTTCACAAGTCCTCACTACACTGGTGCTAATTCTGGAGTGATGGATTGGAGCAAACAGGAAAACAGACATATTAAAGAAGCCTATTTGATTTTGGGTTGTTCCCAGCAAGTCTCTGCAGCATACTATAAGAAAACCATTAGAAAATTTTACTCCTTTGTCACCATGATATTTTCTGAAAAATCCTCTTTGCCCAGGATTTTCTCCTGGGAAGTTGAGAGGTCTCAGAAAAGAATGAAAACAATAATTATCTGATTGCTTGGGAATGTGGTCTGGAGATAGTTTGGCAATAGGTGCATCTTTGATTGATTCCATGTGAATTGTTTTTTAATGAATGACCAATCCCCATCTGCTGTGTCAGACTCTGAGGAGTCAGACATGAGCTTTCATTATCATTCTTGTTTAGCCTTCTCATGTATCCTTTATCTTTTTAGTATAGTTTTAGTATATAATATCATATCACATCATATCGTAAAATAATAAAGCAGCCTTCTGAGAACACGTAGTAAAATTCTCACCTCTCACCACTTGAATCTTGAATCTTGAGAGAAGGGTTCCAGTGACAGCTCTTCTACCAGAACCAGGCTAAAACAGCCCTTTATACAGAATTTAGGGGGATCAGAAATTGTCCAATAGCAAGGGCTAGAGCATAGTGACCTATAGGCTTACAGAGAGATAAGCAGGGATCCAAAGGCGGAAAAGGGTCTTTCTAGCCCATTCACCATGACTTGGCATTTCCTATCTTTAGGTTTCTGCTCACCACGGGGCCCTTGCAGGCTCTGTGCCTGCTACACAAAACCATTTCATTTATTGATAAAATAAATAAAGCTGTCTATTTTCTTTTTTCTTCCCCATATACTGAACATAAACCAGACTGAATTCTCAAAGCTACAAATGCAACAAAATTTACAGGTTGGCTTTATTACGTTATTGACACAGATACAGTTTCTCTGCCCAGGATTCTTGGAGTTTGCTATTTTGTATTTCAATATATCTTGAAAGTTTAATGAGTGGGAGGAAAAGACATACTCCGTGTTTCTAGCTTGAGCTAGTTTAGATTGCAGTAATCTTCACTTCAATTTTACACAAGGGCAGATGAGGAGTGCAACGCATCGCCTGAGGGACATTGGTACTTCCTGTGTCTGCACAGGTCCCATAACACTGCTAGGATCCCAGGGGTCATTTTGAACCCCATGTTTAATTCAGCACATGGTCAGGAGAGGCAGAAGCTAGCTAGACCTTTCCTCTCTCTTTCCCTTTCCTCTCATTTGGTGATCTAGTCCATTTGACAAGTCACATCCATGAAACTGTCACCATCCATTGGGAGAGAGTTTAGTATTGCCTTCCGAGACAGACACATAAAACATTTTGTAGGTCCCATCTGTTTCACAACATCCTGGCAGGACATACCATGGACAGAGAAAACTCTATAAAACACAGGTCCCATGCCAACAATGCAGACAGTCAGGAACTCTGATTTCTCTGCCTTTTATTGCTCTTTTGCTAGATCCTCTCTGCTGCACAATCTGCAAGGAGATTACCCCAAGAAAGAAGATAAGACCCTGCACTCCCCCTTCTTTTCTTCCCTATGTGAACTTTTACAGCTGTTTTGGAGCTCCATGTGTCACACCAACACACACACTGCCGCAAACAACCTGCAGTGTCATGAAGAGAAAGCTAGAGGAAAAATTATGATGAGCTGGAAGAGGGGATACCTAGGAAGACCTCATGAATAGGCTTGTTCAGCTGAGGGGATATCACTAGTCCCAGCTGAACTCACTGCCAAAACCAGTTCCCCTTCAGATCCCACAGCAGTTCCCAGTGCTGATTCAGTCTGGGATGTACTGACTTGTCCCAGAGGTCATATAAATTAGTTCCAAATAATTCACAGCAAAAGCACAATCCAGACTGCACAATTAAACTTCCCTATTTCCTATCAAAACCTTTTCCCCCCATATACAGTTGCTAAGCCCTGCTACAATATGTGGTACATGTTGTTTGCTAAATGGTGCTCCTTTTTTTCCCTCAAGGAAAAGGAATTAAAAGTTTTTTCATGTAAAAGACACAAATTAACAAAGCTGCCCAAGCCTGTTCACAGACCTGAGTTTAGAACAAGGACATTTCTAAGGAAGACTTTTCTTAAATTACTAGCAGTACATTACTGAGAGAGAGCCTTCAGCAGGAGCTACTGTTCCCTTCAATCCCTGAATCATGCTCCAGTTCCCTGGTGTGTGCTGTACCTGCCCTCTCACAACACTACCTTGCAGTTCTACTACTACAATTGCCAGAGAAATGAGCAGCCTGGAACAATGAGGCACGTTTGTGATTCATTCCTTTGTGCTGTTCATCAATTTTCTCCCCCTTGCATCCATCAGTGGTTACATCACTCCCCTTTCCTCAGGCACTTACATCCCTCCCAGGCTAATACCTCTGAATATAAAGCACATCTTGAGTTAAACATTAGCTACACACTAACTGGGGCTTGCTTTCCAACTGAATAATCAGCTTTAAAGTAGAAGGTTTTCTACAGTCAGATGAGAAAGCTACAAAGGGAGCTGCTTAGCAATCCTCTTGAAAGCAAGCTTTCGGTATTGGAAACCAAATTCTATTTTATCTATTTATACTTGTCACTAGTAATTACTTGAAAGCTCTATCAGCTTCTAGCTTTAATGATATACTAACTGCTAGAAGCATTTGGGAACAGTGGAGCAGATCATAACAAAAACAAAGTTATTTTAGAGTGGATGTGTATTTCCATAAAACCAATACAGAACAGGGTTCCATGAAATATTTTCATGTGCATCTTGACCACATACTGAGATGACATTTGAAGTCATCTCCCATTTGTGCTAGGCTGAGTTAACTTGAGTACCACAGCTGGGACAGAGCATCTCAGTGTTTTATCAGAAAGGCAGCATTTACCTCAAACATTGTGTTCTAGAGGCAGCCCATCAAGCAGAAGCTGACAGTAGTTATGTGTAAAATCTGGAAGGCAGATACCATGTATTTGATTACATTACAGTGAAAGGTGAGGTCTGGCCCCTGATGCCTGTGACCAAACTTCAAAATCCTTCTCCAGCCCAGCAGCAACAAAAGATAGGCTTTCAAAGCAGGAGTAACATCAAAAAGGCCACCCACCCTTAGAAGTGAAATTAGGGACATCAGTTCTAGAGAGGTCTGTTGTCCATACTTATTCACAATATATTAAGACTGCCTGGCAATTGCTTGTTTGCACAGCCTGACCTTCTTCAAGGAGCCAGCTCTAAGAACTGGTACTTTAAAAGCAATTTTGAGGACAGGTGCCTGCTGGGAAGCCAGCGAGGAGAACAAAACAAATCTTTGGAAGTTGAGGATGGTAAACTCTGTTACTGAAAAAGGAAAGCACCTATCAGTGGAGTAGGCTGTAGCCAACATCATAATCTCAGAGCATTGTTGAGGCTGCATTGATCTCCCTGACCACCAGAGGATCAGAAAATATTAAAAAGAAATTTAGTTTATCTAGCAGAACTTGCCCCTTCCCATGTCACTTGGTTATGACACCAGGAAGGACATCAGTATGTAGATTATTTCCTTTAATATCAAAGTGAGCAGAAGTTACGCCTCATTCCCCAAGTATCTTTTGAGATGTGAGGTTGTGACACAGCCTCTCACCCTGTTCAGCACAGGGTCCATGCTCTGTGGTGTGATGGACGAAACTTCTCAGGCTTGGAGGATGGGACTCAACCTGCACATGAAGTTTGTGAGCCTGCAAACACAGAGTGTTTTCTGTGTCTAACTCCTGAACTAATTGGCTGATGGCAAGGTGATCTTGGATATCACAATTATGCAACTCTTTGAAGCTCTGGCAATGAATACCAGTGCTTGGGATTACTGCAGCTGACTTATTCCTGTGCCTGAACGGGGCCATGATCCATCAGAATCTTCCTGATGGAGTCCATCATGACCTCGGTGTTATTAGAGACATGGAGCTGTGACCATCCCTTGGTAAGCTGGGACACTTTGGTCACATTATATGCTGATAGTTTGACATTAAGTGGGAGCTGTGAAGGGCTTCTGTCCAAAACCCACTTCTGTGGGCATGATAACAACAACTGATATAGCAAACAGGGATAAAATAAAAGAAAAACAGAGAGAAATTAAAGAACAAGACAGGAAAGAAAAATCCTTTCCCATGCTTTTCTTTTTTCCCCCCTTTTGTTTCAAAGCTTTTGTCAAGTGCAGTACAGAGTTCAGATTTGCTGCTTTTCTGTCTTTGTTTCAAATGTTCTCTCTCAAGACTGATCTCAGCACTCAAAAAGAGAAACATGCTTATCTCTGAGGCCCTGTGAGACTAAGCACAATGAACAAACATTCCCTCGCTCCACCTCTTCTCACTCCTGCCACTGACTCTTTGAGAAGGCAATAGGCAGGTCTGCCAATTGGTTCTGCTGCTCTTGTTCAGCTTGCATGTGCACAGGAGCACTGGGCAATGAGGTGCCATCAATACCAACCAAGGCTAGGGAGGAAAGAAAAACAGAATGCTGAGGGGAAAAAGAAAAGAAAATCTATTTCTTCTCCTGCTGCTCCTCTGCAGTGTCTCAGCTGGTGAGGACTTCCCAGGAGAATGACCACAATTTTTACCAGCACCAATGGGAAAATGCTGACATGCTCTTTCACATCATAGAAAAACACTGGGGGAAATATCCAGCTGAAATATTAAAACAAGTTCTGAAAACTTCAGGATGAAAAAGGACATAGGTCAGGTACAGAGGAATTCAGAGGCAGTGTTGACAAAGGCTATATCCCTGTATTTCTCAAAGAATGCCCAAGATCCACTCAAACCATGAGGGATTCTCAAGGGGTGGCTGCATGCAGACATCAGAGCAGCTCCCCTGTAAGAACCAGGAAGAACTTTGTGAAAGTCCTCTAGGATGGTTATATAGCTAGAGACCCTTTTGCTCCATAACCTGTGAATAATTCAGCTACATTTGAGATGCTGTGCTCTTCTTGTAGTCTCCTCAGAAAAAGCACTTGGGAGGCAGAAACATGAAGAGGGAGAGCAGCATGAGGGGAGTGCTAAGGATTTTGTGCTATCTCCCTGATTTTTCAAGGGGCTACACAGTTTGCCATTTCACATTCCCCTTGGGTCAAGCTCTCCTCAAGGTGGATAGTGACACATGTCACAGAATCTTTCTGCAATCGATTAGGAGTGAAAATGTCTCAGGAGTCTTTTACACAGTTCATCAACTAGATGGGCGCAGTTTGTGCCTGACTACCTTCCCTCACCAAGGCTGCTTGAATGGGCCAAGTCTGGAGGTTATGTAAAAGCTATTAAAAATGTTTGCAATGAGAGAGTCACAGTGGGAATTTTTTTAATTATTATTTTTTAAAGGTAGCAGTCACTTTGCCTTCTTTCACAGCAAACCAAATGTTAGAAACTCCTGCACAGATGGTCAGTTTTGATACATTTTTCCTGTCCTAGAAACAGGACTTGTCTATCAAATTCTCATCTGCTCACCCTGTTTCAGTGAATTTTGTCTCTGTTCCCTGCAGTTCCCCTCCTGCACAGGCCAGGTGCCATTTCAAGATATTTTTTCTTACATGTCCCTCTCCAGAAGAGAAAGAGATGGCACTGTACTGGCCAGTTCCATGTTCCCAAACAATATGATCCTAAGAAACATACTACTGGCAATTCTGGTTTTTACAAGAGCTGTGACCCCAGAGCAGAGGAGGGATCCCATGTCCCCATTAGTTCAAGGCCATGAGGGCTGAGAGCAGCAATCATTACAGGTAGAGCTGATCAGACCTTGCCCTGCTGTCACCAACTCTCTCTCCTGTCATGTTCCAGGACATCCTGACCTTGGGAAGGAGCAATTCTGCTTCCTGAACCTGTTCACCATTCCCATGTATATTTATGCTGTTTACCCCATTGTGTTACAGCACATGCCTCTTCCCTTTGCTTTCTGATGCTTTGCAGTGACTAAGTTCCTGCTGCTGAACTTGCAGGCAGTGTTCTCTTTGTAAAGCAAACCCGTCCTCTGACCATGGAAGCTGAGGGTAGGTTGCCCTTCAACCACAACTAGAGTGCTGCTCCTGCCCTTCCAACTACAACCAGGATTCTTCAGAGCCTCCTCGCACACTGGGGGCTGCAATGCAGCTTTAGATGTTAATTTCCCCCCTTTGATCCAACTGCACATCCCAACGGGGACCCAGAGGGACACTTCTGAGGTGGGTATGTGCATCAGGGTGTTGCTCTTCTTGGGCACTTGCTACAGATGGCAGGACAAGGAGCAGAATGGGCCAGTAAAATGCCTTGTTTTTACTATAAGTAAGGCCAGACAAACCGCTGATGGTTTTGTGTGTGTCAGGTCTTGTCTTGCAACCTAAGGCAAGTCTAGTGCATCTCTGTTTTCTATCAAAGTGCTGAAACAGGGAGTCTCTTGCTATGCTCTGCTGTAGGGCTGAGGCTCAATCCTGGGAACGAGTGGTCAGTCAGGTGTGGAAGAACTATCAAGCAAGGCTTGGGAAAAACATATATGTATGGTGGGAATTGCTACCTGATGAGCAGCATGGGTACTGCACACACTGACCTAAGTACTGACCATGAAATAGGTCAATTTGCCCACTGGGTTTTGTTTAAATTAAGCTTCAGGATGTTCTTCAACCAAGGTGACGAAGCAGGTGCTCAGCTCCTCAGCTGATGCTTTTTAAGCAGGCTGTCAAAATGGTGTCAGCCAGGCAAGGACAGTAAAAGAAGGACATTACAGACCCTGTTCATCTGTGCCCAGGCAATCTTTCTGCAGCTTGGCACCAGGCGCCTCTACCAGAGCAGTTTAGTGCCACGACACCACCCCAGTAAGAGTAAACTCTGGTGTCCAGTAGCAGCAAACCCCTTTTATTACTTGTGCTGGGATGCATGACCTCCCTTTCTCAGCTGCGGGTGTGAGCAGTGATTTAAAGGAAGCAGTAAAAGAGAGAGGGGAAAGAAGCAGCATGGAAAAGACTGTAGCATGCCTATGGAGGCAGTAGAGCATTGAGATAAATTTATTTGATGGGTTCTGTAGCAGGGGTGAGATGGCACCTGGAATTTATGTGATCATTAAACTTCCAAGTGCTGCAGCCCTGTGACTTCAGAGCAGTGACACAGAGCTGTCAACCCCAGAGGTGTCACTGCTGTTTATCAAACTCACTGTTTTTCCCCAAAAGTGAGTAATGGGGGAGGGAAAGAAGTTCACAATCATTCTTGTGTGCAGTCCACAGCAATTACAGGTGATAAATCTATTATTCACCAAATGTTACACTTCATTAAAAAACCAAAAACAAACAAAAACCCAAAAAACCAACTCTGATCAAGCATGAAGGTGTTATTCAACCCCTTTCAGAATCCTCTGCATCTTTCAGTATAAATCCACTGATTCCCAAGTACAGCCAAACATGGCATGGTACCAGCTGAGCTGAGAGCTGAGATGGGACAGGATGGAAACCCCACTACACTTTGAGATTCTGCTAGCAAGAAAAACTGTGGTCAAACCCAGTGAAACCAGGGAAATGCCTAACTTTGCCAAAGTGCCTTTTACAATAAGGACTCCTTTTTATTTCAAATGTTTTATTTAAATGACCTGCCACTGTTGTTTTATTTTACCCTAACTACATTAAAATGTTCAGGAACAGAGGCCAGTGTTATCAAATTCCTGAAAAATAGGCATAGCTTTTTCTGGAAAGGAGATGGACTGAAGCACAGACATTTTGGCTCCATCTGAGTGTCTCCAGTGTGCCTTTGGAAGTGAGAAGCTGAAAGCAAAAGTCCTTTCTGGATCCTCAAAATAACCCTCACCTCTATCTGTAAAATAGCATGAACTATCAGGAAACAAAAGGAAGCTGGTGGAAGGGAACAGCTGGGTTAATAAAATCTCAGC
This sequence comes from Ammospiza caudacuta, assembly GCF_027887145.1. NCBI lineage: Eukaryota > Metazoa > Chordata > Aves > Passeriformes > Passerellidae > Ammospiza > Ammospiza caudacuta. The sequence goes on along the minus strand of NC_080595.1, from coordinate 22,134,739 downwards.
AAAAATCCAAAAGGGGTCTAGAAACAGTCTGGTAGATCCCGAAAGAGCAATAGTTGCTAGGGAAGAAACTTGAGAGGTTAACTAAAAATCTCTGATCTACAGCTGCCATCTGTATTTTTCTAATATCCTACAAGTTTGAAATACAAAATTAAGAGGTCAAGCTTGGCAGCAGCTCTGTTGGTTGAGGTCATCCATTTGTCAAGATCAGATGATGTATATGTGGGTGTAACAAAACACCTTGTCAGCAGGTGGGGAGAGCGAACTTCCCATGGATACATCCAGTGTTAACAACTGTCTGCCAGCATTTAAAGTTACCTCACAAGAGTATATATTTAGAAAGTATCTCCAGGTATTTGCTGGAAAAGTCAAGGTTATAATTTAGGAACCTGCATTTCTACCTACTTTTCATACATACAAATGTGTCTGTGTTTGACTGTCCTGCCTGTAGGTGTGAACGCAAAAAGTTAAAATTTATAGGCTTATCGCTTCATGCCTCTTCCTCCAGCATAGCCTCAGGCTTAGCTATTCCCAAGTATTCTCACAAAATTGTGCTCCTGTAGGTGCTTCGACTGAGTTTGTGTTCCAGGTATGCTGCTACTTCCTTACAAATTTCCCTCCACTTCTAAGAATGAGCTCAGAGGGTGTGAGAGAACAAACATGGCATGTGCCTTTAAATGCAAAGCGAGATACACTCCAATGCATTTTCAGCTCAGCAGAGGTGATAAGACATCTGTACGTTTCAAGGAAAACGTCACAGGGAGGGGAAGGATGAGTGAGGAAAGGAAAAACTTCCTTATCAGGACCTTTAGTTTAGATCAACCCATTGCTAGAACTGGAAATAAATGTCAATTTGACAGGGTGGCTAGCCTGGGTTGAAAGCCCGTTTTGACATGCTGAGATGATTATTCAGCTCTGGTTTGCTGTGCATGGTGATTGGTCTTCACCCTGCACTCAAACATATTTTCCAAGGCAATCTGCTTGCTGGCACTCAGCCTCACAGAACCATCATAAACAGCTCTGAGTTGTCATTGTGAATCAGGATAAAAGTGACCCACCTCCTGCACAGAAAATGGAGATGTGCATTTTGTCCTGATGTGTGTGTTAATCTCTTCTTGGGCTCAGGCTCACAGTAGCTTTTGTCTTTCAAACTGTTCATTATCAGCATACTGCAGCAAACCAAATGGGCAGGGATTATGCAACCACCCATTATCTTTTCCCAATTTCTTGTCTCCCTTCAGAAGCACTAGTGCAGAATTAATTATCATTCCTTTGAAAAGATATCTGAGAAGATCATGTGGAACCTCCACAAAAGGATTGTGCTATCTCAGCCTCCATTTTAAGGAAAGGAGCACAAGGAAATTATTTGCTTAAGCATCGTTAGGCGGTACCAGGAAGAGAAAAAGTTGTGCCACATCTGTCCTGTGCTATCCCATAACATTCATAAATTCCTTATAGTGCTGAAGGCATACTAATGCCTCACAGAGAACCAGGATGGTGAGAGCCCCAGATTAGACCAGACCCAAGCTGGTTCTGTCTTCTGGGGGAGTGCAACACTTTCCAGAGGTGCCAGTTCATGTCCTTTCAGGAGGGCTTCACCATTTCAGCTGTGGCACCGTATGAAGAACATAAGAACATGCCTTGGATGGGTCACCTACAAAGAAAGCTGGGGTCTTCAAATATTGCAGGAATGCAAATAATACAGCATGGCAGCTGAAATAAAGAGGAGAGTCTTGCAAAAGGTAGGGCATTGCCAGTTCTTTGTCAGAAGGAGATATTTTTATTGAACCCAGGAAAGCTGACTGAGTTTTGGAAAGATTGGCTCAGTTGGTTATAGGGCAGTGCTAATATCTCAGAGGCTCTGAGTTCAATCCCTGCATGGGCCATTTACTTATGAATTGGACTTGATGATCCTTGTGGGTCCCTTCCAGCTAAGAACATCATTACTGCCAATTTATACTGTTACACCAGTTCATGCCACTAAAATAGTAACAAAAGACAGAATATCTTTCAACCCAAGCAATTAATTCATTCAATATCTGATGCCACTGAAATGTAGATGGAATAGATAGAGCTCTGGTTACCCCTGCACAGATTTTCCCCATTGTTTTTGCTGTATCTCACTATCAACTTTATAAGCAGAATAACAGCCACACCAGAGAAAACATTTTTTCTGACTAAGGACTTCTGCTACTGGCTCAATATGGGAAGGTCATGAAGAAATGAACTAGGGAAAGCCATGTTTATGGGAAACAAGCCATATCCCTCTTTTGTTTTTCCTTTTCTCTCTCTCAAATTCTTAGGAAGTGTCATCTCTTTCTGGACTTTCCCAGGAACACGGGAACCACAAATCTAGAAATGTGTCACATCCTTCAGTCAGTGGGAACAGAATTAAGATGTCTCTGGGAGGAGTCCAGGGAATCCAATGGCAAACCCCAGTATCAATCTAAATAAAGTCACTCCCATCAGCTTTGAGGTATTTTAAAGTGTATATATTCTTTGTGCCTGCAGAGTCACAAGGAATGAAGGAGGCTGGGGTGAAATGACTCAAACACACTGCTGCAGCTCAGTGGAAAGGAATGGTGTAGCAGCCCCAAACATGGCCTGGGTTTGGCCTGGGCTAGGGCATTGGAAATTTACTTTGCTAACCTCTTAAAACAGAAAAAAAACTTTCAAGTCCTGAGGTGTCACAACACCTTCCAGACAAGTCAGCTAAGAACCCAGCCTTGGGATGATTTGGGAATTTTCCTATCAGATTGAAGGGAAGCAAAATTGATGTCTTAAGTTGGCAAACTATACAGAAAGTCTTAGTTTGTACTGTCCTTTGACATATTTTCAGCTTTTGAAACATAAAACATTAACAGTGATTAACATGCAGCTGGCACAGGCCAAGGCAACTTGTCATAATTCAGTACATTGCTATTAAGATATTCTCCAGGGACAAGTGGATTGAAGACAGCTGGCTTTGCAAATTTGCACCAGAACTTGTCTCAGTACTAGGAGGAAAATAAGATATTCATAAAAGTATTCTAGAATGCACAGATCTATATGGAGTTGTGCCAAAACCTCATACAAAACAAAATCATTATTCAATACTTATTACTATTCTATTTATAAAGCTTCTGTCACTCCCTGGCAAACAGAGGTAATGGCGTTTGACTTGGAAGACAAATCACAAACCATGGAAAGTGGAAAGTGGATTGCAAATCATCAGCCTGAGTGTGTTGCAAGCTGAAAAGTGTTGGTCCAAACTATTCTGAGAATCTCTATGAATAACAAATACATTTGAAGAAACCCAGATCATTTCATGTGCAGCTCAACCAGAGAAAAACAGGCTAAATTTATGACCATCACTCACAGTGGCCAAAATAATCAGCTCTGCCATATGCTGCAACTGCAACCACAGAAAGGTAACATCAAGCATGAGTAAAATTTCAAGTGGCATTCCACAGCAGCAAACTGAGCAAACCCTTTGATTCAGTTTCAGGCTCATTTTCTTTCCCAGGGATGGAGTGACGGAGATGAGTTGTCCCAGGCTGTCAGCATGAACACACAGTACCTCTGGTGTTGCGTGGGTTCTCGAGAGCGTGTACTTTGCGAACAAATGGCCAGCCCTTGGGAAGGTTGGTAGAACATTACACAAAGGGCAGACCACTCTCAGAGATGAAAATGGCATTGGGACACCCATGATTTATGGCAGTGACTTTGCCACTTTCATATCTCTTTTAGGTTGTTCTTGACAGGAGAACACTGACTCAGAGGAGCTGACAGCTTTGAGTTGGAAAAGATACTGGATGTTCGGGGTTGGGCATGGCAAACTTGTTGTGACCTTGGCAATGAGAGTCAAGGAAGAGAGGTAAAATTGATGAACTGGGAGAAGGAAATAGCAGCCCAACCAGAGCCCTTGTAGCGCCATGGGCAGAACTTTGTGCAAACTTTTTCCAAGCCAAATCTTCACGGAAGTATTCGTAGAGAGAACATACATCAAACAAATTCATAATGAAGGAAGTAAGAGTCATCACAGAAAAAATGCCACCAAAAGCAAGGGTCGTGCAGCCTTACAGACCTTGTAACTTGGGGGTTTTTTTCACTCCTGTCCCTTATTTTCTTCACACAAAGAGTCTCTCAGACCTCTGCCTGCTCTTCACATAGCATCTTCCTGACCTGGATTTTTCTGTTCCAAATTTCTGCAAACTCTCTGACTGTTGTATCACTGGTTTCTGTCTTCTTCTATCTAGATTAACTTAGCATTTTTCTGCTTTATTTCTGTGGCAAGCATCTACTCAGGCTCCTCACAATGTTATTTTTTCTGTAATATGATCATCTGGAAGTTCTGGTCACGGCATTATGTTTGCCAGAGTTCAAGAAGTGTTTGAACATCACTCTCAGGCACAAGGTAAGGGTTTTGGGGTTGTCCTGTGCAGAGCCAACTTTGATCCCTGTGGATCCATTTCAACTCAGATTACTCTGCCATTCTACCTCGAAGGGACAGATTCAGGAATTCAAACACCACGAGGAAAAAATGTCAAAGCCTGCAGTGTCTTCCCTCAAACAAAAACCATGGCACGCAACCCGGCAGAGGCACAGTTAAGGTTAGCTTTGTTAAGACCATCTGGATAGTTGTCTAAATGAAGATGTGGATTTGGGTTCTTTTGTTTTAAATTGCATCATTCAAAAATGATCCACCAAGACTCACAAAAATATGCACAGTCAAATAACCCTGGGAAATAGAAAAAGAGACAGATGGAGAATCTGCCTGGGTAATTTTCTCCCCTGTGGCTACTGTGCTGTTTCTGCTAGAAAGGATGTGGAAGGAGGCAAAGCGAATAAATATAAACTGACTTTGTGGGATACATAGATAACAGCAATATTTCTCTAAGTCCACATGAAAAACACCAGTGAAAAGAAAATGGATTAGCAAAAGCTAGAAAAGAGACTTTATAACTCACACAAACAGAAAAGAGGAATTTCTTTTTTTTTGATCCTAGTAAAGTTACTCATTCAGTTTTGCAAACAAGAAATGCTTTCTGTCCTTTATTTCATAACTTTAAAGGGACCTTCTTCTACACTTGAAAGACAGTTCATGAGAAAGCATTTTACCAACAAGAAAGGAGTTCAGTTGTTGTTTCAAAGAGGACCAATGAGATTCTTTGTATATGCCAAGTGCCTGCCTGTGAGTGAACCCAGAGGCTGCTCTGTCTCACTTTGGAGAGCTGGGAAGGTGCTGCTGTGGGGCTGAAGCACATTAGGATGCACAGCACCCTTCAAAATGACCTGTGAGCTTCAGCGTTACCTCCCAGTGCCACCCCGTGATGGACGGAAGTTCCACCAACACTCCAGAACCAGAGAACAGTAATTAAATATTGGTGGCCAGAACCAAGGCACCAGACAGTCACGGACAAGCCCCTCTTCCACCCTGTCCTCAGCACCAGGCAGCAGAGGCCGAGGGATGTGGGCTAGGCAGGTGGCACAGACAGGAGGCGGGCTGGGGAGCAGGCAGGGGCACAAGTGGTGTCCAGAGCGGTCACCAAGTGCAGATGGCTGTGCCAGTGCCCGGCTGCCCGGTGGGTGCAGCGTGTCCTGCTTTCCTTGCTGTGACATTCAGCAGGGGGATGTGGCAGCTGCTCACTTGTCTCCCCCAGCGATGCTTTGATCAGTCCTTTCTCGCTGCATCTCCCCCTTGCCCCTCCTCAGGCACGGCTGCTGCCCGCTGCCACCTCTAGTGATTCCCAAAGGGGCAGTTCTGCCATCTGAATCATTTACTGCCTTTTTTCCAGTTCCCCTCAGCCAAGCCTGTGTGTTTCCTGGTGCTACTTAGGTCCTTTTGGACAGCTGCAGTGACTTGACCCAGGTCAGACACAGAGCTGTGAGCACAGGGGCCAGTAGTGTGCTGTGATAGTGTGTTCACAGCAGCATATGGATTTGCACTATTTTTTTGTTTTACTTGTCTGCTGGCTTGGCCATTACTTGTTCCTCACACACTGCATTATGAAAAGGCTCACCATAAAATCCTGAAAGTATTTTTCTTAGTGTCTCTAGGTGCTTAGTCAAATGTCAAAAATTTAACTATTTCAGAGAACTGGTTTCCTTTTATGTGCAGAAAGTGAAAGGTGGGGAAAGGGAATTCTGCCTATGTTAAATATTTTCTTTGCATTTCATCACAGAGGGAAGGAATTAGGCACTTAAAATAATAATAAAATCCGTAACATTAGTTTTGAATGTTGTTTACAGTGGGAACTTATTTTTAGGGCTTCTGTCCCTTTCTTCCTCTCACTGAATAGAAGGGAAATTGCCTAATATAGTTGGGTTGCTCAGTTGGCCATATTAGTGCATCTCACTCAGAAGAGCATCCCTGAGAAAAATGGTATGTTTTTAATGCTTACTTATGTCAGTTTTTGCATTTCTGCTTCATGTTGATTAGTGAAGTCACTCTGAAAATACAATTTATAAGCCATTCTCCTGCTCTCCACAAGAATCTTAGATATTTCTCTGCTGGAGAATTGCTGTACATGTGGCTTGACCTCCAGATGTAAACATCTGCTCTGTTTGCCCCTTGTAAGGGTAAAATTGAAACATTTTCTTACATGCTCATTTTTGCCCTCCATCTGTCCTTAAGAGATAGATATGCTGATCTCTGAAATGCTAAGTCCCCTTACGTGTTATGTGAATCTGTGTTGGATGTGTTCTGTCTTTGGCAGGTACAGTCGCAATTGAAGGACCAGTGAGTGATGGCAGGGACTATTCCCATGTTGTCAGCAATTGTCTTACAAAAGCAGTAAGAAAAGTCACTTTGCAGAGCTCTTTGGTGTCAAGGAGGCACTACAGTTAAACAAAGCACTTGGAAAGCAAAAACGTTTTTATTTAGATGATCTCCATACAGAAACATGATTATTGTCATAGAGCAGTGACTAGGGATGATTTTTCCAAAATGGACTGTTAAAAGAACAAGGTTTTTTCTTGGCAGGACTGAGGAGGACAACTTGTGGTCACATAACAGAGCATGTGGTTACTGGCACAGTTCAAAGTTTTCCTGATTTCATTCTCTAGCAAAGGTCCAGCACAGACAAGCCTTAGACTCTGTTTCATTCTGGGCCCCAAAAGGCGCTCAATGCAGATACAGTGACCCAGAGAGGATAATGTGCTGGCAACCAGCAACCAGAATAGACTTGACTATTTTCAGCAAATCATGTATTCAGCACAAATCCATCCTTTCACATGTTTAATGTCTCAACAATTACAACACTTTCCAATTGCAGCTGTTCCTCAACAACCTCAGATGTGTTTTCTCAAAGAATGAGACACATTTTGAAAGCCTACCAAACCACACTGGTGGAAAGCCTTGTCTGATAGTTCTTGCAGAGGAGGAAGTGAATAAAGTGAGCAGCACATTAAATATCTCTCTTCAACCAAATTATTTTAAACCCATTTCCTCCCTCCTCTAGCAGAGTTCTCATGCTGATATGGGCACTACCAGTCATGGACTGCTGTTGTTGCACAGGGCAAAGCCAGTGTGGAGAGCAGTCTGGCACCTTCCTGAACACATGACTCTCCCCATCATTTACCTTGCTTACCCTAGGGACAAAGCCAGCCCTGACATACACAGCTATTGTTTCCATTATAGCTGTTCTGCAGATATGAGGGACGCAGAAATTAAAGGAAGAGGGCTACAGAGCTATCCTTCATCCTTCTGTAGTCTGTTATTCCTACTACACTTGTTGGATTAGCCTGCAAGGCTCATTCCTCATCAGGAAAGGTCATGATAATTTGCCACTCACACCCATTTCATTACAAACATGTACCCAGTGTGCAATTTATTCCCCCAGTTACAATCACAGCTGGAATTAGCACAGAGCCTTCCTAGGTATTCCTTCTTCAGTGTTTTTGGAAGCTCCCGATGGGCTGAGTTTGGCATATCCCAAGGAGGATCCTTCCAGTGGGCCAGAGGACTAACTCCATGCTACACCGGAGACACTGCACCACTCTGAACAGCCTCAGCCTCTGCTGGGTGGGGACGTTCGGTGCCCAGCCTGTGCTCATTGGGAATCAGGTTCCACTTGCATAGAGAAAGCACACTAGCAGTAAGCAACAACAGTACAGGAAAAATGAGCATTCTCCTGTCTCCTGTTCTCTTTTCTAGTGTTCAGAAGGAAAACACTCTTGGAAACAAAATGATTGCTCAGTCTCTAAGAAAATGGATGACAGTCCCTAAACACATATTTTTGGCTCTGAAGTTTAATTTCACCAGCTGGGGAACAGGAGGCATTCAGTTTTGGTCTGGCAAAATTCAAGCCAGCTGGTAGATTTGTGTATCAATTGCCCATGGCTGGTACTTGCATGACCACTTCTTCTGTTGCTCAAAAATATTCCTTTCAGGTTATCAATAAATACAATGGGTTTGCAGTGTCAGCTTTCCATTCTGCTGCTGTAGTCCAGAAAAATAACCCAGAAGACTCGCTCTGTGCTCAGGTCAGGGTGGCAGGTCAAACTCATTTCTCTCATTTCATATATTTCAGTTCAAATTTTCAAGACTGATCTGGTATGAATTTCTGATATTTTTCCTGGTCAGAACTATTGCCACAGTCAATGAACTTTGCACAAAAACAGTTTGATCATTCATCTTTCACTTCTCTGCTTCTCTGAGAAGATGTGATCTCTTCCTCGAAGATGCCTGAGATGGGAAATGCAGGGCTGAGCAGCAATAGGGAACCTCAAGCACTGTGCTGGGACAGTGAGACACTACCAGGGCAGGAGCAGGCAAGATCCACCTGCACATAACATGGAAAATCTGGCCTGTCTACTCTTTTATGAGAAAAAACCTCTGTCTACTCTTTTAAGAGGAAAAACCTCAAAGTTGTTCAGTGTGGGGCCACATCACTGAGGCAGAAACAGGCACTTTCCAAAAACATGAAGACATAAGAAGAAGGAACTGTGTTTTGTCCCAAAATGAGACACACCATGAGAACTTTCAAACAGGAATATTTTCCCTAGCTTCCCCTACTGCTTTTGAAGCTTTCTATTAGAGTGCTTCATTTTCCTACTCCACCTACAGCTGCACAACTTCAACGTGCTGGTGCACTCCCATTGGCTCACTAATCTCATCATTTTCGCCTTGATGGGCTCTGACAGCTCTGTGGTGAGTGGTGTGAGACTGATCTCCCCACTGAGGCTCAGCGTGTGCGTGATCTGTGCTCTGTGTTACCTGCATGTCTCCTGGTGCTGTCACACACGATAAGGATCTGCTGTAGGATGGATGGAATTGTCAGGGCGAGGAGAACTGGAGCTCTCCAAGGCAAGGAAGAGGTGAGATGCCCCCTGGCAGGAGCAATACACTTTACATCTTGCCTCCAGATGAGGTTATTCTGTAGGTCTTGGGTAACTACTCTGCATATTTCACTGCTGGGAATTGTAGACAACAAGAAAACTTCTTACCTACAAGAGCTGTCTGCAAGTGCAGTTCAATATTGGGTGTATGATAAGCTAAAGATCTAGGCCTAGCTACTAATAAAAACAATCCTGGAAAATTTCCATTTCCCTACAATTTGTCTTAAGTAAATCCAACAGACCATAGAATTACTGAGGATAGAAAAGACCCCTAAGATCATCTCAAATCCAGCTGTCAACCTATTACCACTACCATGTTCACCACTAAACCATGTCCTCAAGGGCCATATCCATGTGGTTTTGACCCCTCCCAGGCATAGTGACTTCACCACTTCTCTAGGCAGCTTGTTCCAGTGCTTGATAACCCCATCTGGGAAAAAAATTTCCTATTGTCCAATCTAAACCTTCCCTGATAGAACTTGTGGCCATTTCTTCTCATCCTGTCGCTTGTTACCTGGGTGAGGAGACTGATGCCCACTTCCAAAGGCAAATTCTCTAATGTTAGAAGATCCTGGCATAAAACAGCCCATTTAACACTGTATTTTGCTGCTTTTTGCACATTCATTATTATAAAGCCTTTAATTACATCCTAGACTTTGCAAAGAACTTACATCTCTTACCTTGAACATATTTGATTTAGCAAAGGAGTGGCATGGAGTTAAAACACAGATTCCTGGCATGTAGAACTTATCCAAACTGCTGAATTCCGGCAGAAAGTAAGTAACTGAATTCGGTTCTCCCAAATTCCCAAATTGTGAAGTATCTGGGATAAATTTAGCTGGTGCAACAGCCCTAATGATAATAACGCATGACTCTCCTGGGAAAAGTTATTTTATTAAAATACACTTCACTCCCTTTAAACACTCTGCTTACATGATAGAGATGTCATAAATGCATGTGAAGTGACACAAGTGAGGCTTCTAGGGATGGGGAGATGGCGAGGCAGGGTGGGAAGACTATAGATGCTCTAAAATCACTGGGAAACAAACAAAATCGTTAGGAAGTTGGCCAGTGGGATTGTCAGATAATATGTCCTATAAGCCTTCTGGAAAAAATGTATTTATGCAAAAGCAATACAAACTGTGAAACGACAAATCTCCTTTAAATTTTCACAAAGGTCTATTTGCTTGCAAATCTCTCATCAGCTGCAGAGAAGATACCAGAAAAGAACAGGACTGAAAGTCAATTTGCTTGCAAATCCTACAGATAACGACAGCACTGGGATACAATTGAAGAAATATGTACATAATTTTCCTCATGTTGCCATTTGGAGCTTACAAAATTTTTCTGGAGCATATCAGCAAGTGATTTTTAAGAGACAAGAAAAAAAAAAGACAGTATTTATTTGAATAAAGTTTAGATAGCAAGTTGTCTACACTTTGCCAAAAGCTTGGTTCTGTGGAAGCAAAAATAAACTGTTTAATTTTGCTTCCAAAAAAATGATGAAAGACAATAAACTCAAACTGCTGGAAACAAGAGTAGTCACTATTGTTACAGCTTTTTAAGCGGTAAGCTTTGGCCTCAGTTATGTCCAAATCTCAACAACAACCAGAAACGTAATACTCATAATAGCTATGCAATTTTCCCCTAATTTCTTTTTTTCTGTTCTTCTTCCTCTATTTGTTAATAAAAGCTCACAGAAGCAGAAAATCATTACATTCGCTTTGCAGATCATATGCCAAGCAGACAATTGTGTATAAGAATTGTCCCTTCTCTACATGCAGATGAGTTACTTATTATAGAGCACAAAGGATACAAATGTAAATTACGCAGAAGCATTTTCATCAAATGTCTTAAAATAAAAATAAAAAGCTTCCAACAGCAAGATTAACAGCTGGTGTAAATGCAGCTCCACATTTCTCTTTTCCTTCCATCAGACCAAAGTCTGTCTTTGTTCTGGTCACAGTCTACAGGGGCTTCCCACCCCAAAACCCAGCAGCAGCTCCCCATTTCTCACACAGTTCCCACAGAGGATGTGAGGAGACACCAGCACAGCCATCTCCCAGTCCTTTCTCCGAGCCTTGTGTTACCCTCACTGCTGCCATTGCAGCAACAGGGACCTCTGGCAAGCAGCCTGCCCCCACGGGGCACCCCTATCTTGTCCCATCAAACACCCATCTCACACAGGTCTTTTATGATAAGACCAAGAGAGAGTTATCATTTGGCTTGTTAATCCATGAGAAGAGCTCTTGCCCTGGGGTCAGTGTGTCCACAAGTGAGAGCCCTTTGCAGTGGCCATGGCTGGGGAAGGGGGAGGCAGTTCACATAAGGAGCAGCCTTTCAGAGGGGCAAGGGTGAGTGGAATCACAGCCCTGCTTGAAGAGCCTTTGCAGCACCTTGCTCTTTCCTAGGAGCTGTCCCCAGTCCAGGAGTCCTGGATTGAAACTGAAAGTCCTCACACCACTGACTGCAAAAGAGGGAAACTAATCCAACTTGTTCTTCCTTCCAACCACAAAAGAAAAATAACTAATCCTAGCAGATACTTGAGCAAGGAAAAAATAGAGAATGGCGCCAATTCCATGAAGTCTCTACGAGATATGGCTGTTGCCTTTGTGTAAGAAGTGGGCAGATAATACTCAAGAGAATGGTTCCCAGCAAAAGGTCAGAGACAAAGGGGAAGGGCCTTCTCTCTGCTCCCTTCAGCTGTCAGCCCTGTCCCATCCCTGCTGTCTCAGGCAGACCCTGGCCCATGCCTGGCTGGAGCTGTCAGGCTTCAACACGGACCAGCACAGAGCCTGCACTTCACAGTGACTTGTTTGCATCTCTGAGTGTACATATATGCTGCCACGACAGTTAAATTGTCTGAAAGGTTGGGACTGCCTGAACAAAATAGTTTTTTTCCTCCCAGCAGCCTCCAGGACACTGGGAGCATCATCTCCTGAGAACACTTGTGTCCAAGCTGCTAAACCAGCAAAGAATCCAGCAACAAACCTAAGCAGTGGGGATTGGTATTTAGACTAATAGCGCTTAATTAAGCTGTTCCCATTGGTTGTAAAACTACTGCAGGATGAACTTTAGCAGTCACGACTTAGTGTGAGGAAGTGCAAAAAATAACTGCAGAATGAAAGCCCAGGAAAAGAAAGGCTGATTTATTCTTTCTATGTGAAAGCACACACTCCATCTATTCTTCACAACTACTACAGTGGTCAGTGTGGCCTGAAAAGACACCTGACAATTTATATGTGTCTGCTTCACAATAGGAGAAGAAGAAGGGTGTTACTGATGATAAATATGGCATCTTGCTTAATTTGCTGAATTTAACATCAGTAAAAACTTCACATTACAAGGGCTGGATAGGCAGATAACCCCAGAATGGTTTTGTCTTTCCCAGTGGAAGTCTCACTCAGGTATGTGAGAGGGACAGGATTTTTTTCACTGGCTGCACAGCATTTCTTCCATTATCTTTTTCTCAAAGTAAAATAGGCTATGCCAAATTCACAGGACTTCACATATATGGCTGGTAAAAAACATCATCCCTGTTGTAATAGCACAGGAGATAGCAGGCAAACAGCTTTGTATCCTGAAGAAGTATAATCTACATGCAGAATGGAACAGATTTGTGGCTTAGGCACTGGATCAAGATTCAAGAGGGTTGAATTTCATTCCTGACCATTGGCATTGCCTGTGCCTTGCAGTAGTTCCTTTACTCTTGGTGTGCTCCAGCTCCGTGTCTGTAGGACACTGCCCTCACACCAGTCACAGGGGTTCTGAAGAGACAAATTCATTGGGACTGAGTCCCAGAGAAAAATAGTGGTATGAAAAACTTCTGCAGCTTCACTTGTTTTTGTGCTTACTCCCAAATGGAGTTAGCATTACTCATGGTAGAAGGTAGGTAGGTAGGTAGGTAGGCAGTAGATTGAAAAAATAAATGTTTTCATCCCTGAAATGTAAATCAGATATTATTTAAGCAGCTGGATCCTAATTTAACTGCAAATTTGGCCAAATGCAGATTTTTTAATGAAAATTCTCAAAGGTTGGGGTGATTACTATGAGATTATATACCTGGCAGATGTCACGCTTAATCAATTTTGTCAAACACACAGCTTTAATCAGGCAGTGTTATAGGAAGGCTAAGCACAACCAGATCACAAAGGAACTAATGTCTCCAGAATGCTAATGAAAGATTAGCTCTTCAATTCAGCCTCTGAATCTTGAGGAACCTTTTGTTTTGTTTTCAGGTTAAACTAAGAGCAGAGTAAGGATTAAGGCATGCAAATGAGACACTGTCATGAGAAAATAATAATTTGTTTCACTGCAATAAGAAATCTCATTTACATAAAATGAGAAATAATTAAATTGAAGCTGAACTGTGTGCCCTATCAATTTAATTGAATCTCAGCTACACGTCTGTGGCTGATTTACTGGGGCTGGTTCTTGGAAAGCATTTGTTAGTAGTCATTTTTGCAGCTAAAAGATGAATCAACACTTCTCAACTGTGCAAGAGAAATAACTCCTGAAATAAACTCCTGCTGAGCACCACAGATCAATACAAACAACAGCAATGTGCCTGCAGAGCTGTGGAGAGTTCAGTCAACAGGGAATTTAATACACTGGTGAAGAATATTGAAAAATATGGCTATAGCTATCCACTCTGATTTTTTAGCAGGCCATATGACTTCACCACACAACTATCCTCCTGCCTAACCATATGAATGAACCACATTAAGCCCATTAAGAGCCGTTTGTCTTTCAGGACTTAACTTTCCACTCCAAGAGCGTCCATCCAGCCAATTTCTCTTCAGAAAGTATTCCAGACCTTTCTGGCATTAAAGAATTTCTGAATTACTCTTCTTGTTTCGTTTTAATTTCAATATTGCCTGACTGGATGGCCTCTTTTTTTTTTTTTTCTGTTAAATTATTTCAGGTGTTGATTAGGAAAAAAAATATGAAAAAGACCAGTAACAACTTCCTTTTCACTCTTTTCTTAGAGATGTCTAGTAGAGTGAAAACTGCTTCCTTGCTGTAAGGAACACCCCTAAAGCTTTACACTATTTTACAAGTTTTCCTGAAATCCCTCCAAATTAAGTGCAGACACCTTGACTATACAACATTTTTCCAAGTGTGACTTGATCTCACCTCTTTTGATACACATGTCCCTTTCAAAGCGCCTCAGCTTTTTAGGAAGGTTTCTAGCATGTCCTCTTACACAGTAACAAGGTCCCTGGCCCTCCACAGCTGCTCGTGAATAGACATTTTTTCATTTACTGACCTTAGAAGGATCTACTGTTCCTTTCAAAATCCCAATTTCCAACCACCTACACCTGTCCTAGGGTGATGTTATAATGCTTGTATCCCAAATCAGGTGTTCTGTTTATGCTGAATATTATATTCTGTGCCTTCAAGATGGGCTGAGAGTGAAGGCAGGGAGAAGAAGAAGCACAGATTTGTTATCAGAGACTACATCACTCCTCTACAGTCTTCTGGAACACTGTTGTTGTCTGGGCATGGACAGGGCAGAACACCACGCTCCTTTTGCTTTTTAGTTAGTTCAGCTATCTGAGGCAGTCTGAGTTTTCCCTAGACTGCTTTTCTTTCCCTTTTTCTTGGAACCATTTGAACGTGCTCCGGAGTGGGGCCTGGGGAGCACCGAGAGCTTGCAGTCTGTGGCCTACGGGGGCCTACTCTGGGCAGCAGCCTTTGCCAGTGCCGGAGGGATTGATAACAGAGCGAGCACCCACAGGAGAGACTTTCTGAATTTGTCATCTCTTTAGAGCGGTGAATGAGTTTTGTCATCTGGTATTGTTCATTTCTTGTGCTGAGGAGTGCCTTGCCTGTTAAATAAACAGGTTCTTTCCACTTCCCTCCGAGGAAATTTTTCCTGAAGCTGGTGGGCGAGGAGCCACGTGAGTTGACTTTCTGGAGGAGCCCCTTTTGGAGGTTTTCTCCCAAATTTGCCCTAAACCAGGACAACCTGGAAAATTGCGTTTTCCCTGTCTCTGCTTTATATGAGAATTCTTCTTTCATTAGTCGCAACATTTCACCAACAAGTTCAGAAGAAAAATACTCAGACTATGAGTTGTGTATGACCCAGACCTCTCTACAACATCTGATGTAAGTCAGTCATCCAGACCACATGGTCTGATTTCAAAGCCATGATGAGACTGTGAGTTCAGGACTCACACAACTGACTGGTTTAGGAGTGACTGCAGAAAGTTTATCCTAAAAAAGGATAAAATCACTGATCACATGCTGTACTCCAGCAAGCCTCACCAGCTGCAAACACACTGTTTGTTCTGACCTTGTGCTGTTCTGCTTCCAATGCATCTTTGGAACTATATGCCTCAACGTCCCACTTGCAGACCTCTGCTTCAGGTGTGGTCTCCTCTCCTGGCAGATCAAGGCAAAAGCTGAGACTGGAAGAGCAGAAGGAGCCACGTGCACCACCCAGTATCTGTTTGAATGGGGAATTGGGAATCGCAGCTCTACGGTTTGTACAAACAAAAGTTCTTGTGCTACCAGCTTCTTGGCACCGCTCAAACACATCTTTGGAACTCGGACAACAGCATGGAAAAATTGATGGTGTGGTATCACCACCATGCAATAAATGCTTTAGTCCTCAAAAGACAATGTAAAGAAGTATATGTGACGTGCCTAAAGTACTCAAAGTTTGAGTACCCTGTTAAAACTAGAGAGGATGCCTGGGCAGAGTGGGAAATAGTGTATCCCCAATCAGTACCAAAGCCCAAAATCTCCTGACTGCAAGAACAATATTTTCACAAGCTCACAGGTGTTATTCAAAATCAGTTAAAACCACAATCTTAAGAGCACAACCTTAAGTCCCACACCCATCAATGGACATCTTTATCTTGCTGATTAAATCTAGACAGACCCTCAGCAGGATTGTCTGTGACTTCATGCAAGTGGCCAGCCTTGCTCCCCACAAAGATTATAAGATCAGAAACAGACTTGTGAACTCTTGGCTGCCAGTCTCAGGATTAATTCACCATCTAGAAAACACGACACCATTAGGGAAATTAACATCAGGTTCATATGTGACCAAAGATATTTTTTGTGGCAAGAGCTTTGAGGAAAATTTTCCTTTCATGAATTTGGGAGCAAGTTTAGCAATTCTGCATCAACTTGAATTCATTTTGTTGAATTATTTACTGGGAAGTATCTTTACATGTTTCCCATGTAACATGGAGCTTTCCTTAGTGAAACATTCAGAATTTTTAATCTGAAATACATATGTTTCAAAAGTTCCCTTTCCTTTTAGTTAAAACAAGAAAAAAATTAAATACGTGTAAAGGACATATTACACTTTCAAAACACATTTCATGAGGATTCTCCAGTCTTTTCCCTCCTAACAGTTAAGGAGGGAAAAGTTTAGATCCAAAATTCCAAGAGAAAAGGGTGGACAGCTCAGTCAAATTCCTGTCACTTCTTCTAGAGTCATCACCTCCATCACTACTAAAGCTTCTGGCAACCTTTCTGGCAAAAGAGAGTACAAAGCATATGGAAACTACAATTTGAGAAGTCAAAGACAATAAAAGAAAAAGAAGAGGGGCTAATGCAAAAGTCCAGTTCCCTACTCTTTGTGCTTTGTCATATAGCTCTCCCTGGGGGAAGAAAAAAAAAAACCTCCTTATTCCTTAGTAAACAAACATAATACAAGCCATGGCTTCAAAGAATACATGTTTAAAATGCTGACTGGCCAGCTGTCTTCTGCCAATGAAATGACAAAATGTCCAAGAGATACTTTCTCTTCATTAGTACTTCCCCAGATTCCATTTCTCATAAAACTTAATTTATTTAAGGAACAACATTTGTGACAGATATCTTTTCCATTAAATGTTATTTGTAATGAGCATAGCTTCAGAAGTGACAGTGAAAAGGCAAGGAAAAGAACTGGCAGGCAGCACTCTCAAGCCAAATTTCCTATACAAACATATTATTTTCAAAGCTCATGAAAGAGTAATGACAAGTGAATTTGAAGTTGAAAGGAGAAAAAGGAAAACCAGATAAAAAAACAGTGGTAAGAAATGTGGAATGAAGACTGGTGAGTTTCCCTCTCCTCAGGGAGAAGAGTTCCTCTGGGAAAAGTTAGTTTATTGATGATGGCATAACACAGAGGAAGATACCTTTTCCAGATTTGCAAGGAAAGATGGCTAGAAAACACCTTTTCCAGAAGCTGATGTGTACAACAGATAAAACACTCTTGCAGTTTCTCTACCTGATCCAAATCCAAGCTGACCACAGCCTTGGGACAATGAAAACTTACTTTGGTTATCCCATGACTTGCTGTTCACCCTTTCCTGAAACACACCTTTCAGAGACAGGACCTGTTTGTTCTTTGTATATGAGAATAGTTTCCTGCACATTATGAGGTTAAGATGGTCCTGATTTTAACAGTATTTTTTTGCTTAGCTTTGTGTGCACAATTATGAAGTCCCATTCCAATGGTCAAAGATCCTCCCTTCAGGGTAGATCTCTCCTCCACCTGTGCTTGTATCTAATCAGAGTGCATTGACAGAGAGCTGATTCTCTGCTTTGGTTGTACCTCCATGCAGTCCCTAAAAAATGCATTAGGAGCATCAATGTTGTACCCACGTAGAAGATTTTTTCCTATGAGATTTTTGAAAGTATCTGAAGAAGGTGGCACCATTTTCTTCTCTACTGAAAGCAGCAGAGATATCTTTTTAACTGTAAAAGTAAATATTTTAAAAACTTTAAAGTAAAAACTTTAAAAGTAAAGGATTTCTATCCTGGAAAATCCCTACTTTGCCTCAGTGACCAGCACCACAGGCAAAGAGAAGAGATTGGGTGGATTCACAGAACAATTCTGGGTATAGAACCTATATGATTATATGCTTCTATGATTCCTGCTTCTCATTTCAGTGGTGTTCTAGACCCTGCAAGGCTCCTCATTCAGATCCCCACCAAAACTGTCTCTTGCTAGTGGCACAGCCTGTCACCTCACAAAAGCTCTGATATTGTTATCAGGGTATTTTTGTCTTTCTAGGTCACAGGCACATTGGAGGCTCTCTGATAGCAGATGATGGCACACCAGATGCCAGCTCACTGGTGGGAGGTGCAGTGCCAGCAGTTCTGGGAACAGGTCACTCACCGGGGGCTAAAGATGTCTCAAAACACATCAGAAGACAAACACTTTTGTCTTTTCCTGCTCCATTATAATACTTGGGAAAAGGGTTGTAGAGGGTCGCCTTCATATGTGGAATGGCAACAGGCAACTGAAAGAAGGACAGAGATTTTTTGCTAATTTGATCCAAACAGTGAATGCTTTGGTCATTCTAGCAATGTGACTTTTTCAAGCACCAATTGGAATTACTTGCTTGGGAAATGCGCTATACCAGCTATATGCTTCTGAAGGAGAAAATTGTAATTAAGCCCAAAGGTGTAAGTTTTAAAGGAATTTCATTGCTCTGGGAATCTGAGTTATTTGAAGTGTAGGCTATTAGAAAATTCTTGTTTTTAATGGGTAAGCAGCAAAATAAGTTTGAACACATGATCCTCCAATGCAAATATTGTTTCTATAGGATGTGGAAGCCACTATCTTCAAAATATTAGCCTCCATTTTTCAATCAGTACATTTTTTTACATAATTGTGTCTCCAGAAAGGCAGGAAATATTTCTGGTCTGGAGGCAATCCTCTGCTTATTCCCACACCTTAGCTGCATAACCTGCGTGTGGACACAAAAGGATTAACCCGTCACCTCACACTCATGGAAGTGCTGGGGGAAAGGAGCTGTATTCACACTGATATCTGCTTTACAGTGAAGTCACAGTTCTGTAGGAAAGGCAAAACTTGTTGACAGAGCTCTCCCTGTCATCTCTCCTGGTTCACCCAGCTTGGTCAACCCAGCTCCAACCAAAAACCATAAATGAGTGAGGTAATGCGGCACAGACTGGGCAAGATGCATCAGCCACCTCTTCAGCAGTCCATCACTCACACATTTTTAAAAGAGCTTGTGTTCTCCTTCTGCCACTTGATGAGCAGAAAAACCACTGTGTATCGCCTTAATGGAGAGAAAATACAACCTGCTTTTGAAATCCATCCTATGAGGTATAAACAACTGTTAAGCCAAACACACCGATGACATTGCACTCATTTGAATAAAAATGTGACTCCATTTTCCTTTGCTTATGCTGCTACCCCCAACTTCCTCAAGCCCTGCCATGGTGCTGCTGGTGGGAACCAGGTGTCAGGAAGCCTCCCAGCAGGACACCGTTTAAACCTCTCCAGCTGTAGCAGAGGAACTTTGGTAAGCTTGTGTCCTTGGGGTATTCACAATTCTGGGAAATTGTGGAAGATATGGGTTTGACATACCCTCAACTAGCTGAATGTGATTTTAAAAGAATACAACTTTGGGGATTTGAGCAAAAATAGGGTGTTTATTTAAACAGGAAAAACAAAGGGGAGGAAGGGATAAAAGGAGAAGGGAAAAAAAGAAAAAAAAAAAAGTCCTGGGCCCAAGGATTGAGGGATACCTCTAGCCAAACTGGCATTTGGTCCCAAGGCAAGAACCTGATGGCACTGCAGTGAATGCAGTTAGTCTGCCCTCAAATCTGTAAAAAGGTCTCTAAAAAGAGACATTGACGGAAGTCTGCAGAGTTGGGTCTCCTGCTGCAGCTAACTCACAGTCAAAGGAACAGTGAAAGACAGCAAAAGACAGCTCTTCAGGTCAGGCTGCCCCTTTTACATTCTCGGTCCCTTCAGTCTATACTTGCTGTTCTGCTCCCATTGCCTCTGGTGATTGGTGCCAGTAGATGATGAGGTAAGATCTTCTTTCCAATAGTGTGCTGCTACTGGGGTGTGATGGTATCGCTGAGGTTTTTGGCGGGAAGGTCTCTCATTATTATGCACAGTCACTGTGGTGTCAAGTTACAAGTTCCCTGGAGTGGGTTAGAAATCATCTGTAAAATGCTGTGTGCTGTTGGTGAGAGGAAACTGCACCGGGACCTTTGAAAGTGTGATACTTAAAAGAGATTATTAACTTACAAATAATGTAATTAGATTAGGAACAAAGAATTATAAAAATAGTATCATTCTTTATTGTATTTGCGGGGTGCCCCAATGAAAGAAGGAATTATGAATATGACTCCATGTTCTCAGAAGGCTAATTTATTATTTGACAATACTACATTATATTAAAGAATACTATACTAAACTATACTAAAGAATACAGAAAGGATACTTCCAGAATGCTAAAAAGATAATAATGAAAGCTTGTGACTCTCTCCAGAGTCCCGACACAGCTTGGCACTGATTGGCCAATGAGACAAAACAACTCACACCAGAAACCAATGGAACAATCACCTGTGGGTAAACAATCTCCAAACACATTCCACATAAGCAAAGCAGAGGAGAAGTAAATGAGATAATTATTGTTTTCCTTTTTCTCTGAGGCTTCTAAGCTTCCCAGGAGAAAAATCCTGAGCGAAGGGATTTTTCAGAGAATATGAATGCCATAGTTCTTCTTTTATTAATTATTTTAACAGGATGATAAAACATTCATTTGGAATGTACTGAATAACTAGTATAACTTTATAATGATTTTATAATATTTACCTCATTAACTTGAACACTTTTAATTGATCAAACTAGTAACTTTAAACAGTTCAAAATGCAAAAGTTAATTAACGGTTACAAATGTAAAACAGTACAAATGTAAAAGCCAATTAAGGGGTTTTATAAATGACACTGAACAAAACTTGTGTGAGTTATCCCATTTGAGGTCCCCTTTCCAGTGCAATTGCTCCACTGCAGGGGGACACAGCAGCTCAGTCACCACCACCACTATCCACAGCCTGAGGAGAATCCTGTCAGCATCTGTATTCTTGTTTTGTATCTAAATGCTGTGTGTGGCAGCATCTCAACACTGAAGAGCAGACCAGAATTTAGCCTATGTGTGCCTCTCTCCCAGAGCACTGGTATAAACTGAGATTCATTCAAAAGGACTCAATGAATTCACAATGCTGAAGCCACAGTGAGTGAGCAAAGGCATATAAGTTGCTCTGCCTGGGTACAGAACTTTTCCAGTGGGCTGGAATAACCATCTTGTGCATGGCCTGAGCTTCATCCCACGCTTTCATGCTTGCTATGGAAACACAGGCCAGAACCTCAAATTTACAGTGGCAAGTCTTCCTTTCCTCACTCATAGCATTTCACTTGCCAGGGGTGTAAGACACCATTCTCCTTGCAACCACAGGTGAATTCAAAGCTCTTTCTGTACACCCTGGAGAGCCTGCACAGGCAAAGAGCACCAGAGGTTAGAACAGTGTCTAACACCTTGCACAGAGGAACAAGGCAGTGGATGACTGTCGTGCATTCTTCAACCACCCTTTAATTCCTTCAGGAAGGCTGAGCTACATTCTATCCCTACAACTTGCTTCCTCTATTCAGCCTTGCTTAACACTTTGTTTTAGGACTAGCAACTTCATTCTTACTTTTCCCTCACTGGATTGTGATAAAAAGGATCAAATTGAAAAAAACAATCCCAAAGAGGGAATTATGTCTACAGAGCACAAAGACTCAACACTATTTTTAATACAAACTGGGTTTGTCATCTAGTTACCAACCATATTATTCTGCTAGAGATATTTTCAAAAATAAACTGATGTGAAAGCAAGATTTTTTTCTAGTAGTGCACAGTTTTGCAGAGACTTCCAGGGTGGACTTGTGTTCCAGATTGCAAGGCAAGATGTATTCTATTACCATCTGTATGGCAGTTGTCTTCTGTCAAGTGGGCAGTTTGTCTTATCTCTCTCTCTAAATGATCACAATCACTCCTCCCTGGAGAGGGGAGATCTGCTGATAACAGGCTATTGAATGTCACTGCATGACTGATAAGAGCTATAGCATCCATTGTGAGATGCTCCGCCCAGAGGGAGGAGCCAAGCATTCCTGCCCAGATATAATCGGGAGGTTCTGGAATACCAGCATGGCTTCTCCACTGTGTTTCCCAGAAGAGCAGCAGCTGCCTCTTCTTCTGCTGGATCTTCGGAGGAGAACTACACACTTTTTCTGCAGGATCCCTGTTCCAGCAAAGCCACGCCTGACTCTTCAGGGGGACTGCAGACATGTTTCCAGTTGGACTGCTGCCAACACCCTGACCCACAGGGTGTCACGCTGGGTTCTGACTCTGTCAGTGTTGTTCTAGTGCACTGCATTGTTTATTTTATCCTTTTATTTTTCTTCCCTAATTAAGAAGTGTTATTTCCTGCTCCCATATTTTTTGCCCGAGAACCCCTTAATTTAAAATTTATAACAATTCAGAGAAGTGAAGAAGGTTTACATTCTCCATTTCAGAGGAAGCTCTTGCCTTCCTTAGCAGACTCCTGTCTTTCCAAACCGAAACAACTTGGCACCTACAACAGAAGGTAAATGGGACTTCAGTACCTGCAGGCTTTTTTGACCTCTGTGGACATCAAGTTCGCCCATAAAACAGAAATATCAGAACTTATTTATGTTTTCACAAGGCTGTAGGAAAAGGGCCCTTGCTTAGTCTGATGGTTAATTTAATTTGATATACTCTTTTCAACAGCAAAGTGATCATCTTTCACAGCTAGAGCTCTGAGAACTAATTAATAGCCTTACTTTCAAATGTGTGAAGAGCTACATATGTGTCAGGTCCAAGATAAGGCATATAATTTTAATATATTGCCAAGAGCATTTGGTCCTTATGTCTGAAGTGATTAAGTTTTTATAGAACAGTCCAAAGAAGTGCCCAAAATCTGTGGAAGAAGCAGGACAGGCAGACAGGAGCTGCCACCATGGCTTGACTCAGATTTTGTACTCCCCTCTCCACATCCACAGAGAAAGCCCTGCCAGTGCTTCACTAAAGCTGCAGTGAGAAACAGTAAGAATGGAAACAGAGAGGAAGAAGGCAGAGCAGTGGTCATTCCAAAGAAGTGACCCTGCATCTGGGTTGGGAACAGGACAGTCACACATGGCTGGTGGATGTTGGGCAGCCAGGATTTTAGAGTACTCCCACTCCAGCCAGTACAGGGGCAGTGCTGAAGGGAATATGTTCGCATTTGAAGTGCAATGACACTTTAAAATTCTTTCACAAGGTCAAATTAAATTATAGCTGTGGGGAAATCCCTGTGTTTTAATTTACAAGGATGCCCAGAGAAATGGAGGAAACAGAAATAGATAAATAGTAAAGCACTTATACCCAATTAAACACAATATTCTAACACTTCCTTTTTGTTTGCTTATAGTAAGGGCATGGTTTAGATAAAATCTATGGCTTGAACATCATTTTATCTTCTTTACTCTGAGCAAAAAGACTGGAATCTTCCTGCTGTAGTCTTTCTATTGCAGCATAGCCAAGAGCTTCTCCAGCATGGATCCAAAGCTGTACTGCTTTTCTGCCAAAGCTGTTCATTCTTTCCCCATCATAAATCTGGCCACTTCAGCAAAAGGCAGCTAAACTCTGCACACAAACTCCCTTAATTCCACTTAGGTCTCTCTTATTACCACATATGTGGGAGTATTGACTTGGTGGGGAAAGCAAAAACAACTCTCAAAATTCCACACTAACCCCTCTTACACCAAGGAAAATAGGAGAATTCAGGATGAAAGCCATTTGAATGTAAAGAATCACTGCAAAGGGGGAGAAGAAAGCCATTTCCCCAGACCAGGTCAAGAATAGGCAGTCTAAAACTGCAGGGAAAGAGAAAAAGACCTCTAAGGCTAAGCCAAATGCAGCATTACAAGGATGGCAGCAGCTGGCTGCATCAGAATTCAAAAGCAGATAAGACAATTGTTTTTCAAAGATGGTCTTAAAAAGCCAGTTCCAGGTTGTGGCAGCATGTGACATTTCAGAGTTCCTTTCACCTCATTCTTACACTTTCTGTAACAGCTGCACTGAAATCACTCACACAGGCTAAGGATAAAGCCTGGAAAGCTAAAATAACATTGCCCTCACTTCTCCTGATATACTGTGTTAAAACTCAGCCTAAGGCTTCACTTCAGGCTTTGTTGTCCTTGTTACAGGTTCTCTACCTCACGCCAAACCCAAATTCTCACTCTAGCCTGAGGGCAGATCCAACTTCTCTTTTATGTAAGCGAGAGAATAAGCCAGCTGCACCAGTGAGCCAGCAAAACCCACTTAACACTTCCTATCACGATATCCACCTGCTAGCAGTTTCTTGCCAGAACTGATAGCCTGCTATGACATTTGCCTCTACTGGAGTTTTCCTCCAGAAAAAATACTCCAGTGATGGCTCAGCATCACTTCCCTGCAGATCAAAGTATCAGCTTCAGCACTACTATGCCGTCTTATATGTCAAAAACATTCAAAGCAATCTCCTGAAAGCTGAGTACTAGAGAAATGTAGGGATGATTGTTCCTTTAGACTGCAAAAACCTGCAGCAGAGGCACTCCCTGGTGTGTTTGCAGCTTGGTCTCTCTCTAACAGCAATGATGAACAAGACTTTGACCTCAAAAAAGAGATGCAAATGTTGCAGCTCTCCAAGGGCACGGAGGAGGATTCTTCATCTCAACGTCCTCTCCCAGTCTTCCCTCCTCTATCCCCTTAACATAAAATAGACAAAAAAAGGGAAAGTATGAAATAGGGGTCAGTGCAGGTTTTTTGTTGTTCCTTCTCCTTCAAACTAAGAGATGATGAGCATTTATTGATGGTGAGTCTCAGGAAGACTCAGTCAATCTACTGATGTAGGAATCTGATAGATTCATGCCACTATGGCATGAAGAAGTATTTCCCCTTGTTTCACTACATCTGAACTCTGTAGAAAGGAGAGTTTAAATGTAGCTCTATGCCCACACAGAGCAGCCACATGGTCCTGTGTTCCAGCACCTGCTGAAGTGGAAACAAGGGGCCCAGGATTTGGCCAGTGCTATTCAAACTACAGTATGCTGCCTTCCTTCCCATGTGGCCCTCCTCTTCTGCCCTCATTTCTCATGCTGGCTACTGAAGAGTCATACAACAGACATCACTTCATGTTTTGCTAGCTAAATACACAGTGAGCAAGCTCAAGAAAACTCAGTTTTCTTGTTCTACATCTTTGTTGCAAAATCACCACTAAACATTTAGTGCCTGGGACAAAGAGTTCTATCTGCAGCCTTTCATACCTCTCCAGAAGTTCCAGCGTAGTGCAGCAGCACCATGAGATAGGTTTAAAGACCCACCTAGGGAAATGCTGGCCATGCTGTTTATGAAAACCACCATTATTCACAGCTCAATCAATAAGCAACACTTCTTCATTGTTTCAAGACTTACTACAGTAGTGGTTAAAGTGACTATGAATGAATTTGATGTCTCACAACTGCAAACAGAAAACCCCTTACACTGGCAGGATCTTCCCTAACAATGGTGTTCTAGACATGTTAGTGAAAAACATTACAAAATTTTCTCTCAGTTCAGCTGTTACTTACACTTCCTTGTATTATTTTTTTCCCAGTAGCCCCAACAGTGCATTGTTGCCAAGGCAGCCCAGTCATGCCCTGGAACATTATGCCTGAAGAGGACTGCTAAGGGTGTTGTAGAGAAGACGAGTCTTGTTTTACAGCAGTTTGGCTGTTCCATGGAGGAACATCAAAATACTTCCATTTTACATGAATAATTTCTGGAGACAGACAGACATCTACACAAATATACTCAAGATGGCTGGCTGTATTGTGTCATATACAGGAAGAACCTCAGAGCCAGGCAAGATTTATCATTTGAAAAACAAAAACTCCACAGCTCATCCCCTTTGTAAGCTCAAGCACAGTGACTGCAGAGTCAATGAGCCTCTCTAGAAGGACCCACGCATTCTGCCCTGACAGACTGAGATGTGGAGGACTGGGAGCAAACACCTGACAATCTGTGGTCTCCAGCCAGCACACAATCACCATGTGTCAGCCCAGAAATTCTTTGCTGCATTGCAATAATTTACTTTGAGCTAATGTGTGGCAGAAGGGAGCTGAAAGAGTTAATGAGAGTGCTGCTGTGCCCTGAAAAAAGCAACCCAATGTCTACTCTTATTCAGCCCTCAGTGACTGTAGGGCTGTTGATCACAGTGTTTTAAGATCTGGTGATTACAAAAAAATGAAACCTATTTGTCAGCTTGCCAAGCAACACTATTTGATCTAAAAATTCCTAAAAGACCACAAAAGAAACCTCCATTCATGCTTTCTTTGTATACCACACCCATATTAGAAGAATGATCTTAGGGCACATTCAGGTCCAAAAACGTAGGTCCTATTTTCTCCTTTTATGATTTTAAATAATGAAGGATTTCCTATTTTAATAAATAGTTTAGCCCCTTCTTGCTGGGGGAAATGCTGCAGCTCTTGCTCAATGAAACAAGTGATATGAGCAGGTAGAAGATGGTTTGTTGGAGTTTCTCATGGATTGAAGGTCTCACTGGAGGTGTGAGAGGGAATGGAAGAATCCTTACACTGCCTATAGACAACGTCTCAATACAGGTGCAAAGTAAAATGGGCAATGAAAATTGTGTAAAAATCTAATTTCTTTTAGTTGAAATAACAGAGAGACAGGACTGGAATACACTCACTCATTCCAGTGGCAGGTCTATGTGTTACACATCAATTCAGTAAGGACCACAGAGGACTGCAAGGTACAGAACATGGTCATGTCTATTTTTCAAGTATTCATTATGCAAAGATCACTGGGGAGCATGAAGGAGTTCAGCATTTTGAAAGCTGAACTCCTACTTCTCATATCTTCCACTGTAAAGTAAAATTACATATCAAATACTCTCAGGTTCTGTTCAGTTCTTGGTCTGCTTCAGCTTTTCTTTTCACTCCGTGCAGCTTTTAACTGAGAGGTTTGCACAAGCCTAGGCCCTTCAAACTCTGAGGTTACTCCAGGCACACTCATACAGTCTTTCTTGGGTGTGTTTGCCCTGTCAGGGTCTCTGCAGTGAGGGCAGAGCTGGCACGGACACAGCACTCCCTCCCACAGGGTCTCGTCACTCCTGCTCAGCCTGTGCTCTGCCAGTCCTGCCACCAAAACCCACGGGATTGCCCTGGGTGTGGCTGGAGAGAGCAGGATTGAGCTCTAAAGAGGAGGCACATGCTGTCGAGACAGATAGCTTGTCACATCTTCCCCCAGAGTGTTCACTGGGCAAACATATCTACAGTACTGCCCAGAGCAGGAACAGGCCAGTAGCAAATGAAGGACTGTCGCAAAAGTGAAGACTAGAAAAGAAAGTGGGAAATGTTGGGGAAACTCTTCCTCTTTTATA
Source organism: Ammospiza caudacuta (assembly GCF_027887145.1). Lineage (NCBI taxonomy): Eukaryota > Metazoa > Chordata > Aves > Passeriformes > Passerellidae > Ammospiza > Ammospiza caudacuta. The sequence goes on along the minus strand of NC_080595.1, from coordinate 22,107,181 downwards.
TGGAATTAAAGGGGGAATAAAACGTGACTCCTCTCCATTAAATGGACAACGGTTGTGCATTTCAGATGTAAACCCAGTTAGACTTTCCATCCCATATTTTGCCTTTGCAGAAAGATCTTCCGCACACAGGTGCCATTTCACCCCCAGCTGATCCCAAGTGTCCAGGTGCCCTGAAATGTTGGTCTTGTACAATGAATCTTGCTGATATTGCTCTTTTACTCTTTTGGTTATCTGTGACATATTTTTAAGCCTCTCCCATAGCCAGCACTTCCAGCACCTTCTCCATGTAGGCTATTTTTAGAAAGCACACTTCATACTTACACTTACATCCCTCATCAGAAGATCTACGGCCAATATCTTATTTATGTTACTGTACTTTCACACATTGTCAGACCTGCATTTCAGCTGAAGTTTGATGCTGTGTTGGAGATCATGTCTTTGGTGGCATTAGAACAGGCAGTCTTCTAATGCAGGCTCTGAATAGCCAGCTCCAAGTGCACTGGCCACTGCCACTTTACCACCCTCTCAGCACCAGGACAGGTGAAGGAAAAGACCAAGTGCTCTCTGAAGCCATGAAATGTGGTGGGAAGGGCTAGAGCAGAATGGTTAAGAGAACTAGACCTCCTAACATAACTAGAGCAAAGGCTAGCTTGGATAGCCTTTGAACAGCTAATGAGGAATGATCAGACATAAAGCTTTCTATTTGTAACTAAGAGCATATTTTTAAAAGCCCAGAACACTAAGAGCAAGCCTATGGGAAGGTTACACAAAATTACTAGTCTTAAGAACACTTTCCTTACTATAGAAAGTGCAACTCTTCACAAAAGTCTCACAAGAGGCAGAGGGGGTCACTCATCACAGCTGAGAGACACTAATCTGGCTTTCCTTCAGTTAAGGTTGGTGCAATGTGGTTATCTATTGTTATTTGTATAATTCAGAGAGGATCTCGTCTACTCCCTGCTTGATATTTTCCCTTGAGATTGGTCTATAAGGCTGGAAATAGGCCAACAGGTCATACAGGAGAACGGGCAAGTCCAAGTGCAAGCATGGGTTACCCAGTCCTGGCAGCCTCCTGTGACCTGTGGGATGGCTCCAGCCACATCCTCAGCTGCAGAACAGACACAGTCATTAGCCCCATTTCCCAAGGGAGGAGATGGAGAATGGTAGTAAAAGCAACCATTCTGGGTCAGAGCAAACACCCACCTAGTTTTATTTGGTGCCCCTACATTTCTGGTTTTGAAAATTATGGGACAGAAACAAAGCCATAGGATCTTTAATCATGCTGGTAATTTCAATTTCAATTAGCAGGCTTAGGAATCAGTATAGAAAGGACACCAAGAACTGCCTGTGAAAGCCCAGTTTTGTTGCATTGCCTAGGATTTCAGAACAATTTCTCGAAAAACATGCAGATTTAATGCCTTTTCATTTTATGCAGTTCTCTAATTTTGCTCTATCCTGTGTAGGGAAACAACCAGACAGCCTAACTCTAATCTACAGCATATCACTGTACCGTGAGCCTGGTGCTGCTGCTGGCTGGTGAGCAGTGAATCTGGCTGGAGGTAGGCAGCAAGATCTGCCTCTTAGACCTTTCCCTGGTTGTTGTGGTTGAACCCCTACTTCCCCTCTGGATGATTGTTTCCATAACCTATTTCATATAGAACCCTGTAGCCTGAGACTTCATGTGGGTTGCTGCTGTCCTGGTAGGGAATTTAACAGCAGGATTACAAGATCATCTTCATGTAAATAATCCTGTGTAAAAATAAGGGTGTTTCAGCCAGTTTTTGGAAACAATGCAGCCCATTTCAGGCAGGGCAATTGTTTGGATGGCTGGGAAGGTTTCCCGTGCCAGTCTTGTGGGTGGGATTACAGGGCATTGTTTCCACTGTTCCTGCCTGCCATGTAATGTCACCGTGGACATCCCATGTGTGAAAGGCTGGCTGAGCAGCACACCATAAGGATTTTGGTTCAATCTATCTGTAATTATTACAGCTGATTAAATACAGCAGGCACATGTGCTGGATCAAACCACTTCTTCTCTGTTCCAGTCAGCCAGTTCTTCATCAAAATCCATTCCCCCGAAATTTACAGGCAAGACCCTGTACACAGCAGTCCATGTCCTGCCTGCACACTCATTCCTTGATGTTCAGCCCCAGGAACAGCTTTTGACCATTTTCTAAAGGACAAAATATTCAGGTGCCAGTTGACCAGGAAAAACAATGAGAATGCCAGAGCTGAGCATAAGAACTGTGTTAAAGGTCATCAAAATTTTTGCCTGTGCCCTCTTTCCATAGCATCCAGCCTGCAACAGCTTCATCATCCCCAGACACATTTTGCAGGCAAGAGGACCTCACATCATTGTAGCACCAGGCAGGGCCCCATGAATTACTGCCCTTTTATGACATGTTATGACACACGTAAATGACAGAAAAAAAACCCCGAGAAGCATTACATTTTCAGTCATTCCTTTGCCTAATTTGAAAGGCCAAACACTATAAGAACACTCACCTGGAAAAGACATCAGGGTAAAGAAAGGCAAAATCTGTCTGCCTGGTTCAAAGCCTAGGTTTCCCTTTCTGAAAGGAAATTACATCATGCTAGAAAATAATCACCTGGTAATTCAAAGGCCAAGACATAGGGTTACCCACTGGAGATCCTTTTGTGAATCCTATGAATACGTTACAAAGTGGAGAAATATTTTTGTCCTCTTCTGTTGCATGGAATTCCATAGCTACATTGCATCCCCGAATATCCACAAAAAGGCATCAAGGTTAAGAAGTCAAGCACTCAAAAAGCTGGCCAAAGGAAGAAATGAAGGTGATCTTTATTATGAGAATTCTTTAAATTCTTTAATTACATGATGACACTTTTTCCCCCCCAAGCCTCTGTTTCATTCAATAAGGAGTTTTGAAGGCAAACCTGAAATTCCTTTTCTCCCACACACTGGATGTCTCTTGTCCCTGTGTGCCTGTGGGGCCCTGCACCAGGTCCCTTCAGTGAGATTTGGCAGGAGGCAGGGACCAAAAAAGAGATCTCTGCCTTTCAGTTGCATAGGAGCTCAGTGGGTTGTCCTGCGCCATTCAGCAAGCAGAGGATGCTGAGGCCCAAGTCCACACTCCAGGCTCTGCAGTTTCTTTCTGGCAGTGGAGGACCAAGGCTCAGCCCTATTTTAGACCCTGCACAGGACATGCTTTTGTGCTCAGGTCCTTCTGCCCTGTTCTTTCCTAGACCCATGTAGAGCAGGTTTCTTTACTCTGTCCCTCACTTGCTGACTCTTTTTCCAATCTCAGTTTTCCCCCAATGCACTTGGCTCCCTCCCAAGCTCCTCCATTTTTCTCTAAGTTCATCATTCCAGTGCCACTGTCCTCCTTCCCCCACAGCATCTCTGTCTCAGTGCTTTCCCCACCAGGTCCTTGTCCCAGACTACCTCAACCATTCTTATTAGAGGAAGGCTTTGCCTTCACTTGAATTGACACTTACCCTAAAGTTTTGGCTTATGAAAAGATAAACCAAAAAGTGTTGGTTTGGGGTGCTTTTTTTTTGAGAAGCTTTTCTTAGGTAATGTAGCAGACACAGGCAGCTGCAGTTGTCCCTCAGCCAGGACTGCATGAAATAGCCTTCCCTTTATCCTCAAAGGTTCACATGTAAGCCTGGCTTCCCCTCAAGTCACTGCCAATAATAGGTGTAATGTATTCCCTTTCCCATGGCTGTGCCCACAACAGGAGAGGTGGATCCAAATTCAGCTGTTCCCAGACCAGAGAGGCTCCCAGAGCACAACCACCATCACCCAGAGCACAAAAACCATCACCCCATACCCCAACCCACACGAGGTATGTGCTGCTGGGCAAATGCTGAGCATTTGGGGAACCTGTCCCCACACACAAAACCCGTGTTTTCTAACCTGTCTGTATGGCATATCTCACCCAAGAAACATATGAGATATTGCCCTTCCTATTAACCATTTTTAAGCATTTCAGGAGCCATAAAGCAGCTGTGAAGGCATCTGGCTGAACTAAGCAAGCCCATACATCAGGTGTTTTCTCAGCTTCAGATCCACAGACACGATATGAAAGAAGCGGCCGAGGAGTAGAAGGAGCATATCACTGTGGACAACAGAGAATTTCCCTTAAGTGGCTGGATCACATCCTTTCCTCTCTCCCTCCACTTGGTTTCCCTGAGCAGGCAGAGATAAAAGACCTTACTTCTCCAAGCTCCAGTCTCACCTGCTTCTGGGTAAAACTCACAAGCAAGAACATCCATAAGCAAACAGTCCATGTTCATTCAGGTTTTTTTTCACAAGACTGATTTTATTTTGGAGAATTAACCCCCAAAGCCCCTAATCTATCCCCAGTAGGCTAGAGTGTCTTGAGAAAAACTTCTTTTTTTTGAGGAACTCCTATGAGCATCCACAAAGTGTCTCCACTGCAGTGCTCTCTTGTCAATTTACCTGCAGACAACCTGACAGCCCAGAGGTTGCTGATTGCCCTACATCCTCTGTCTGTGGTGCTGACTGTCATTTTGCCATTTCTTTGTGGTCTCCTGCATCTCTCTTGAACCATTTTGTTTCAAACTGTGGAGTTTCTTGGAGGTGGGTGTTCATCCACACAGCATCAGCACCGCCATGCTCTGGGTACGAAGCAGACAGTGATACTGCATCTTCCCCCCAGGTTTTGCATGGCAAAACTTTGAGGGAACATTGCAGCTGCTCATTGCTGCAAAAGTGACACCACTCCATCAATATATTTAATCTTTTGTAGTCTGTTCCAGCTGGGAGGTCACTGACACAAAGGAGCAGGAAACAAACCACTGTCTAAACATCAGATGGTGCAGCAGAAACAGGAGAGAGCATTCCACAAAGCAGCTCCCACCTTACCTGTGCTCTATTACCAGAGCAGTCTGCTGATACTGCACCTGCTGCTTCTAAAAAGTGGTAGAGGAAATTTTATAATATACCCAGCTATTACATTACCACCCACATGGCACAGAGCAAAGAACTGCACAAAGCCCCCAGAGACACACTGCTAGGTTATAAATAGGTGCAGGACCTACATAGCTGGATTGACTTGTAACTGCAGAGCAGGATCCCAAATTAATGACATTTATGAAGTTTCTGGCTGCAGCTGGTTTGATGGCTGGAAATAACTGGCTCTGCAGAGTGGGCAGCAGCAGCTTCCCTCCGAGTGCCAGCAGAGAAAGTGAGACAGCAACAGGCACATCCAGTCAAGGAAGCTTGGTGGAACATGTGCAAACCAAATCAAAGGCATGCGGATGGGGGGAAGTTGTTTTATGTAAAATGGTCCACTTTCAAGGAATGTTACATTCACAGCACACCCGCATGCAATGCCAAAGCCTGTACTCTTCATCCACAAAAAGCCGTGCGGTGAAATAGATCCAAGAGGGACGTGGACAGAAAATGAAGGGGTTTGACCTATTTGTTCAGTCCAATCCTCATCTCTTCTGCCTGTGCAAATGGTCCTGATGCTTCCTCATAAGTAATTTAATTTAAAAAGGGGGGAGAAGAGATTCCCTCATAATTTTAACCACGTTTACACCATAAAAACCCACACTGAGTTCTCATGGCACACATTCCCTGAATCACTGCTCTGAGCCACAGCTCAGTACCCTACTTCAGACATTCCTGGGAGAAGCATGTTTGTCACCCACTGTATAATGGCTGGGAAGAGCAAACCCATCCTCTGTGACTGGAGGGGTGTCTTGGGCAGGCAACCACCTACTCTCATCCACTGGTTTATTTGCACAGGAAGAGTCATTAGAGACTGGGCAACAACTGCATCCAGTGGATTAGTATAGGGGTTTTATTGACAAAATAGCAAGAAGAGATAGTGGTTTTAAATACCATTGTTTTCACATTTCAGATTTTATGATCTGCCAAAATAAGGATCATTTTATGCCTGATGAGCTGCTCATCTCAGCAGCAGGCTGTGAGCTCCAACACAGAGCAGTGTGTCACACTAACTTTCCTTAGGCCTGTTTTCACCGGAAACAGTACACAGTGACTGAACTAGTTCAAGAAAACGCAATTACAACCCAAAACCCCACTAAACTTACCTAAATCAGCTTGGATTTGCTGTGAGACAACAGCAAGCCAGCAGATGGCTATGACAGATTAACCATGGAGGGGCAATCTGGACTTTTCCAAACCTTATGTAATACAGCTTCATATTTTGGCTGAGGTTTTAACACCTTCCTAGCTCCAAGAGTTTGCAGTAGCATTTTCCCTTCATGGGATGCATCCCCTGAAGCCAGGTCTGACTGAGGGAAGCAGACATTTGCACCAACATTGCGCTGGGAACTCTCAGATGGGATTCAGTCACACTGTGCTGCGGCCATATATATTTATCCTCCTGGCTGTAGTCCATATCTCTGTAGTCTTACCCTGAAATACTGGTTGTCTAAATAGCACGACAAGTATACTCTGGTTTCTAAGAAAGTCTTCCTCAGGCATTAAATTTTACATATTTTGTAGGAACAATAGATAGCTGGGTTGCACAGAGATTTCCCATGAGCCATGAATACCAGCACTGGAAATGGAGGATAAGGGTACTCAATCTTCTCTAAGATTATGGGCCTTACCAACTCACAAACAACCCATTTCAGGACCTTCCTACCCCCTAAATATTTGTATTGCATTTTATGAAATCATGGGTCTTCTACACTGCACATGCAGCCTCTTCCCTTTCCTTTATTACCCCAAATTCTTGAGTGAAAATCGTTCCTTTAGCAGGAATTGCGCTACAACAGACAGTATCTTAAAAACAAATAAAACTAATTCTTGGTTTCACATCTAGTCAAACATTAAGGAGGTTAAGAAACAAATCAGTCTTGCATCCCTAGGCTAACAGAGACGTTGTGCTTTATTCCTTTTCATAGCTCCCTCCCCAAACCCCAGGTTTTCTGGAGGTTTTTGGTTGGTTTGTTGGGTCTTTTGCTGGCTTGGGTTTTTTTGCCTTTTAGCCCTATTTCAGTAGAAAACTCCTTCTTCTCCATAATCCTCCTTGCTTACAGTTAATCCTTTTAACATTCTCTGGATCCTCCCAGCACTACCCTATCCTATTTCTCTTTCTACTTCAAATTCAGGAGCAAGCGCGTGATCCTCACTCTTTCCCCTCTCCCTGCTGACAGTTCCTGAAATGTTTTTCCTCTCAATGGATCCAGTGCTTTCAGCTTCCCAAAGTCCCCACCACACATGGAATTCAGAATCTCAAAGTGGTCTGGATTCAAAGGGACTGTAAAGATCATCCAGTTACAACCCTCTGCCATGGGTAGGGACACCTTACACCAGACCAGGCTGCTCAAAGCTCATTCTGACCTTGAACACATCCAGGGATGGGACATCCACAGCTTCTCTAGGCAACCTTTGGCAGTGCCTTACCATCCTCACAGTTCAGAATTTCTTCCTAATATCCAATCCAAACCTACTCTCTTTCAGTTTGAAGCCATCCCCCCTTGTCCTATCAGTACTTTTCCTTGTAAAAGGCCGCTCTCCAGCAGATCCTTACAGGCACTGGAGGGTGCTATATGGCTTCCCTCCAGCTTTCTCTTTTCCTGTCCACCCCAACCCACCTGCCCTCGTTTACTGAAGGCCATAACATTTTTATTGAGCATTTTGAGTTGCCAACCAGCCTGGGCAGTGTCTAGCAGTCTGTGTTGGAGGAGATAGAGCACAGCTTGGCATTGGATGCAGTGAGGGTGCCTGAAGGAGCCATGCAGTGGGAATGCTTGGCCAACCAGATCAGGAGCAGGGCACACCAAGCCGAGTACATCACTGGGCTTGTGGAGCCAAAACACAACTGGCTTCTAGAGAAGCTTAAATGCCTGCTGGAGAGCTGATAGGCTGGAGCTGGTAGTGCTAATGGCAGGCCTTAAAATACACCCCCCTGGGAATCCAGACTGCATGGCACAATCGTTAGGACTTCTCATTTCCAATGGAGTCATAAGGTGTTTAATCTATAAAACATGAGATTATATCTGATCTCATGAAAGTTTTCAAAGAAATCTTCTGGCAGTTCCAGCTGTTACTAAAGTGCTTCAGATTGGGTTTCATACAGAATTTAAGAGTAGAAATACACAAACAAGCTCCAGCCCTTCCAAGGGAAAAGGCACCTGCAGTGTCCTGTGATAAATGCTGTCCTTCAGCAGTCTGAGCTTCTCCTTCAGTTCCTGCACATACAATACAAGCTGGGACTGGGGACTGTGGAAATATAACACAAAGCAAATTTTGGAAAGGTTAGGAAGGGGCAGGTAGAGTTTTGCACCCCAGCTTCCCCACAGCTGGTAACATTGGAAGCAGCCAAGCAGATTCCCCACTTCCCTGTAGCTCACTGGAGAGCATAATGAGGAGCTGAAATAATGAAACCATTGGGCACATGTGAGCTTAAAAAAATACCTCTTAGCCTGCTCAATCAAGCGGTATTTTAGGCACTGGGATACAAAAACTTGGCCCTGTTTCCAGTTCTGCCACCCATCTGCTGTCTGAAGTTGTGACTTCTTTCCCCACTAGTGACATTTCTCTTCTCTCTTGAAAGCCCTCAAGTGCTGATAACAGCATGCATTGAGAGCTATGTACTGATAACTGGAACAAGAGAAGGAAAGAAAGAGAGAGAAAAAGAAAGAAAAGGAAGGAGAGAAAGAGGAAAGAAGTGGCGGAAGGAAGTGGCGGAAGGAAGGAAGGAAGGAAGTGGCGGAAGGAAGTGGCGGAAGGAAGTGGCGGAAGGAAGTGGCGGAAGGAAGTGGCGGAAGGAAGGAAGTGGCGGAAGGAAGGAAGGAAGTGGCGGAAGGAAGGAAGGAAGTGGCGGAAGGAAGTGGCGGAAGGAAGTGGCGGAAGGAAGTGGCGGAAGGAAGTGGCGGAAGGAAGGAAGGAAGTGGCGGAAGGAAGTGGCGGAAGGAAGTGGCGGAAGGAAGTGGCGGAAGGAAGTGGCGGAAGGAAGGAAGGAAGTGGCGGAAGGAAGGAAGGAAGTGGCGGAAGGAAGGAAGGAAGGAAGGAAGGAAGGAAGGAAGGAAGGAAGGAAGGAAGGAAGGAAGGAAGTGGCGGAAGGAAGTGGCGGAAGGAAGTGGCGGAAGGAAGTGGCGGAAGGAAGTGGCGGAAGGAAGGAAGGAAGGAAGGAAGGAAGGAAGGAAGGAAGGAAGGAAGGAAGGAAGGAAGGAAGGAAGGAAGGAAGGAAGGAAGGAAGGAAGGAAGGAAGGAAGGAAGGAAGGAAGGAAGGAAGTGGCAGAAGGAAGGAAGGAAGGAAGTGGCGGAAGGAAGGAAGTGGCGGAAGGAAGGAAGTGGCGGAAGGAAGGAAGTGGCGGAAGGAAGTGGCGGAAGGAAGGAAGGAAGGAAGGAAGTGGCGGAAGGAAGGAAGGAAGTGGCGGAAGGAAGGAAGGAAGTGGCGGAAGGAAGTGGCGGAAGGAAGTGGCGGAAGGAAGTGGCGGAAGGAAGTGGCGGAAGGAAGGAAGGAAGTGGCGGAAGGAAGGAAGGAAGTGGCGGAAGGAAGGAAGGAAGGAAGGAAGGAAGGAAGGAAGGAAGGAAGGAAGGAAGGAAGGAAGGAAGGAAGGAAGGAAGGAAGGAAGGAAGGAAGGAAGGAAGGAAGGAAGGAAGGAAGGAAGGAAGGAAGTGGCGGAAGGAAGTGGCGGAAGGATGGAAGGAAGGACGTGGCGGAAGGAAGTGGCGGAAGGAAGTGTCGGAAGGAAGGAAGTGGCGGAAGGAAGTGGCGGAAGGAAGTGGCGGAAGGAAGTGGCGGAAGGAAGTGGCGGAAGGAAGGAAGGAAGGAAGGAAGGAAGTGGCGGAAGGAAGGAAGTGGCGGAAGGAAGGAAGTGGCGGAAGGAAGGAAGGAAGGAAGGAAGGAAGGAAGGAAGGAAGGAAGGAAGGAAGGAAGGAAGGAAGGAAGGAAGGAAGGAAGGAAGGAAGGAAGGAAGGAAGGAAGGAAGGAAGGAAGGAAGGAAGGAAGGAAGGAAGGAAGTGGCGGAAGGAAGGAAGGAAGTGGCGGAAGGAAGTGGCGGAAGGAAGTGGCGGAAGGAAGGAAGTGGCGGAAGGAAGGAAGTGGCGGAAGGAAGTGGCGGAAGGAAGTGGCGGAAGGAAGGAAGGAAGTGGCGGAAGGAAGGAAGGAAGGAAGGAAGGAAGTGGCGGAAGGAAGGAAGTGGCGGAAGGAAGGAAGTGGCGGAAGGAAGTGGCGGAAGGAAGTGGCGGAAGGAAGTGGCGGAAGGAAGTGGCGGAAGGAAGGAAGGAAGGAAGGAAGGAAGGAAGGAAGGAAGGAAGGAAGGAAGGAAGGAAGGAAGGAAGGAAGTGGCGGAAGGAAGGAAGGAAGGAAGGAAGGAAGGAAGGAAGGAAGGAAGGAAGGAAGGAAGGAAGGAAGGAAGGAAGGAAGGAAGGAAGGAAGGAAGGAAGGAAGGAAGGAAGGAAGGAAGGAAGGAAGGAAGTGGCGAGTGGCGGAAGGAAGTGGCGGAAGGAAGGAAGTGGCGGAAGGAAGTGGCGGAAGGAAGTGGCGGAAGGAAGTGGCGGAAGGAAGTGGCGGAAGGAAGTGGCGGAAGGAAGGAAGTGGCGGAAGGAAGGAAGTGGCGGAAGGAAGGAAGGAAGTGGCGGAAGGAAGTGGCGGAAGGAAGGAAGGGGCGGAAGGAAGTGGCGGAAGGAAGTGGCGAAAGTGGCGGAAGTGGCGGAAGTGGCGGAAGTGGCGGAAGGAAGGAAGGAAGTAGTGGAAGGAAGGAAGGAAGGAAGGAAGGAAGGAAGGAAGGAAGGGGCGGAAGGAAGGAAGTGGCGGAAGGAAGGAAGGAAGGGGCGGAAGGAAGGAAGGGGCGGAAGTGGCGGAAGTGGCGGAAGTGGCGGAAGTGGCGGAAGTGGCGGAAGTGGCGGAAGGAAGGAAGGAAGGAAGGAAGGAAGGAAGGAAGGAAGGAAATTCTTTCATTAGTATTTTGCCCTGTTGCTTTTAAGGCAGCCTCATCTTGAAAAAGATGCAAAAAGCCTGAAGCAAAATTGTTGCCTTAATCTGCAGCTAAAATATTTAGTGGGCAAAACCTCCAGCTGTTTCAGGAATGATTGCTGCTAACATCTCAGGGAAATCTAAAACAGTCCACCTCAAAAATACAAATTTTTAATCATTTGGGCCTCAGGCAATGCAGTCTAGAAAATTTGTAGCAGGAGCTGACAGAAAATGTCATGCTGCTCTGTGTAGGGAGAACAACTAAAAATAAAGTAATATCAAAGCTGAGACTACTGCGTCATGCTTTTTGGACATTGTTTTGATCCTCCAGTGCACCAAAAGTAAGGCTCATAAATTATAGATGTTATTGTGAGCAGCATGTAAATACCACAAGACACAAACAGGTTATTAGAAAGAAAGCAAGGAATAAAGATGGAAAAACATTGAGACAGCAGAGGGAAGCCTGTAAAATCTGTTCTTGGCTACAACTGCGTATACAGAGAGGTTTTAATTGGAAGAAGTGGCTTTTTTTGTCAAATAGAGTGCTGTGTTGTCATTGACATCCCACCAACAAATACAAATGCATGAGTCAATGCTCTGAAAAAATGCAGGGCAGATTAATGTGTCATTATCTCCTACAGACCTCCAAAATCATGCAAGTGATCAGAGAAGATGAGATCTTGAGGCCTCCCTCTCTAACACAGCTTTCTCCTTCTCCTTTCTCCTAGCATCATGACCATCCTTCCAGCACTGGGATCTTGTTTCAGAGGTGTCAAACTGCCACAACAAAATTATGGCCATATTGTTTACATTATCAGCAACACTTTCAACCATTTCCTGGCTCAAGGAGGCTGTATCTTGGGGCTCAATCTAGCACGTAGCAAGGAGAAGGAAAATCAAACCAGAAACCAAGTGTGAGACTTTGGTATATATGAGTGCTTTGACTCCCCATTTTGACCACAAAGGGACAGCTCAAACTGCTGATCTAAATCTACTTCCTGCCATTTCACAAAGCTAAAAGTATTTAGGAGTGACAGGAAAAAAAGGCACATAAAATTATAAGCTATCATTATTTAATAGCATTTTACTAAATAGCCTAATGATGAAGAGCCCACTTTTTTTAAAAAAAAATAAATTCTAAAAGCCCTTGGCTTCAAGAGAAATGAGCAACTGTTCTCTTGAAACAATGTCAAAACCCCAAGCTGTCACACAGGGCCAACTGCAGATGTTTTTAGCTAATAATACAAATTTAAATCTAAAAGAACAGATGATTAAAAAACAGAAATTTAATTTAGCCTTAAATAAAGGTGATTCAATTTTTCTGAGGATGCTAAAAAAGGAAAGCAATGCAGAAACTCTACATATATCTGTAAAATTAAGAAAATACAGCAGTAGTTGATAGATATTTCTCTGCTACAGAAATAGGTAAGAGAGCACCAGCTCCTATTATATGGTGATGAAATATGGTATCATATGGTGATGAAATACCCTCTGTTATAAAAATAACAGGCGAAGGTTAATGAAAGCTAATGTGGATTCAAGTTTTAAAAATAGTTGTCCAAAGAGTTGTTTAGATCACTGAAGCTGAATCTTAAGACCTTTGAAGATCCAGGAGAGGGCAAGAACAGTTTTATTGTACCAGAAAGGCACAGTTTTGACCAAGACAAGAGGATGGCTGGTGTGGGACTGGAACTGAGGTCACATCTCTTACCTTTCTGCAATAACTTCCCTCCTGGACCAAAGGACGATGACAGTACCGACCCACGTGGCTCTGGACCTCAGCAGATATCAGATCTCCAGCAGGCAATACAGGATCACTTCCAAACACAGGTGGGCTTTTGTGGCATTCTGAACAAATGGTCCTCACCCAGTGTTATCACTTTTTGTCAGCTGAAGCACAAACAAAATCACTCTTGATCCAGGGTTACAAATGACAGAGAGATCTGAGGATGAGGGAGGAAGCAGGACAGGCAGTGATGGCTGCTGGTCTGAACTGCTGGTGAGCCAAGAACCATCCCCTGCACTGGGAGAGGTGACTGAATGGCTCTGTACCCCTGAGGGAGGGACCAGCCCATGCTCACAGGGAACCAGCAACTACTAAAGAAGGCTTATGTGGATTGCATTTTTCAATCCACTGTGACTTACTGTGATCAGCATAATCAAAGCATGCAAACAGGGGAATATCAAGAAGCCAAATAGCCTCTCATTTGGCTCTGCTGCAGCTACTGCTGTGCTGCATTCTGCTATCCACATGCCTAGAAAGCAGTCAGAAAACTGTGACAGGTTCAGTGGATAATGAAAACAGTTAAAGCTGGAGGGATGTACACAACTTAGTCTGGAGCATTTGTGGGGAAAAAAACCAAAACATTACAAATGTTTTCCTCACAGTTTAATCACCAGTTTTCACAACTGTCATAACTAATGGCTCTTACATTCAGCAAACAAAAGTATAGTGGGAATCAACTGATGGAAGATGAATCTAGGCCAATTCATCCTAGAAATAAAAGGCATAGCAAGAGTGGAATGACTGATCATTAGGATCATGTATCTGATACCTTGTGATGGATCTTCAGCTGAGGAAAAAAACCTTTTCATTAAAAAGCTAGGCTCTAGACCAGTTCTGAAGTATACTTTGTGTTATAGTTAAATCTGGGCAATTTTTCTGACCTTTGCAACACCTTTGCTTCTGTATTATCCCATGACCTCACGGTAGCTCCACATGGATAGATGTTTGTACATCTGTTATATTGATTGCTGAAAGAGTTGCTTCTTGGAAGTAGAAGACATACACCTGAAAGCCAGGCTATATATTAACCCATCTCTAACCTATGATATTCCTCAGTGTGATGATGAAAAGACTAATTTGGTTTTCGAACTTGAGAAAATGCTGTAGATATTTATCAAACCTTATCCATAATCGCCACTGTCCATCAGTGTGGTCATTCTGAGGAATGGGTGGATAAACTACCTTTCAGGAGAAAAAGGGCTCACCACCAGCCTGCTCTAAGTGGACTGATTCTGAGAAAGGTACAGGGAAATGAGGATCATTTTGCAATTCCAGACAGGCAGAGCCCAGATTCAGGTTATAGTCGAGAACTATAAACTCACCAAAAGAAACCAAGCAGGTGAGCATCTATCTCCAAAAGTGCCACAAAAGGGTGTTGACAAGACAGTGTTGTCTCATTGCTATGGATTTGTCCATGGCAAATTTTTCCATACCTCTGTCCATGGCAGACCATGTCCCAGCCACAGTTTGCCCCTCTTTGGTCTGATTCTCCGCTGAAATAACTCAGCAGAGCATTTGCCTTTGGGTTGCTGCAGAAAATAGGAGGCTAAAGCTACCATGTTGTAGTGTGACGCAACATCCCACTTCAGTTATCCCAGTTCCTTTCCCAGGTGTGCCAATACCTTCTCCCTTCCCCTCCCCTTGCCTCCTGCTGAGAGCTGTCTGCTGTCTGTCAATCTTGGCATTCTAGAAAGGGCGTCTGTGATTGGCCAAGTTCAAAAGATGCCTCTCAGCCCTAGGGGACATTGGCTTATCCAAGTGTCACTTGCCCCCTGAGCCTTCCCCCCTCCTACCTGGTTGGTGGCACACCTACCCCTTCCCTCCCCCTCTCCCCAGGCTTAAAAGACACGGGACCACGTGGTTTGGTATTCTGTTGGAGCTGTTACAACATTCAGATGTCTGTGTGCCTGGAATAAAGCTCTGGATCAAACCCTCCAGCAGAATCCATCTCCTTTTCCCTTCACCATCACCTAAAGCCTTTCCACCAGAGGTAAAACTGAGTTCCTGCATGCCTGGACCTGTCCCAAGTGCCAGCTGCCACATCCAGCCAGCCAAAGGTGTCTCTGAGGTGAAACACCACAGCTGCTGCTTTTGGTCCAGCAGCAAGGGTCAGACGAGCCCAGGCACATTCCATCCGGTGATATTGGGATCATATTCCAATACTACCATATAATTGTAATCAGTAAAAAGAAATAAAAAATTCAGGATTATTAGTTACTTCTAAAGGGTTAATTGGAGATCTTAAAAATCAAGGTTTTGCGGGCAGGAGGAACAATCTAGAAAAGACAACTTGTGGCTTTATTTCTATGTGTGGAAGGGAGAGCAGTGTCTTTAAGGGCTGCCAGTTTAACAAGGATGTGCTCACTTATATGCACAACTCACTGCTACCATGGGTCAGGTATGGGCAGTGTGAATGGCAAGGGCAGAGATTTCATGTACACACTCAGCCTACAGCACAAAAGTCTCCTTGGACACTGCAAGCAAAGGGGAAGGGACAGTGGGTAAGTAATCACTGATCTCTTCTTGCACTATTAATTCAAGAGCACACATTATGTTGTTTTTTTTTCTTAATGAACTGTATCTATTTTCTGTTCCCACATATGTTGTTTCTTCTTTTAGCAGGTTGAATTCCTGTCATTCAATCACTGGGAGGGATTTGCCAGGATAGACCCAGCAGACATTTCTGTAGTCTGAAGAGGGAGAAGATCAGGATTCCAATCCCCATTTTATAGTGCTTCTGCTATTTTCAGAGACAAGAAACAGCTATATGATTTTCTAAGATCACTGCAAAGAGAACTCTGCTCCAAATTTTTGTGGAGTCTGCCCTGTTCAGGCTGCAAAATATGCCTTGTATATCCTCTGATAGTTCAAGTGAATTAAGTCCCGTTTTACAAATGGAAAATACAGCAGTCAGCAAAAAGGATGAAGCATGCATTTTTATATAAAGCTTAATTTAATGTCCTTTGAAACCAACGCAAAGCACTGCATTGACGTCAGAGAGCTCTCAGTCAGATTCATACCACTGTAAATGTAAATTCAATCTTTCCAGTAGTAGAACTCATGTAATAAACCCCATTTTTGATGTACTGAACAGTGCCATCAGGCTCCCCTTTGATCATCCATCAGCAATCTCCTTCTATGGAGATGATCTTTAAAGCGCATTATGAAGGAGGAAAGCATCATCGGCCTCAATTTACAAGTAAGAAAGAAGAGGCAGGAGGAGACAAAATGATTAGCAAAGCTGGCTACTATGTCAGTACATAAATGAGAACATAGCACATGCTTCCCGGCACCAAAATGGGCTCTTCTAAAATAAGTAACACAGATAAGAGGATCTAATTTACTACTGATATGTTAAACAATCCTTTCTCTTTATCTTCCTAAGCAGACCTTTCTGCAGAAATGAGCTCCAAAAGCTTCCAACAAATTCCAGTTGGTATCGAGGTCAAAAACCCCCCAACCAAGCAAAATGAACCAAGAAAAAGGGACTCTCCCCAAGTCATAAACAAAAATGAAACAGTTCAGAGTCCTTGTAAAATAAAAATGAAAAATTCAATTTTTTAGTTGAAAATTTCCATATTGCTTTGGTCAGGTTTGACTCTGTGCTGGCCTTATACAGGTCACAGGTGCAAAAAGGACAAAAGTTTGGTCCATTTTTAGTTTTAGGTGAAGCAAACACATGATTAACCCATTCTTTGGAAGTCAGATTCATTCAAATAAAGCCCTTATCTAATATTTTATGCACTATTTCCCCTGCTCAGAACCTACAGCACTGTCTTGCACCACTGACAGTGACTAGCAAGTAGCTTGATTTCCCTAGATTCCAATGGACAGCATGAAGATAGCAGTATCATATTGCTTGCCAGAGATCCTCATCATTTATGCAGAGAAAAGCTTGAGTAATTAACCTGTCTTTATTTAAGCACAGAAGAGGGAAGGAAAGCGGAGATACACAGGCACTCCAAAAGAGACTCTGTAAGGAAGTGTTATTTTTAATATAAAAGATTGGCTCACAGCGCAGTGTTCAAAGTCAGAAGGACTTAAAAAACGCCTTCTATTTCTGTGAGCAGAGCAGTCACAGTCAGGAGAGCTGGAGCCTACTGCTGCTCAAGCACCAACAGCAAGCCTGTTTATGTAAGCTGGCAAGCATTAGTGTACACAAAATCACAGTTTGTAAACAGGCAGGGAATGCTGTGGTGCCAGGGACACACGCATGCACATCCTCCAGCTCCTCTCCAGAATGAGTGGGAATTGCTGTGCACTGAACTACCTGAACTTGGCATTCAGAGGCGCCTCCACAAGTCAAATCCAAAGCTGCCAGATAAATGTTCCCTTGGATGTGTCCCTGCACATTGGAGTGACATCTCCTGGCAGGTTCAGTTAGACTCAAGTGCTGGCTATTACCTATGTCCTCCCCCTACAGCACCACAGCTCCTGTCCTTCCCCCTCTCCCAGGCCAGGGAGGAGAACGGCTGCCTCCTCGCAGCGAGCTGTGCTTGAGGCAGGATCAGTCAAGGCGCTTTCATATCCCAATCAAATTAGCCGCTGGGTTAATTAATATCTCTCTTTTCTTGTTTGGTGGGCAGATGTACCCCTTGTGGAATCTCCCTTGCTGGGGGATGGAGGCAGTGCCCCAAGCCCTCCCTGCTGCCCTGCCAGGCTCTGCAAGGGGACACAGGGCACTGCCATACAGATACCCAAACAGCAGTGCCTTTTTCCATGTTGCAGGACATATAGCACATGGCCAAGCCACTCCTACAGTCCCATCCCCCCCACATCTCCAGCAATCTGTTTCTCTAGGGTGCTGTTATGTTTATACCTAAAATCCAGTCCCTTTCCTTAGCTATTTCCTCTTCATCTAGATGACCACAAGCAATAGGATTCCTCTGTGTCAGAGGAAAACCTTCCTTTAGATTTTTTGTGCCTTGCCCCAAAGGGGGTCTCAGATGGCTCAGAGACCTGGCTGACAGCTTCACTGGCATGAAACACATGAGGATTTTTATGCAGCTGGCATCTGAGATAACACTGTCTGTTTGGACCTAAGGAGGTTCAAAATCTTAAACTGTTTTAAAAGAGGTTGTTCAGATGCAGCTAGTGGACTAACAAAGTCTGGGGAGCAGGCCTATGACCTTTTCTTGCTGGGTGGTGGTGATGGGGCCTGTTCACAGCTCACAGATGAACAATTCCTACATTAAGACAAAAAATTATAAAGGGCATCTGTATTTGCAGCAGTGCTTTCATAAGAACTGCCTGGAGCAATACTAGGATTGCGTCTCCACAGAATTTAGTAATCATCCATAAAATACATATGTTTCTCCCCTGGGACTCATTGAGAGAGCTGGGGGGAGATGCGGCTGAGCCTGCCCTTCTTGGTGGTAGGTGGGAAAGGGAACTTTGCCTACTGGAAAGGCTTGGGAATCACTGCCAGAGCAGGCTGTGATTTAATACTAGGAAAAACTGTATCCCCTCAGTAAATGTACTTGGACTAGATTTTATATAAGCAAACTCAGAAAAGCCTTACTCATTCTTATGTCACTAATCCAGGCACCTCATAATTTGCAGAGGGTGGGGGAAGGAGAGGAAAATCGACACACTGCTGCTTGCCAGCCACAACACAGCACTGATTTCCCACTGCTTGGATTTCATTCATTTTCTGTAAGACAACAGCAGAGTATTTACTAATACACAGGGAGCCACACACACCCCCTGCAGGCATTTATTGCCTTTGCTCATCAATAACTGCTGTGTCTAACTGGACATCTGTGCTCAGGCAGGTGGGGGGGCACAGTTTTCATGACATGCCTCATTTTAATGGTCATAATGAAATGAAAGCATGCCAGTGGCTGCTCTTAAGAGACATCATCCCTCTAATTTCTGTATTGTTGAAGCTCAAACATTTTACAGATCAGAATGTAGTGTCTTAATGTATCCTAGAGACAAGTCAATCTTCCTCTGCACCCCTGTGCCTTCCCAGCTCTTGCCAAGGCAGCAGAGTCATTATCTCCTCCGCTTTTCTATCCTTCCCTCTTCAAACAACACACTTCAGAGGCACTGAGTAATTCAGGCACCAGTCCTCAGGGCTGCCTCCTTACCCGCTGTGAGAACGTCCTTCTGAAGAAGAGCAGACAAATTCAGAGTGTCTTTAAGGAAGTAAGACAGCCTGAGTGCACGAAATGTAGGGTTTCTTGATCAGCAGCAGCACACATGGACCAAGCCCCACATACCTCAACACACACCAGACCAGCAGAATCCCACTCAGGGACTTGGTAAGCTTCAGCTTCATGAAGCAATGGATGTGTTTTTATCAACCACTGGCAGGACCCAAAAACTCTCTCTGCATGAGCAGAAAAGTAATCAGTTGCTAAAACCTTTCCCAGGGACCACATTACCCTCAGACACAATGACCTCATCATGCTGGTTGCTGGCTTTGTGGCTCTCCTTAACAACTCTTGCTTCTCTCACTACTCTTCCCTAGGAATGCTGCATTTCTCACACACAGGCATGTAATTGTCAAGGCCAAATCTTGACATCCGCTCTGTCCAAAGTTATTGCTCCACAAGCACACCACCATGTCATGAAAAAGTCCCAGCACCCACAAATCTGTCTCATTCCTCCTTAGGCCCTTCAAGACTTTAGGACCACAGACAGCAGGAAGGAACTGAGCAAATATATCCACCAAGCAAGCCAAAACAGAAATATTCACCAAAAAGTTTCCAAATGTTCTCACCTTTGGAAACCTTGGTATCAAGCTGGACACTTACCAGTTGTGGAAATTAAAAGAAAATGTCCTGACCTTTCTGCTCTATCACTTCTTGTTTGGTCAAATGGTCTCCCTGCCTCTTCAGCAGGGAGCAGTCACCAACCAAATTTTGTTTTAGTGACTTTCACACAGAGCTCCCTCTAACCAGCATCTGCCTCACCCATGCAGGGTGGGAAACGCCTGTACATGTCCTGTTCACAGCAGCACTTTCACACAACACCCACAGCATTCCAGCTGGAAACAGCAGAACCTCCTCCCTCCAAGGAAAGGGGAAGAGGAATGTGAGAACTCCTCACTCTCAGGTCATATCCTGTTGTAACCCTCCAGAAAAACCCAGTGTAAGTTCAGGGGAGTTCACCCTGCATATTTACCTGTTTGGTCTCCACTAAGCAGGGGAAGATGTGGACTTGGGATCATGAGAACCTGAAGGATGGTGACAAATGCTCCCAGCTCTGCCCAGCCACAGCCAGAAAAAGAACAAGTGGAAGAGGAAAAAGTCACTTTGGACATCCTCTTGTTTTTTGGTGTATGATCAAACTCCCAAACCCAGCCCCAGTAAGTCACCCACTCCTGTCTGTCAGGAATGTTTCACCACAGCTGCTGCTTTAGCCACAATGAATGCATGAACACTGACACCAAGTTTCATGAGCTTTAGCTGTGCTATGATTCACACTTTCCTGCAATTATTGTAATTTAATGATATTGTTATATTTTGATCCTATCTAGTTAGATAAGACAGGGCCTTATGATGAGACTGTACCTCACACCAGTCGATGACTATTTAGTTTTAAGTGACATCCAGCATTTTAATCCACATTTAATTTCAGCTTTACTCCAAGCTCATATCACACTTCTAATGAAAGGCTGGATTCTGGTCTGCCTTTGGGGCTCCCGGTCTGTTGGCCTGGGGCACACAGACCCCTGGGAGCAGAGGCAGCACAGGAGCCACATCTCACCATTCTTTGTCACTGGGGTTGAAGAAAGGAGTGTCTGCAAACTTGGCAGGGGACAGCAAGCTGAGGACATGGTGACACAGACTTCAGTAACTCTCCATTAGCACCTCATATGTGCATAAAACAGCGTCTCATCCTCACTGCACACCCCCCTTTGCGAGGGAAGCCATCAGGAATGTCAGGATCTCTTGGGAAAACCCACCATTATGTTAGGATGAACTAGGACATTTCTCACAGTATCTGGTGCAGACATTTTCGGGCAAGGTACAGACGTCCTAGACCCAAGGCTGTTTCCAAGTCACCGTTTAAGCTCTGCATAACAATTCCATCAACCCATCATTTCCTCTGGTGGAAACTTTCATTCCCAACTGCCCACTTCCACTCTTTCCAATCAGTTAGAAAATGCTATTTCTTGAGCAATCTCAGCCATAACCTATGTCCTCGTAACCAAGTCCCCCCTTCATTATTAACAAGGGACAGATGTGCAGAGAGAATCGTGGTCCTGCTTATTATCCAGAAAGCTACTTATTCTTGAAATGTCTTATTCTTTAAATTGCCTCTTTTGAGGTATTTAATTTAATTTTTTTCACCCCAGCTTTTATGCTACAAAGAAACAGTCTTCTGTCCTGCCTGGCAGCAATTACTATGGCCCAAGTTTGCTTCAGGATTTATGAAAAGGCTTCTATAGATTCTGGCAGCAGATTTATTTGTTATTTTTATGGAATACTCATAGACTGCAAGTGATCACTGCAAGAGTGTTACTGCTAAGGAACTTCCTTCAGGCTGGCAGCAGCTCAGTTTCCCTGCCCATGCACACAGACCAGGAACAGCAATGCTTTTAAACTGAAACTGTGAAGACTGAGCTGTCAATCATCAAATTCCTTACAAATAAAAAAAAAAAAAAAAAAGAAGAAGAAAAGAAGGAGGAAAAAAAAAAAAGCATAATTGAATAGAGGACTGCAAGTTCCAGCCCCCATCTGGGATTTAGTGATGATTAAATCCATGCACTGCTGGCACATTTTTCATATGCCACAGGTATCTCTCAGCTTTTGGGAAAGTACCTGGCTGGACTGGATCTGAGAAGTGACCTGACAATACAGAGGGACTTACCCTGTCACCCTTCTGCCAGGCCACACAGTCAACAGGAGACCCAGAGTTAACACTCAAACTCAACACCAGATTGGTTCCATAAGGACAAATTTAAGACTATGCTGTCCACTAGGGAGGAAGGAGACCACAGAATAAAGATGCTTCAGAAATGAATTTGTCAGGTCAGAGTAGCTTAGAAGTCAGGCATAAGTTTTATTTCTTTCTGATTAGAAGTTAATTTAAGTTGTTCATTGGAATTTCAAAATCCTGTGTTGCCATCAGGACTGTAATGCATTAAGTATATAAAAGCCTCAACACAATTAAGGTTAAAAATGCTGTAAAGTATGTTAATAAAATAATTACATTAAATAATTAACTCTTTATTTGTGTTCAGAAAGAAATCCTTTAAAGGCTTACTGAATAAAATTAAATAATAGAAATAAAGTTAGTCAATCAGCCAGCTAGGAGGACAGAAAACAGGCTGGCAAAGTGCTTGTGGAGGATTATTTCTGTGGCATTCAACCTCAGCGTCAGGTAAGGAGAAGTTGATGAAGGAAGAAAGCTGAGAAAGTGCATAATAAACAGGATGAACTTCCAGTAGTGGGAAAAATACATTGTCAGTGGATTGAGGTGGGTCAGATTGTGAGCATGACTGATGCTCACCACCAGCCATGAAGTCAGTGACTACAGGAAAATGATAAAAAGCTGGTGCTAAACATGGCAAGGCTTAAAATCTGGATTTATTAGTAGCCACTTTCAAATAGACAAACAGATTTTTGCTCAAACTGCCAACATTAGTGAGTAATTTTGAAGGCATGGGTACAGAGAGGCAAATGTATTTTGTAATAACTCCAACACTGTGATTTTGATAACTGGATTGGAATTTGAACTTTCACTGATTTATTTTCTGGGTTATAGTGGGGCTGATAAGGAAGAAGAAAGGGCCACCTTTTCTGAGAAATATTGCATCCTGCCTGGAACAGGATAAGCAAGTGGTCAAAACATAATAGGGGGGAAAAGGGGAAAGGAGAAAGATCCTCATCTCAGAATTTCCATTTATAGCACACAGGACCTGGGGAGAAGAGCAAGAGGAACCAGATGTGTGGAAAGTGAATAAAAACTTACAGGTCCTTGAGAGCTTCAGGTTCAGGCAGCACCTGCAGGGCTTTTGAGATCAGACATTTGAGAGGGTTTCACTTTGCAGAAGCTTAGAAACTTTGGGGACGTTCGCCCCAAAGCAGTAAAAACAAAAATCAAACATTTCAAAAAAGGTTAAAAATTTACTCAAACTGCTAATTGCAAGGATTCTTTTGAGTAAATTAGGTTGCTTAAAAGCTGTGATGACAGGTCCATAAAAATTTTGCTAGCAACTTCCAAAAAATGCCACAAATCTCTACAAAATAATTCAGAGGAACCAACCTTACTATCGTCCATGAAAACCAAAACTGCACATACAAGACATAAAATTCTGAAATTTTAATAAAGAAAAGTTGCTGAAAAGTTATTTAAAATAATACTTTTTACCTCATCAGTGGAATTATCTGCGTGAAATGAAACCAATGTCTTTGATACCTGCCCTGCAGAAAAGGGGTAGATGCTTTTATAAGAAATAAAAGGTAAATTACCAACTAAATAATATATATCTCTGAATTACCAAAATGTTAAAATCCCTTTGAACCATAATTAGCTTGCTTCTAACTCAACCTTAGATGGCAGGTTTTCACAGGATAATGGTCTTATGATAATTATGAACCATTTTTCTCTTTCCAGCACATTTTGGGCTGATTTTCTCACAGTGTGTTGTGGGTCTTTCTACTAGCTTTTACTGCTTGTTCTTTACCACAGAGAAAACTTCCACATGTTGCTTTCTTCCCTTACTGACTGTGTTATCAAGCATCCTTTAATTCAGCACCAACCACCCCTGGTGAATACTTAAACCCCTTTGCTTCATCTCTGAATGTTCATGCTCTAATAAAAAGCATTCCCATCCCAACACCTCATGCAGCACATCGGGCATTTTCAGGGTGAATCCAGAGAGCTGCACCACGGCAGGAGTGGAAATAGACGATCTTTAACAGCCCTTCCAACCCAACCTGTTCTGTGGTTCCATTAATTGCTCCTAAGGCCTCAGGTTCTCTTGAAGGACTTCCAACCTGCCTTCTTGCACCCACACTTTCTGCAAGCAGAAATGAGCCCCGAGATGTATACTATGGTAGTAGAGATGAAATGCTGAGAGTGAGAATTAAGACCATGCTTTACCACATAAATGCCTGCCTGCTTATCCAGAAAGAGAAGCAGAAACAAGAAAACCTCTACTGGCATGGGTGTAAGGTGACATTCCCAGATCAGGGAGACCAGCCCCAGCTGTCACTGCTGCCCTGGCTGGTGGCCAGCCCTGAGTCAGGAGTTGTTTCAGGAGTTCACATCCCTCAGAGTGTGGGCACAGCATTGCTACAACCACAGCAGCATCACTGGCCTGTTGTTTGCTTTTGATACTGGCTTGGAGTTGACAGTTTCCATGGCCTCCAGCTGGGCCAGATCCTCACAGGGATACCAGCAGGGAATGTCCAGCTCAAACTCAGTCTCAGCTCAACTGCAAATCAGAAGTTCACTTGTCAAGACTGCAAACACAAAACTTCCATAAGTCCTTCTCTTACACTTTCAGGGAATCAAGTGAAGGATTTTCCCAGTAAGCACAGCTGAGTGCTTCTAGTCTGAGTGCTCCCCCAGAGAGGATCAGACAAGCATTAGGAAGGAAGAAAAAAAATACCTGCATAAAGTTTGTTTTTAGAAACCATCATCTAGAAGGGAAGCTTCACTTCCCTCAAAGTCTGGCAGGCTGAAGAGACTGAAGTTTTGTTTGGGAAAGCCTGAAACTCTGTGGAGTCCCTGTAAGTCAATATTTTTTTAGATCTCTTATGAACATGAGAATACATCATGGTTTTCTATAAAGAGAATTTCACCTTCATGTTAAGACCCAATTCAGAGATATGAGTCTATTTGTACCCCTTTTGCTGCCAGACAGTCTTGGTAGAACTGCCATCATCCTCCAGGCAAGGCACAGAAGCCTTGCAAGTGCTGTCCACCACTGACACAGACATTTTCCCATTTTCCTTTCCCACCCATAGCCCCATGAAATCTGATTTAGCAGCAGCACAATTGCAGAGTCCATGCTGTGGGGTGAATTGACTGAAGACAATTCAACACCGGAGACCCTTTCTGTGTTTTCGCTCTCACCATGGCCAGGCTGGGCACTTCACACAAGCGAAACCTTGAATTCCTCTGGAAGAGCAGCAACCATATTTCAGGATGTCAGCACACCACTCTGACATCCTTTACAGACCTGGATCACACTCATGGCACCAGTGCTCCTGCTGGTGACCCACACCAGCCCCTAGCCAGGCACCTCCACACCCTCAAGGGACGTCGGAGACTGTGAAACAACCAAGGCAGGCAGACAAAGCTTCCCTCTCTCACATTTACTATTTGGGATTATGATCCATTGGGAAATGTAAGCATACCTTATTGGAAGAAACACCATAGTTTCAAAAACCACCTACACCAAGCCATTTAAAAAAACTGTTCCTTCCCAGATGACCAAAAAGTTTTGAGGAAAGCCAAAACTTGTTGGTCACTTCTTTTGACCAACAACTTGATTTCATTTTAGACGTGCATTCAGAAGATGAAGCCCTTTTAGGGGGTGAGCAATTGAACAGTTTCATTACTACAAATGTTAAAGTGACATGTTCTGACCTTATCAAAAGGTTCTTTCCAATTATTTTCTAAACAAAACTCTTAAGAGAATTATGCATTCTATGCAATTTCTTGCTGTTAATGAAATTAATAATTTTCCTAATGAAATTGAAATTATTTTAATCTTCCTCATGAATAAAATCCAAACATCTTATTCCAAGCACCCTTATCAGTTCAAGTTAAAAGAGAATTACCTAAGAATACAATGGAAATAGATTAAATCAGCTTCAGATGTTCATAAAGGGGTGCTTAGCCTTGGCACCTACCCAGCATGGAAAATTTTAACCTCAATAGCTCAGGTTTAGTCAAATTACGAGGAACAGACACCTGAGCCTTCTCATGGTAAGTGCAAGGAAGCCACAGTGAGACAGAGTGAGCAGGGCAATGACAAAGTGCCAAGTCCCTTCGTGAGGAAAAAGAATTTAACCTTTATGGCAAAAGGGCTGCAGGGGAGACAAGATGGACCTCAGGTAGGACAATCTGCCAGTGGCTGGGCATCCAGACTTGTCTCCCAGCATTAGGATGCCTGTTGGACCCAACCATCTTTCAGCCAGTGGGCCCCAAGCCCATCCTGGGAAGGTGAGGATCCACCAGGTTCTCAGACCTTGAATGGACACACAATTACTCCACTGCCTTCTCCAGGTGCCTGATCTCAGCCCAGCTGTCACCACTGCCCAGAGCAGGGACTAAGGGGGACTTCTGGCCACGCAGAAACTCTCTGCCTCTCTGGTCACTGTTTCCATCTCTCTGAACCAGGCCAATATCATAAACAAATGAGTGAAGCAAAAGTAGTGGGGTTTGCTCCAGCCCAGCTCCTAGGACTCATTTCTATCCCTGGTCTATCCTAGGACTCATTTCTGTCCCTGGTCAGCACCTCACCTCAAGAGCTCCTGCTATCAGCTGCCAGAGGTGGCTTTCCCAAATCCCCACCATTTAAGAGAGATCTGTCACTATCCCTCAAATCTGGGTGATGGGGACTCTCACTTCTGTGCCAAATTTTCCCTGTCCGTGCCTTCCTCTGTTTCTTTTCAGCAAGGTGATTATGTCTTTTCCACCCTTCAATCATTAAAAGCCCGTTTATTTTTTTTTCACTTTAAGGGTGAAAAAGGAAGCAAAGAGAAACACCATCTCCAGCTGAAACAGAAAGGAGAATTTCAATAGGCAAACCATCATTATTCTATGGTGTGTAGCCTGGAATGCTACCGGAGGCACCTGGCAGAGAGAAACGTAGCATAGGAGAGGTTGAAGAAGCAATAATACTATAGTAAACTTCCTTTGGATGTTAGGTTGATCCAGAAACCCTTTTGCCGAGTTTCCCCATATGTGACCCTTACTCTGACAGATTGCACCAAGCCATGGTTCCTCCGCTTCCTCATGTACAATGTACAGTCACCCCAGCAAAAGCAGGGCAAAGGAACCAAGAGTTTATTTACTTAATTCCCCAGTGGTTTGTCCAGCCACATCCAGCCCAGCCACCTCAGGAACTCAGCTGGGAGGGCAGTTAGGTTGGGTGGTTTTCAAGACGCTCTTGGCAAGGTGGTGAATGGAGAAGGGCTCAGCTCTGCAGGTGCCCATCTTGAGATGTGCTGGCACTGACCAAGTGGTCTCAGCCAGCTATCAGCACTCAGTGACACATCCCACCTCAGCAGTGTGCTGTAGGATGCTGCTAGCTCTGCAGCCTTCAAAGCCAATACAACATGCACAACTAAAATGAAGGAAAAAAGATGAGGAAAAAACTCACACCTTCAACAGGCATTATTAGCCCGTCTCCAAAGCAAATCTCCTGCCTGCATATTTAGCAACCTGCACACCACCCTCCGAGCCACGGGACATGCCAGGGCAATGGGTCACCCCTCGCCAGTGGCAGTTAATGGTCAGACTCAGTCTCAGAGGACTTTCCCAACCTCAGTCATTCTGTGATTATCTGAGCGCCTGCACTGCAGCACCTGCCAAAGCAGCGCTCTTGCTCAGCCTAAGGTCAGGGTTGCACAGACATGTGTGCACCCTGGCAGCCTCCTGAAACACCACAGAACCCCTCATGCCCTGGGTCATCTCTGCCGTGGATGGTCAGCCCAGCCAAGCTGAAGCCCCTTTGGGGCTGTGCTGGAAGCCAGTCTTTTCCAAATACGTCAAAAACAGAAGGCCAGGGCTGGATGCAGGTTTGCTGAGATCAGGGCTATTCTGGTGCAGACAGGCTATGTGCTGCTGATAGGGAGGATTAATGAGCCAGGCTGCTCATCCATTGCAATTAGAAACAACACTATGACTATTTTGGTGCCATTTCTCTGCTGAGCAATCAAACAGCTTATCAGTTCCTTCTATATCTGCATGTAATCACAGCTTTGTTAAATATAGGAGGGTAGCAGCCACATATAGACGCTGCTCTGCCCCTGGAGCTAAGGTGTGGGGGACCACTTGCTAATGCTCATACAGCACTAGAGAGAAAGTGAGAAAGGGGTTTGGTGAGTGGCACTAATAAGTGCCACTGTGGTGAATGGCATGGTGAATGGGGAATGGCACTAACAGTGTCACTTTGTGGCAGCTAAAGTTCCTCTGGCATTTTCAGTGCTCACAGGACAGCTGGACACAAGGAGCACCTAATTTGCTCCAGCTGCAAGAAGGCCCCAAGTGTCTGAAGCTGTAGCTAATCACCACATTTATCAGCATAAGAAATGGTTTTGTGACATTAGTAAAGGAAGAGGGATTCTAGCTCCTGGGCTCTGTCCCTCACTCTGACCATGGAGATCCCTCTCATCTGCCCCAGCTGCAGAATGGGAGAAACAGCACCTCTCTAAAGGATGAAATCTTGTCTCCTGCTTCCATGTGGTTATTTACAAGTGTGGGTGATACTTCAAGGCAGAGAGGACTTCTAAACAAACCAACTCCTTTCTTATGTCCAACATACTATGTTTCATACATCTCATATGGAGCAGTAAATGTTTCATCTGCCTAGATTCCCTGACAAATTATATTACATACATATTTGTGACTGTGCATCCAATCGTCAATATGCTTCAAAATTCAGGGTAGGAAATGGACTCTTCAAACTTCCTGAGATTGTTACTGTTGCTACACGCATCAGAGTTCAGCTAAGGTATCTGGAAGAAACAGCTCACCCAGGGCACTTGAGTTTCCATCCCAGGTACTGTCACAGATCCCAGCCCAGAAAAGCTAAGCCCAGAGGAGTTTCTCCAACAGAATGCACTCCAGCAGGCGAACAGCCAGACTCCACACCACACCATGTCCTGATGGTCACCACAGTCCTCACCACTCAAGAGGCACAGCTGAAAACTGAGGAGGAAAATAATCCATCAGTGTGCCCCTCAGCACCTGTTTGCCTCACACTGGAAACGAGTCCCTACAAGCTACTGTCAGTAACTGCAAAAGTTCAGTCACAGGTGTTAAAAGGTTACAAGACAGAGCAAAACACTGAGGCAGATGCACAACACTGCATCAGTGCTATATGCCTTTAAAGAGCTTCCAAATGGGTACTAGCAGGGCAAAGCTTGGTTCAGGACAGCCAGACCTTGTTCAGATCTCTGAAAAATATGAACAGCTCCTTAGCCACCTGCCAGTATCTGTTTTTCATACCAGAATCCTCTTCCATCACCCCAACAGATTTTAACAACCAACATGCTCTCATTGAAGCTGCTGCCAATGCCTCCGAGTAGACATTCCGTACCTGCATGTGTCCTGGACCAGAGAGAGATTCTACAACCCAGCAGCCCTCTACCCAGAGTCCCTGCACCACAAACAAACCTGTGCCCATCTTTATAGCAACTTACTATGCTCTACAGTGTGATCTTCTTTAAATGCTCCACGGGTGTCTGCCAGAAGTGCAACTCGATATGAAGCTTACAAGTGCCAGACAGCTCCTTCATCCCTCCATGACAAATAAATCTTCAGGATAAATCCATGCTCTCCAATGTCACTTCTTATATATAGACAATCAAAGAAACTAAGGTACAGAAGTGGGAAGACAAGGCATATGAGTCAAATTATATTTAACCTCTCATTTAGCGATTAATCTAACAGAAATAGCTTGCTACATTTTTAATTTTACTCTCTGGTTCACATTAAAGTTTTTTCAAGCATTTCTGTACTGTGCTGAACTCTTCTCCTCCAAGATACAGCCATTCTTATCCTCAGGAATAAACCTTTAGGTTATTTTTCCTTGCCAATGAAATTAACCCAGCCCTGAAGTAGGAGCTCACAGGCTCCTGGCTCAGTGTGACAAACTCCCGTCACATCCCGAGAAGACACTGAACAGACGGGCATCTCACAGGGCAGGATTTAAGCCAGACTGGATCCAGCCAAATTCAACAGGACCTCAAACAGCTTCCAAGGCCAGGGAATGCATCTCTACATACTGCAGGATACAGGATACTGACTCCATAAAGATGCAAAGAGCAGGGCAGCTCAGTCACCAAGTCAGCAGTAGGGCTCCTGACTGCTCCTTGGGTAAGTTCTGCTACTGTTCCTCACTCCAGCTCACCTGAGAGGCTTGGCCAGCACTAAATAGAGATGCTCAGCAGGTGATTGAAATACTCAGTTTTGCCATCCCAACAGTGCCCCTTGTTTCTAATAAGGAGGCAGTTGCAAGCTGGAATTGCTGCAGGACATCTTGAGCTCTGGGTTCCCAGGAAGAGTTGCCGCCTGATAATGACCAAGTCACACCAGAAGTCCATCAAGATCATTGCAAAAATTCACCCTGCTGCAATGCCTTAAAAATGACTGACTTTAAGTTGCTTTCCTTCAGTCTGAGGAATCACAAGACTGAAAAAGATGCAGAAGACAGCTAAAGCAAGACAAGAAAGGAGCTTGCTCCTCCAGCTCATGCTCCACTGGGACAAGGGCCAAACAGAAGGAGTGGAGACAGCAGAGGCCAGAAAACCCCTCAGCAAAAGGAGCTCTGGACTGAGCAGAGGGATTAATACTGCACCCAGCAGTGGGAGGATGATGGGGGCTGGAGCACCGAGGATCACTCTTGGGAACACAACAGGACCTGAACTCTGTTTCCAGCAGCTGTATACTCACTGGGAAAAAAAATGGCCATGATTATCAGCTACTGATCTCAGCCTGGCCCAAACCATTTGAAATCTGCGTATCAGTAACACCTCTGTGGTACCTACAGGAACAGCAGACAAACAGGCCACAGGAAAGCAGATACCTGCTAAGGAGCCAGCCCTCAACTACTAATTATCTCTCTTTGATTTCCTCCTTAGCTCAGTCGAGACAGAGCAGGCTTTATTTCAGTTCTCCCTACTGAATCAGCATCTTCAATTCCCAGAGGCTTTTTTGTCCTCCTTGCTGAATCAGCATCTTTATTTTCCAGAGACCTTCCTGCTGCTTAGAGCACACATGCCAGGAGTCAGCTTCACCAGGGCTAAGCAGGACTGGAGGGCAAAACACCTCCTATCTGCCTTTTCCCACACCCCTTGTGGCTCCTCAGCCTTGCAAGCTCCTGCCTATGCTTTTGAACACACCTCCCTGCAAGGAGTCCTTGGCAGAGCTTGTGACTATAAGACACCAATGCAATTCCCACACATTTGCTTCAGCTCAAAACACTCCGAGTCTGTATCTGTCAAGAGGGTAGGGACCTTTCATATGTCTTTTTCCAAAGGATGCTGGCACATCTGTGAAAGATAAAGCCATAGGAAGCCTCAGAAAAACATCTGCCAAGACAAGAAGGGGGACTCTGTTATCCCCAGTGTGATCAAGAAGAATAAAGCATATGAGCTGCTTAGCGTGGAAAGTAAAACAATCTCTTGGCTCTGGAAGTCCAACCCTAAAGTCAGGATAGCTTTCAAGATGGACTAATTGAACAGTTTCAGCTTTAACAGAGCTTTATAGCAGATCTCACACATGGCTGGGTGTCGGGAGTTTAGTTCAAGCATGGCTTAAAGAAAAAGGCCACGAAGCCATGCAACTGAGAGAAAAGTAACAGGTAGCTGTGAAGCAGTTTCAAAGCAGTTTCCAGCCTGACTTCTATAAACAATTAGTCTCTCTCAGGCATCATTGTATAAACAATAAGGTTCTCAGGCAGTCTTCCCATAACAAATGTAACATCCTCTCTGGGAAAAGATGGCACCCTGGAAACAGATGTGGAAGTTTTGGGAGCCGTTCATATCACAGTGGGAACACTGGTTTTGTTTTATGTAAACAATCAACGGTATTGTAAAACAAAAGGAGTGGTTAGAGTTTTCTCTGTTAGCCTATCATAAAGCTGTATTTTGGAATATGCATGAAGTTCGTTAACACTGTTATTTAAAGTGACTGATCGATCAATAAATTCGGAGTTTGATGCACAATGGTCGTTCTCCCCCTCACTTCAACAAATTGGTGACACCCGGATGTGATAGCGGACACCACGACGATCACGGCCACCACGGGATTGCGAACACCAAAGGATAAGTGAGGACTGGTTCAGGCTCCGAAGCAGCGGAAGCGGCAATAAGCGCGAAATTAAAGCGGAGGAAAAAAGAAAACCGCCGATACGCGCTGTGCCCTGGTCACCATATAGATGGGACCAGCTGATACGTGCGGCATAGTCTGGGAAAACGCTGCTAGGTGAAAGTGCGCACTTAAAAAGAGGTATGGAAAGACAAGACGCATATGAACTTTTTATTATGTTTTTGCAAAAAAGGCAAATTAAGGGAATAGACTTACGGAAGGAATTGCAAGGTCTTTTGGCTTATGGTCTGGAACGGGGAATCTTTGTGAATCCCCACACAGTTCACGAGTTAACGGAATTGCGTGAATTCGGTGATTTATTGTCAGAGGCTGCTTTAGAGAGTGGTAAAACTGCCAAGAAGCTAAGCAGGCCATGGCGAGTGATATATGGTGCACTGTTTTACTGTCTCTCTGAGTGCAAGACAGCGGCCGCAGCTCGTGGCGCTTCCGAGTCTGTGCTACTCCGAACTCGGCACGGGCGCTCTGCCATGGGGAGCAGCCGCGGTGAGCGACCGCCTAAAATGCTGCGCTATAGCGGCGGGAGCGGAGGCAGCGGCAGGGAGAGCGGAGCCGCCGCCGTGGGAGCCGAGGCGCGCCGCCCCGGGAGAGAGCGAAGCCACCGCGGGGGGAGAGCGAAGCCGCCACGGGGGGAGCCACGGGTGCAGCGGTGCCTGCAGCGGAGTCAGCCTGCCGGCGAGTAAACAAAGAGCCCAGCGCAGGGGGGGGTTTTCGCCCGCTCCGACACACGCGCCGCGGGACTGGAGCGCTTTTTGCAGCGGGAGCATTTCTCCCTCCCCCTATAGCCGGCAAAAGCTTCAGTTTAAGACCTAACAGCCTAATGGATGTAACTTTTGTCAACAAAAGGAAATGATCCCTGTTGAAATTAAGAAACAAGTGATGGTAAACAAGGAAAGTTAAAGGCACTTTAGTTCTTCCTGGCAGAGACTGAAACAGGAATCAGCGTACTGTATGCATGGGTCAAATTTCGGCCGGTTTGGCTTGGCATTGGTTATGCTGTCTTGAAATCACCTGTATTGGCAGAGACTTTAACATCAGAAGCCCAGATGGCTCAGTCAGTGGAATATCAGACTCTAGAATTATATTTTGAAAAGTTTAAAAATGTTAAGATATGTTAGTCTGATTGTATGAGTGAGATGTTGTGAGTGTGCTTTTTGATATAGAAATGCTATAGCAAACACGTGAACAAAGTTATTTTAGCTTAATATTTTAGAATCAGGCCTGTAACTAAGTTATAGTAAATGCTATATTTTATGTCTATAGTAAGTTTTATCTGTTATTAAGTAGTTTAAGTTAAATTAAATGCTAAATACTATTAAGGTTAAGTTTGTTAAGTTTATTTTCTGTTAAGTTCGAGGTCTGTTAAGGTTAAATCATATTAGGTTTAAGATAAGTTAGATTCTGTTAAGTTTGATCTTACATTATTTACAAATAAGTCTAAAATCAGTTAAATTTTGTTATAATTTTGTTAGAATTAAGAGATTTTACATGTAAGTTCTGTTGATTTAAAATTCTATTAAGTTTAGGTAAAGAT
Source organism: Ammospiza caudacuta (assembly GCF_027887145.1). NCBI lineage: Eukaryota > Metazoa > Chordata > Aves > Passeriformes > Passerellidae > Ammospiza > Ammospiza caudacuta. The sequence continues at coordinate 22,073,925 of NC_080595.1, read as the reverse complement.
AAGTTTAAGTAATGTTAAGTTCTATTAAGTTTAAATATTTTAAGTTTAAGTATTTTAAGTATAAGTGCTATTAAGTTTAAGTGATGTTAGATAGATTTATGCTTTTACGATAGGTGTTTGTTTTATGACTTGTGTTCAAAGTGTTGTTGTGAACATCAGAGAAACCTTGCTAGCTGAAAATACTATTTAGTTATTAGAATTGCCTATTCTTATGTTGCAAAGAGTGTAGCACAGTTAGCCCATAGAATTTTGAAGCCAGTTAAGTTCTATTAATTTGAAAATAAGTCTGCTAAGTTAAGTATTTTAAGTGCTTCAAGTGCATACTACTTTCTCACCACTCCAAATCAACAAAGGACTGAGAATCGCCCAGCTGATGCCATTTCAGCCAAATGACTAAAGGATTACAGACTATAAAACTGATTTTGAACATTTTTGAGAAACCCAGGGAAGAGGTGGATGTGAAAATCTCAAGGACAGAAAGGATCGTTTTCAGACTTGCCATTCACCTCCTCTCCAGGTTCACATAAATGAAAACAGCTAACGGCTTTCTTTTCTTAGTCCAATTACCACCTACCGTGCAATGCCTGATAAGGCCGGACATTGTGGCTCAGCTGGGGGTGGTTTTAACCCTTTGGGATAAAACGCTGTTGCCGGACGACCGGGGAACTGATTGACATTATTGAATCATTATCATCTTTCCATATAAAAGGACCGGCAAAAGAGAACTGCCTTGAATGTCACAGCCCACATTGTGCTGCTTGGGTTGCACTGTGTTGTGGAGGTTGTGATGAGACCTTTTGGGTGGATCAGTTGTCACTTTTTCGTTTATGGTGTGATACCTGTAATCATAGACATAACTGGGAACATAATTGGGAGTGGGCTCTACCGAACGAAACAGGACTAAACACTGCCTCAGCTTTAGGTCTTTATGAATCACATGAGCAGAAAATCTTGGCTTATTATCGGTGGGAGGTACAGTGTATTTTGAAAAGGGTTAAAGGTTAAAAACTGATAAGAAAAAAAAGGTCAAAGTAAAAACAGAAAAATGAGGTTTACTTTTGTTATATTGCTAGGTGTAGTAGTAGCTGAAGAATTAAGGGTAATACAGTTTAATCAACCTAGAGATAATGTATGAATAACACTTGCTAGACAGATTAATCAGTCGTCGCTTTGTCTCAGCATTGCCAGTATCGTCTCCTCAAGAATTCTGCAGTCTTATTAATAATCGTGCTTTATGTATGCACAATATGGTAAATATTAAATTGCCTGCACAGAAAGGGTATACTGCCAGTCAGAGTGATGGCTACCGTCAATGTCTGTTAATTCAATCACTTAATACTCCTTTGCATTCTCCACCTGAGGAGTTGGAGCTTTTTGGAAGTGCAAATGCTAGCATGACCAGCACTTCCAACAGTGGATGGTTTAGCTTTGATTATTCTAATCCTCAAAAGATGAATCCATATAAACAAACATGGGCTACTCTAGATTCAGCTCTAAAGCCAAACATAGTGTCTAAACAACTCTACAGCCATTGTAAAGGCTCTAGCATCATGACACCTAAGAAATTACCTACAGGAATATTTCTGGTTTGTGGAGATAGAGCCTGGAATGGAATACCAGCCCAACCTCAGGGTGGACCTTGTTATTTAGGCAAGTTATCACCATTCCACCCTAATATATTTGTGTTAATGCAATTAAGTCATAAGACAAGCAGGCAAGGGCGCAGCTTACATGACTTGGACTGTAGTCCAGTGGGGGATCCATGGTTCTGGAGTAGATTTAAACAAGTGATGGTTTCAGCTTTCCTACCATGGGGTGCTGCAAGCAAAGCATTGACTCTGGCAAAACAAATAGGGTGTTGGGCTGAAGGTGAATTAAATAGAACTTCACAGATATTAGATATGTTAACTTCAGATGTACAAAGTGTTAATCACGCTGTTCTACAAAATAGAGCTGCTATAGATTTCTTATTATTAGCTCAAGGCCATGGGTGTGAAGAGTTTGAAGGAATGTGTTGCATGAATTTATCTGATCATTCTGTATCTATTCATGCTAAGATAAAAGAGCTACGGCTAGGGCTTAATAAGCTTAAGGAAGAAGAAGGATTAGGTATTGATGAGTGGCTTAAAAGTTTAGGATTGGGACCATGGCTAAGAAACCTTGTAAAATATGCTATAGGGATATTAGGTGTACTCTTATTGCTTTTGCTTATCTTGCCTTGTTTCTGTAGCTGTATCCAAAAGATGGTTAGTAGGATGATAGAGAAAATGTGGCAAACTAACCTCCTTTCTTTTAAAGAAAAAGATGGGGGAAATGTCGGGAGTTTAGTTCAAGCATGGCTTAAAGAAAAAGGCCACGAAGCCATGCAACTGAGAGAAAAGTAACAGGTAGCTGTGAAGCAGTTTCAAAGCAGTTTCCAGCCTGACTTCTATAAACAATTAGTCTCTCTCAGGCATCATTGTATAAACAATAAGGTTCTCAGGCAGTCTTCCCATAACAAATGTAACATCCTCTCTGGGAAAAGATGGCACCCTGGAAACAGATGTGGAAGTTTTGGGAGCCGTTCATATCACAGTGGGAACACTGGTTTTGTTTTATGTAAACAATCAACGGTATTGTAAAACAAAAGGAGTGGTTAGAGTTTTCTCTGTTAGCCTATCATAAAGCTGTATTTTGGAATATGCATGAAGTTCGTTAACACTGTTATTTAAAGTGACTGATCGATCAATAAATTCGGAGTTTGATGCACAATGGTCGTTCTCCCCCTCACTTCAACAGCTGGGTCACCATTTGTAAAGAGAAAGTAAATTCCCAACAACAAGCAGCACTTGCTCACAATGTCTGCCTTGCTTTGTAAGATGGATCTCAGGGAGCCACTCACAGGACCTGGGCAATATTCTCAGAAACAAGAACTCAGAGGAGAAATGGAAAATTAGTTATTAAGGAATCAATTTTCCAGAACCGTGCCTATTTTAGCGCACTTCACACAAGAGCACAATGCTGATGGCCAAGCAGGGAAAAGCAGGTCTTGGTCTCACTGACACTCATGTGTGAATAAAAGGCTATGTGAATAAATGGAGTGATTTTCCCTTTTTTTTAACCATGCCTTATCTTGGAGTGGCTGAGGAGGGTGTCACAGCCATCTGTAAGAGCAGGGGATGGGTGATCAAGCCTCAGTTCTGTCCTTAAAGTCATAAATACCTTTCTGGTGTTCCTGTGCCACAGCAATAACAATACCTGTTTAAACCCTATCACAATTCTGGCCCCCATCCCTTTAGCCTTGCTTCCTCCCAGAAATGAAGTCAGATCTTCTATTTTTTTCTGGGTAGGAGCATGTAGTGCTCAGGCAGAGGCTTTTGACTGACACGCAGGCGCATATTTGCAGTGCATCGTACTGGGTAACAGAAAAGGATCCAAAATGTGCACACAGGCAGGACTCCTCAAACCCTTACCACATTTCTCCTGCCCTTAGCATAAAGATGCTATGTGATCATTTACTAGCTTCAGTAAATTCTGCCTTGTTAAAAAAATCAGCATTACCCTCCAACCTGTTCCCTGGTGAAGCAGTTCTCAGGCTGCCATTTCCCAGCACTGCCTTCACTGGGACACAACCCTCCAGAGGTCCCCTCCAAGGAATGGTCTGCACAGAGGGGTCTGATCAGCCCACCTCCACCATCAACAAACTCACAGCAAACTCTGCTCACTCACAGCCTTACATTACCCTGCTCCACATTTCCAAGACCATCACACTAGAGAATAAAACCAGGCACTGCTCCTCAGGGTGACAAGAACAAGCTGACAGGGCTCCTGCACCAGAAACTCCAGCTCCACACCCATGCATGGAGCAGCAGCAGCCAAACTGCTGAGCCTGACTGAGGCAAACACATCAAATCCTCTGCTACGACGGAACTCACTCAAGGCTGCAAGAGCTACTCATTGGCTCAAATAAGAATTAAACACCAGTACTTACATGGCTGCAAACTACATCCTAATGCACTCAGCATGCAGTGGCTGAGGCTGAACCAAAGAGAGGATGTTGTGAGTCGTGTTGGTGCAGCACAACCTTCCTCCCTGTCAAAGTGCTCGAACAAGAAAAGCAGTAACGTGGAAGATGACTTTGAATCAAGTCCTCCTTCCCTTCACGCTGGGTCCCAAGAATGCAGCTTGCACACCTCTGGTGAATAACACAGTGTTTATGGCCACAAACAGGCTGCAAGGATCAACTTTTCAGCCAGCCCCCAGCCCTGTTGCTTCTGCTTTTGGTTCTCTGGTAAGAAAGGTTTTCTAACCTCCTCCCTCCTACCTAACCAGGGGCACCTGCAGCTCATGGACAGCTGGAAGAGGTTGGGCCCAAACATGGGGAAAGGGGGGAGGGAGGGAAGGAGACCAGCTTTGCTAAGGGACTTCCTTCCTTCCCAAAGCAAAGGCTCCCAACCAGCAAATGGCACCCTCTCTGTCCAGCCACACTCTCCCTTGGCTCCAGGAGCAGTCACAGTTCAAGAAGTTTTGCTTCCTGGGCAACTATCGCTGCCAAGGATGTTTTCAACAAAAGGACCAATAATAATCATAGAAAAGAAAAAAAAAATTAAAATTCAACTCCAGTAGAAAAATAATTTAATAAAGGGATAAGTTTCAAGAAAGTATCAGTATAGTAACAATATTTTAAGTAAAATGTCCACAAAAATATACATGTCTAATGTGACTATACATTAAGTTTTCCAACAGATCCTTTTACACTTGGTTCAGTCCATGTAGGTTTTCATCTAGGAAAAGCCTTTACTGCTATCCGCCTTCCTGGGACAGATCAGTTTGCACAACAGAATCACATGGAAAACGTTTTCTAACTCCTTTAAGGGTCATACAAATAAACTTTAAGAGGTGGTAACAATCCAGAACAGATCAGGTCATACCATATCATTAAAAAAAAGTGAGTACAAACAAGGAAAGTGAGAGTCAGCTGCCCAAGGGACACAGGCAGAAACATCAGCCCTACAATACACACCACACAACACTGACACAGCTGGAAAAGGAGGGGCATGAAGGGAAGAAGGGCAAGAGGGAGGGGGAAATCCCAGGAGGACAATTCCCAGGAATTGTGGAACTGCTAAACAAGGGAGTTATAGAGAAGCCAGGGAAAAGCACATGTGACCAACATATGTCTAAAAACTGGACAATTTTGTAACATAGAAGATAAGCTAACTACAGGAATATGAAAAGGAATCAGTGGAGATTGTTTATTTCTTATTTTTCCAAATGGCTACTGAGCTGTAGAAATAACAGGTCTGTTCCAAAAAGCCCTTACCAATAGTGCTAATTCAGCCGAACCAGAAAGAAAAACCTGGTTACAGAGAGATGGAAGAGTACAGCAGAAAGTAAAGAAAACATGTTCCACCAGCAGAGGACAGGAACGCAACACTGAAGGGGAGATGCCAAACAAGAGAGATCAATGTTGTCAATGGGAGAGGTACAATGCCACAAAAAAACAAACCAAAGGGAACAAAACAAAAACCCCATCCCATAAAAGAAAATGGAAAATGGCTAAAGAAATAAAAGGACACACACTTTCCAAAAGATTTTTTGTTTTATAATCAAATTTCTTTTACATAGACAACTGAAACACACCAATATTTTGTGCGAAAAATATTTTTAAATAAACTTTGCTTGTTCTACATTTTTGTACATTCTGATATACATATGTAACAAGGTTTATGGCACTGTAACCAGGATCAAAATCATACAAAGGAAAGAAATAATTGCTCGCATTTATCCTTTCTGAATCAAGCTGGCTGCTGTTGCACTATTAGACTTTAAAAATTATTACCTTATTATTAGTGGGCAGCCAACTCTTAATTGGTTTGAGCACTCAAAACAAACCCCAAATTATTATTGCACAAGAAGCCAGTGAAGGCATATGGCATAGAATGATCGAAGTCCCTTACTGTTAAAATTTAACACCCCAAAATAGAAAAATAGAACTGGAACATGAAACACGCCAAATAAACTTTGTTTTCTTCTTTAGTTTGAGTCAGGAGTGTGAAAAGTGCCTTGCAGACTTTTAAGCTGCTCTGATTTCCTTTGCATCAGTGAGCATTTTGCACGGTCTTTGCAGAACGAAAGCCCGTCTGTTTCAGGGAGGTTTTTTCTGCTTTGTTTTGGCTATTTGTGTTTCATCTTCAACTTAGGTTTCTTCAGTCTATGAACCTGCACAGACTACTTAGCCATAAACTCTACAAGTAGCCGGAGAGGAGGGAAAAATAAAACTTAAAAGGAAAAAAGCCCAACATTTCTTCTTCCTGTTGTTTTTATTTTAAAAAGTACTCTTTTTGCTCTGAAGCCTCCCTGCTGTGACGGTGTCTGAGAAGGAAATCACAACAGCATCCCAAACCCAGCAAAGTTCTTGGATCTTTTAAAAACCTTTCGTTACAAAAAAGGTTTTTATTCACAAAAAGTTTGCCACAAAACTCCCCTTTGAAAGCTAAAAAGAAAACCCCACAACCATCCATCACTGCCCCAAATCAGGTGAAGAACAGGTTCCACCTCCTCGCAGCGTGGCCATCACACGACGGTCTCGACACCGATCAGCTTTGGTGTGAGGATTCGCGGGGTGACTCCATTGTTCAGGTCTTCTTCGAACTCCAGTAACTGCCCCATAAAGTTAAGGTTGGGGGAAATGATTGGTCGTTTTCCTTTGACAAATTTATAGGCATCTGTCATGGTCATGCGTGTGTGCTTCATTAGGTACGCAATAACGATGGTGGCAGATCGGGAGACACCGGCCTGGCAGTGGATGAGGAGACCTTTTCCACACTGATGAGCTTCCTCTGCAAACAAGACAGACAAAAGAAAGTAAGATTTCTGCCCCTTTGTAAATCAGAACAAGCTCAGTGCAATTAAGAGTAACTTAATGTGAAAAGTTTCTTGATTTGGAACTTTTCATGGTGTCTCTTCCCCTTCCCATCCAGCATATCTTCCCCCAAGGTTTCAGAGCTACTGAATGTGAAACCCCCAGTCCACTCTGACACTGAAAATCCTCACATCCATTCTCTGCTCTTTATTAGTGGAACCATGCATTGAGAGATGCTGCTTCACTGCCAGGGAGCATTTTGTGAGGAGGGCAAGGTCCATGATGAGGCATCTCAGGCTTCATTTCCACCTCAGTTGCAACACCACTGCGTTATGTCAGCAGCTCAACCTCCCTGTTTTTCAGAGCGGGGAGCCACTTCTAGAAACCAGCTATTTTCAGATTCAATTCATAACAATACATGTGTTTCAACGCCCTTTCCTCTGAAGCTTTACAAAAGTACTCTTGAAATGAGCTTCAGTGGGTGTCTCTGCAAAAGGAGGAGCTGGATAGACACACACACACCATTAAGATTCATCACTTACAGGGAGGCACCCTGGCCAGCATTTAGGGGGGATAGAGTCCTTCTAATCACATGCTAACAGGACATGAGAGAGGACAGTCACTACCATACCATCCTCATCTGCCACAGCTTGCTGTTAAAACAGGAGATGGAACTTCCAGGAAGTCACACTTCCAACTACTTCTTTTATTTCAATCCACAGGAGGAACATGAATTTAGTTTGCAGGTTTTGGCACGAATCCAACCCCACCAAGAGTGCAGTTCAACCCACCCCACATGTTCAACCTGTACTGTGAGAGCATAAATGAAGCCAACTTCCCTCTAGACATTTTTGCCAGTTAGTATTTCAGAAAGCTGAAACTCTCTAACGCATTTTGACACACATTCCCAGAGATGATTTCACTTCCTATGGCTTTAGTCTTAGCTAAACCTGGGGTTGGTTGTGGTTTTTTGAAGACATATTTAAAGAAACATAGGCTAACAATCCACAGTTTAAACATTTCCAAATCTTCTCAAATGCAATTTAAAGTTTACCCTGAGGAAGGGAAAGTTTTGTCCGGTTACTTACCCAGCTTGTTAATTTGAGAGGGAAGAAAAATTCTCAATGGAGATATATTTGTTTATTAAAACAAAGACAGACCCTCAAGATGTAATTATTAAAAAGGAAGTAAAATGGGTTTTGAAAGGCTTTCTAAATCTTTCCAGAGCAAAGCTGCTTTCTCTGCTCTTGGTAAGGTCACAAGCCAAACACTATCTTTCAGTGGTTTTGAGAACTCCAATCCTGCAATTCAAGGGATGAGGGGAGCAGAAATCTCTCTCTTGTACCTCAGAAAGACCTCAATGGAGCTTCACAGTCTCTTTACCTTAGCTTAGCCTATTGCATCTCCTCACCTTGTTCAACTTGAAGTTTAAGGTTTTACTGGATTTCTTGATACAGCTGTTTTCCTAGAGGATCAAAGGAAGGTTTCCTTTTTTCTGCCCTTCACCCAAACAAGTGTTGACCTTCCCAGGCACACAGTACCCAGCAGCTTGGGAAGCTGACAGCACTACTGGTACTGCTGGGACTGGGTTAAGAACACAAGGGAAAATTTGAGTTAGAGATCCTTCAGTACTTCACACTGTAGAAGACAAGCCCAAAGGCTCAGTGTGGTAAGATTCACCTGAACTGCAGCATAAGCAGTGATTTCTCTATTCGCTCCACTAAAGCAGTGTGGCTGCAGAGCACAGGCACCAGCACACCGTGACACCCTGCCAGACACAGACAGGCAAGGCTGAGGAGCCCTCTGCCTTGAGCTGCCAGCCCTGCCCAGCACACTGCAGGGGCAGATGGGCTCACAGAGACCTGCTGAGCCTGGCCCTCCTCCCTGCTCCCACAGCTGGGGCCCAATCCCTGCTGAGCCTGAGTGCACCTGAGCGCAGAGCCAGCACAAAGGAGGGCAGGGAGGAACATGGCTCTGCACCTCCCTGCCATTATGGGGTCAGTCAAGGACCTACACTGTGCTGCTCACACAAACACAATTCTTCCTTTGTCTAGTACTCCTCCATCAAGCCTGAAGTATTGGTAAAGGAATTAGCTCAGTCTCAGCACAAGAAAATAGAATTTTATGTCAGTGGTTCCCTTGGCATATTTCAGAAAACCTCTTAGGACACATACTTGTGCTAGCAAAGCACCTTTACTATGCCACAAAAGCAGTGTCCACAAAGACATCTAGAGGGGCAAGGAAAGGTCCTCAAAAGCTTTCAGTACCACATGCTGAAGCCCTCTCTGACCAGCCCTGCTTGAAGTGGCCATCTGGCTTTAGCCTAGCTGAGCATGGCGCCAAACTTGGCTGAGGGCTGTGCTGTGCTGATTGTAATGAGGTCCAGAACAACACTGCTGGGTCACTTCTTCAGCAATCTCCACAACAAGCGATGTGTCTGTGGTGACCTCTCTCACACAGCCTACAGGGTTTAGAGGCTTATTAATGCAAGTTTTCATCACTATCCGCTCAACCACGCATACACGCATACACTCTGAAGCTACAAATCTAATGGTGGAACAAGCCAAGTGTGAAAGTTTGTCAGTTTTCTCATTGAGTTAGCAAAGACTGAGAGACCATTAAGAACAGTCACTACGAAAAACTGGCTGAAAGCCACTGTGTGGAAACTAGGAATTCAAAGGAATCAAAAAGAGGGGATGACAAAAGTCTCAATTTTTTTGAGTTTCCTGAATTTAGAAGCCTGGAGGTAGGCGTTACTATCACTGGATAAAAACTGTAACCTCAGGCTATTTAACCAGATGGGCCAGAGATGAGAAAGGACAGAAATATGACGTGCCCAGCATTTCTGACAACCCAAACTAAAGGAAATGTGGCCTTAACCAGCCTTCAGAGTTGCTGGCAAAGCATAAAGTTCACTCTCAATTGTTATAACGGGTAAAAATAATAACAATGAAAAAACAAACAGAAGTATTTCCAGGGAAGGGTAATTACCAATGAACTCAAAAGCCTCTTCAAAATACTGCCTGAGATTCTGCTTGTTGCTGTCAGTGGCTGGGAGCCGCTTGTAGTTGAACATGCCTTTCTCATAATGGTACAGGGGCAGGTGAGTGGTCACGTTGATGACGTAGCCGATGTTCATCCTCTGCATTTTCTCCAAGTCCTGAGCGTCGTGCTCGTTTCCGAGGAAAAGGAAAGGCAGGATGGGGGTGAGCTCAGCGTTCTCAATGTCTGGCGTGGTGGGGATGGACTGAGGTAGCACGGGGGGCACGGCGGAGGCACCGCCCCCTCCTCCCCCCTCGGGGCACTCCTGCAGCTGGAGGGAGTTGTCACAGAGGTTTTCATGGTTCTGCCTGAAACCGCTGAGTCCTCCTGGGAAGAGAGATCAAGCAGATACATTGGTTAGATACCCCAAGATTCCTTCAGAGCACACAGTGGGGCCACAAGGACTGGAGCTGGTTCTGCTGTCCCCATCACTGCTGTAACAGTGCCACTGGGCTGTCGACAGCAAGGGTGGCATGAATCAGCAGCAGGCATTGTCCTTCCTCTGTGCGGTGGATGGTGCCAAGGAACAACAGGGCTCACAGACAAACATGCCTCTGTGCAACACCAGCCTGCTGGGGCTGCCTCACCTACCAGCCCATGCGACAAGGAAGGTGTTCCAAGAAAGAAACTTGACCAAAACTAAGGGGCCAAGGGGGCTATCAGCACACTAGAGCAGAGCAGCAAGCCAGATGGGACAGTCTTAGCTTTACCTATCCTTTAGCAGGACTGCAGGGCATCCCTCCCACCCAAAAGCTCTGAGGGGGATGGGAGCAGCTCACCCCAGCATCGCTGCAGGGAACAGCATGTACCCGTCTGTGCGCCCAAACAAAAGAAAACCACTCCTTGTAACCTAACAGCAACTGAGGTGCTTGCTTAACATGTGGCAAACAGCTCTCCTTCTGCTGCCCCAGCCACCTGAAAATATCTAGCAAGAGTTATTTTTAGGACATTAAAATGGATTGGGAAATGGATCTGAGGGGGGAGGGAGAAGTCAGTTTTTCAGTGAAAGAAGCTCATGCCTTCCCTGTTCTATTGCTGGCTTTTTCAATAACCATTACCCTCCCCTTACTTTTTTCTTTTTTTTTTTTTTTTTGAGGAGGGTGGCTTCACAGAGCTGGAGCAAGCAAAGTGGACCTTCTTTCTACACCTCATTCTGCCCTGACATCAGCAGCAGGCTTCCCACCTGCTCAGTTTCCATGGCGATCCCACAAAGCACACAATGACATCAGCTGGCATGACATCAGCTCTTTGAGTGCAAACAATACAAGAACTACTACTTTGTGCAAGGCCTTTGGTAGGAGGCAGCAGCGTTCCTGGGAGTCACTGATGTAATGCTAACAGGTGGCTCCTCTGAAAGAAAAAGGCAGAAAGAGGAGAAACGCAGGGATGTGTTCCCCACCTCACACACGTTGCTGTTGTACCGGGATGCCTGAAGTCATGCTCAGCATCAACACGAGCCAAGTGCTCAGGCTCAATTGCACTTTGTTAACTGCAAGCCAAAAAAAACCCAGGAGAGGGGAGAGCGACTCTGAAGTTACTAGAAAGAGCCTCACTAGCCAAAATAAATGCAGAATGTCACCCTCCCAATAATGTTATTCAAAAAGAAAAAAAAATAAAGAGAGAAGCTACTTGTCTTTTCCATGCTCTTTCACAGTGATCCAGTGAAGGCATTAAAGTGAAGCAAAATATGCCTCCACTCAGGCTCTGGATCAGACACAGCAAAGGGTTTCAATGCCTACTGTTGAGGGCCGCAATTCAAATGTCCAATTCAAGTGTCTGTGACATGCTCAGGGTGGGACCCACCCAGGCCCATTTCGGTGCCCTGTGCTGCATTTCAAGGGCACAAGGCACTCAGACTAGTTACAACCATCTGCACTCCTGTAATGAAAGTGTCCTTTTCCACATCCAAACTCGTGTCCTTCACGCACTGCTAGCAACGTCATTTCCCCGAAATCCTTGAAATGCCTACAAAATGCAAAATATTTCCCCTGTCTCAAAAATGTGCTTGTCTTCAGCTATTTCTGCTGGTTATAGTACACAGAGCAAACAGATTTGCCTTAAAGATCTCTATTATTTAAGTTGTTATAACAGGGGATCAGGCTAGAAAGAAGAGCAAGGACAAAAACTAGAGCTCAACTGCACCACCTGGCCTCAACAGGGCCTGAAAAGTCTTCTCAGTCCACTCAGGAAAATAAACAAGATGATGGTCCCCAAGCTGAAGATGTTTGAAGTCTCATCTAAACCAACAGCCCCAGCCTACAGTCTAGGCTAAAGACTAAACCCTAACCCACATTCCCATCTTTCTTAATGGGCAAGCAATCCATTCAACTTGAATACTCCTGTTTAAACAATAGCTAAGCATGCTGGGATTCCCAAGAAATCCCCTGAAAAAGATTTTTTTTAGTGACCCCAGAGCCAATGCTCATTTTCCACCTCTCCTGCTGACCTCTGGGAATAAGCAGCCATAGGTGGAGGTAGAACCCCACTGGTTCCTCACTGAGGTGGGGACACACTGATGGTGTGGCAGACACCATCTCACTTCACCAGCTGTCTTGTAAGACACAGCAGAACATCAGGGCAAAGGATGGGAAGGGACCCCAAATACAACATACAGAAGATGCCCCAACAAGTGGAGTAGCCAGACATATAATACCTTCATTCACAATTTTTTTACAGACATTTACAGACATTTGCCAGTGTCACCATTCCTAATGTCAATTCACATCCCCCACTCATCTCCTCATGTGAGAGGAGAGTTAAAAAGTCAGTTCAAACAATATTTAAAGCAACCCTCAGAGCAAATGTTCCTGAAAGAACACATTACTGGGGAGAGGATTACTAACCTGAACTGGCTCAGACATGCCAGCCTGGGGAGGACTGGACAAGAACACTGGTACCCAGGAAATGATGCAGCAAGATGCAGTCATGGCAGCAAGCTGAACTCTAATCGAAGAGCAGGAGCTTAGCTTGTATCTGTGCTGCCATATGAGTCATGAAGGTCCCAAAATGGACCCAGACACCCCCTGAGTGTTGTTCCATTCTCAACACACACCATCCTTGTACAAACTGATTTATAAGGCACTAGAGTAATTTAAGTGGCACTCAAGCACGTATAATGCTCAGGCTTTTCTTAAGTTTGAGACTACCTCCCAAAACAGGTCCAAGCAAAGTTAATAATGATCAGTCCGAAAGAGAGGAGTGGATTTTCCACACGAAGATAAATACAACATACAAAGTATTCAAATGCATCTGCTGCTATTTCGGTTCATTTCAAGTCTTCATTTAGGGAGAGTAGAAAAGGTGGGAGAGAAGAGGCTGTTCCCACACCAGAGGCCAACACAAATCTCTTGCAAGCCTGGTCTAAGAGTTGATTCACTAAACTCAGTAAGGTGCAAGACACCAGTGCTACTGACCACAACTCCAGATCACAAGGAAGCTCAAGGCATGGATGCAGAGACACAGCTTGGGGTTGTAACAAAAACTGTTTTGTGATTGACCCTGCCCAAGCCTTTCCAAACCTGGGGAATGAAGGAAGCACTACAGAGGGCAGTAACAGCACCTGTGGCCAAGAAGCACAACTTAGCAGAAGCCTCTTACTAGCACAAAAGCTGCATTTTAAAAGCAGCTTTTCAGATGCTGTTTGCAATATGGGAAAAGCCTTCATCATATAGAGACAACCCAAGTAGAGAGGAACCATAATATATCCACCAAGAAAGCCCATGGGAATGCCTGGCAGTCTGTTGGAACCACAGCCACAGAGTCTGGACTCAGGAGTGTAGCCACCTTCAGTGACCAACCAAAATGCCAGCAGGCAGATGAGCCACTGATGGATGTCCATTTCAACACTGCCCTGCCTGCAGCCCATCTCCCCTGGCTTTAAGCACTCCACAGAGCTTGTAATGACTAAAGCATGAGCAAGTATGCCCAGCCAGTGGGATGCAGTCTCTGCATGGGCACGGACAACATCCCAAGTGCCTTTGCTCTGTTCCAGAACGGCTGCTGGGCAGGTGTTCAGAGGGTTGAACCTAACCAAACTCAAACAGAGATGGACATACAAGGACACTCAGCACTCTGGGCAACCCAGGGTATTTCTTCCATGAGGAAATCAATCAGTGAAGTGGAATCTTTGCTGGCAGATGGCCTCACATGGCATTTAGCAGAATACAACAGAACACCAAGGGCTCTTTGCTCACCACTGATGCAAGACCCAAGTTGCAGAACCCTTCTTGCAGTTGTAACTGCATGACATTTTCCAACATCCTGCCCTGCCAGAACAGTTAATAAGTGACAACAGACTTTGGAGTGTCTGAGACCTCAAAAATTTTGGAGAAGTTTAAGTCAGCACCTGACGTGCTCCAGCTATTCCCACTCATTTGTTCAAATTCTCTGCAGTCATCTGCCCATAAACATCTCACTTAATGCTCCTCAAACTCTCCCATCAGGCAGCACCCAAGCAGCAGCTGCACACAGATTTTCCAGCTCCAAAGCCACCCAGGACCCCAGGGCTCACACCAGCACTGCGAGACCAGGTGAGCAGCTGAACAGCAGCCAAAGAAGCTCTGAACAAATTAAAAAAGACAAGAATCATGGGTCTGACAATAAATTCATGCTTAACACAGTGTCTGTCACTTGCCATCAGAAAAGGGCAAATACGATGCAAAACAAGCACAAAAGGTACAGTAAGAATGAGGCAGCCAGCTTTTTATGAGAGACTATGGCCTTGAAATAGCATCATCTTCAAAGAAATCCAGAGAAACAAATTTATAAAAGTGGATTGGCTGGTTGGGGATTTGCTTGTTTGAGGGGATTTTTTTGTGTTTGTACCACAGAAGCTTTTTAGTTTAGGGGTTTTGTTGTTTGCTGTTCAAGAATATTGAGAATTTAAGTACAAGGAGTACAGTAACACCTGGCCTCCTCCTCTGTCTCTCCTTCAGCCACCACTGCTGCACTCTGGCTGCATTACTATATGCAAACTAGGATTTGGGTTCACAATATGCTTTGGCACATTTGCAATATGTTTCCTATCTGGAAACAGGTTCTTGCCCCAAAGTTAAGGAAGTAAATGACCTTGTTTCCAGTGGGAGAGCTTAGAGAGAGGCAGCTACAGTCAAATACCCTCACCACAAAGCAACACCTTTGCATTACCTCATCGGTGCGGATATACTTTGTTCTGACCGTGGCAGGTACTGGGTGTTCCCGCTCCCTCTGCAAACAGGAACATACTTTTATACATGACAGACTGCAGATGTGGGAGCCACATTTAGACTAAGCACGTGGTCTTAGGAGACAACCAGACCTTTTATATGGTTTTCAAAGCTGTCCAGGCAGATTTCTGGATCTGCTCATCCTTGATTACAATACCACAAAGCTATCTTGGAAAAAAAAGGGGGGCAAAAAAAAGAAAAGCAATGCACACACAAGCACAAGAAGAACAGAAATCCCAGGACACTGGGAAGTATCAGTGAAAGAGATGTTCAATCTGTAAATTCCCCCCCTCTCGTGTTGCTGGGCTCTTGTGGGGTGCACACCAGAGAATCTGGTGTTACCACAGTTCTGGTCACCACAAACTTTAGTTGCTCAGTAGTGAAGCCAAGCTTTAAAACATCCACTCAGCATGTGCCCTGTCAGTACCATCACAGCAAACCCTGCGGCTGTGTTTGAGTGAATTTAGGGCTGAAATGTCACAGGGAGCATTTGGGGTGCAGGACAGAGACACTCAGACAATTGGTGTGTATCTGTTTAAGACAATGCTTTGAATTTGTGCAATACAGCCTGTTCCTTTAAACCTGTGACCTCATTTATTTACAATACTGCAGAAAAGCACTGCCAGAAGCAACAGCTGATGACAGTCTCATGTATTTTTCCACTAAGACAACAATTAAACTGCTCCTGTGTTATTAATGAACAGATGACTTTGTGTCAAGTTGATTCAAAGCACAGGATGCCTCAAGGTTAAGCAAACATGACTCCAGCACGTAAAAATAGAAGTTAGGTATTGTCCAGATGCTTCGCCCATCCAGTGCTCTCCTCTCTCCTCAGCCTCCTGAGCAGGAGGGCCCA
Organism: Ammospiza caudacuta; assembly: GCF_027887145.1. NCBI lineage: Eukaryota > Metazoa > Chordata > Aves > Passeriformes > Passerellidae > Ammospiza > Ammospiza caudacuta. The sequence continues at coordinate 22,057,979 of NC_080595.1, read as the reverse complement.
GGTCTCACAGCCAGCCCCACCATGCTCCCAGTAGTGTGGAGGTGTGGAGAGGTCCTGCTGCAGGGTGGCACACTGGTCCTGCTGAGCCACCCCCACTGCAATGCCACCATGCGGCCTGCTCCTGGGCCATGGGCCTTCCACCAAGGCAGATGCTGCTGTACAGGTTGAAGCAGAATTCTGCCATTATAGGCCCAATCCACTCCTAGGATATGGTCAACAACCTAGACCATCTCTTCACACCACCAACACAGCTAGGGCTGCAGGTGTAGGTGTGCTGAGCACCAAGGAAACTGTCAGGGAGGGCATGGAGGCACAGGGGTTGCATCCATTGGGCACAGGGCCTAAGGCCACCTTGCAGTTGTAGATGCAGCCATCACAACTGGCTCACAGATGTTGCTGGAGTGATTTTAGCCATAACAAAGATGGTTCCTGGTGTGTACTGGGGATTATGCTCTGTCCATCCTGAGGCACTGAAAGAAGGGATGCTCAGATCTCAGAACAACACAAGACACCCACTTTCCTTGCCCAAGCAGGGCTCTGCTTCCCAAACTTCTTCTACAGCAACAGGGCCAATCCAAGCAGATCACTGTAGGAGTGTTCCTACTCTCCAAGCAGATGGCCATCTCCTCACCACAGCTACAGCTGAGCAGTGCTCAAGGCTTGCCCTCACTGCTGTAGCAACTTTGACATGGCTGGAAATACTGTATTTGCCCACACTGCAGGAAGAACAACTCCCTTATATCCACAGGGGTGGGGACCTATTGGACCACACTCAGCCAGGTGACATTAGTGAACTGCTCACCTGCCTGTGGGATGTTCAAGGAAACCCTGTCGTGGGGCTTTCCCCGTCACGCACACAGCATTCAGCAACAGATGTGCTGCAAAAGATTAAGCTTTGAGCAAACATAAAAAAGTAAAAGTAAACAGCACACACAAAGAACAGCTTCCACCTCGATACACTCAATCTAATCTAGTCTCTCCCTTGAACTGAGCTGCCAACAGCACTTCAAAAAAAAAGCAAAACTTCACATTCCAAAGAACTTGCAAGGTCAGTTTTTTTCCGTGTGAGAACTATCCTGAGAGGTCAGTTTGTACACAAATTCTGGCCTAGAGGAATCGCGAGGACATCCTTGACACAATGGCTTTGAGGTCCCTTTAGAAGTCAAGAGTGCAACGCCAGATAAAGAGGAAAGGTTCCCCCTCAGCATCAAGGGACATGCACACATGTTTGCATGTTATTTCTAATTTTATCTCACTATGGTTCTCACCCCTCGTCACAGCACATCCTCTCTCACTGGCTTTTGAGGTCCCTGGCCTCATCCACTTTTATTTTTTTCCTCTGACACCATCACAGCAAAGCTGGCTCTACCAGGGTCACATCCTGGGGAGGCAGGCAAGAAGCCATCCAAAACCCCACTCCCTGCCAGACTGTGCCAGAGTTGCTGGCTCTGTCCAGCTCCATTCTAGTCTCCTCCCATCCCACCACCACCCATTTTCAACCACACCATCACCCCCCAGGAGCCTCCCACACCTCAACACATGACTTGCTTTTTTCCACCATCAGCTTTCACCTCTTCACTTTTCCTCTTCTCGTGACTACTAGATCATCTAAATCCATTCCAATTAGAAAAAAACAGTCTTTCTTCCTTGACCTGCCACTAGAAAACCTTTCTTGGATTTCAGTTTAACTCTTCTTCATACTTTTTTTGTCTTAAATTCAGGGGTTTTTCTCAGACCCTGAACACCCAAGCAAACCCACATATCCCATCCATATCACCCCTTTACCTGTCAGCTTTTCCAAGAGATGCTACTAACCTTTGGACTCATCAGCCTGTCCAGAAGCCATCCTGAATAATTTGGGACCCCCTCTCTGTATTCAAGACCGTGGTTCCAACTTGTAACTGGAAATCTGCCCTGTGTTACGGGAGTGCTGAGTCTGCTTATTTCAAAATAAAAACTCAAGTATTCACAGGAAAATAAGCTAGCTTTCTTCAAACCACTGTGTTATCCTTGGGGAGCGGTCAGGAAGGTGAAAGAGAAGGCCTGATCTGAATTTTGGTACAAGGATTAAACCATACAAGAATGTAAATAGGAATAAGGCAGTAAACCCCACATCCCAAACACACTATGGTGACAACTCCGCAGCCACCAAGGAGGACTGGACGTGCCCTCCCTGGAGGGCAAGCGTTTATAGCAGAAACTCAAAATTAGTCACATTACAAATTCTCATGGCAAAAGTATGTGTTCCCATGGGGATGCAGGCTAACATGAAGTCCAATTAAATAATCACTGGAAATGTCAGCATAAACCCTGAAAGAACACATACTTCTACTGTGAAATGCTCCAACTGGAAATCATATTAACAAAAAGGTCATCAAGAAATGCTAAAGCTATGTACAAAAGAGGCAGGGGAAGTGAGGGAGGAGGGAACAGAAACTATTTTAATGCAATACAATACCACAAATGGTTTTATATTGACAAAGAGCTATGGGTCTGTTTTCCCAGACAGAGGTAGAGCTGAGCAGATTTGCCCAAAACAGCAAGTTTCATTTGTTTTTTAATCGATTATCAGTTCCCTCCCCAACCATGACCATATGCACCTCTCAAGCAAGAGGCCTGGACAGAGCCAGCCCAGGAGCAGGACACGGGCAGCTGTGGCTCAGCACGTCTGAGGAGGCAGAAGGGTCCCAGCACTGTGTCAGACACACACAATCCTGGATGCGTAGGAGCAGACCTTTCTGTTTAATCCAAGCGCTTTAGAGAACACTGACATTTTCATGCTTCAGCCACCCATTTATTCTCTTTCCCCTTTTAAGGGCAACCTCTCCAGGACAGTTTCTTTCTAAAGAGAGAGCAGGCTGCTTTGTTTCTCCTGAGAATAACACAGGCTCTTTTCCAGTCCAAGCCACTGCTCCTCTACATCAGAAACACCAGCACCATGCACATTAATATGAAAGGAAAACAGGGTGCTGATATAGCACACTCTCATTTGGGAGTACCATCCATTCCTGATGAATTTAAACTCTTTTTAGACTGAAAAGTTTCTACCTTTTTATCTAGAAATAACAATATCTGGCTCTGATTTGACATTTTCTAGCAAGGTATTGCAAAACACATTAAGGAAAAACAAGGAAAGCAAAGGATGGTTTCTTGACATATCTCAGTGCCACAGAGTCCAAATTAAAAGCAGCACACTACTGGAACTAGCATGGTGTATGCTAGCCCCCACTTTGGCAAAAGCTTCAGGGCCAGCTCGGCTGGCACATACATCCCAGTCTAAATGGTCAAGGAACCAAGGGTAGCCCCCAAAAACCCCACAGGCAAAGAGAAAGTTGACCAAGATTGCATCCATATTCTTCAGACTCAAGGCAAAAAGGAAGCAGGGAGAGGGTGAAGAGAAAAAGGCATATTAACAGAATCCAGAGCTAAACAGCAACAAAACAAGTAATATTTCCAGCTAGATGAAAATCAATCCTTGTGTCCAAATAAAATAACTCCTTGTCTCCACTAATATTTCCCAGGAAACATAAGAACTCTGTTGTCCCCCAACAGTGATGATGCTCTGCCTTCCTGGACTAACACATATGAATTTAAGAATAATTTCATTGTAAACAATCAGAGTGGTTGTGTACCTAAAATATGCCAGCAAATTTTAAGCAGCAGCAAAAGTCTTATTTTTAGCTCTCATCCACTGGACAGACAGATTCCCATTACCTTAACAGAAAACAAGAATAATTAAGAGCCCAGCATCAACATAGTGCAAGTCAACTGCTCCAACAGCAGCTTTTGCTTTAAAGCATTAGTGTTCAACTGCTTACATAAGGCTTAATATCACATTTTGGCATAATGAACTGGAGACAATCAATTTGACTGGTATGACAGAAGCTTGCAAGTTTTCTTCTATTTTCTTTAGGCCATTGTAAGAAAAAAAATATATATGATAACTATGTGTGGACAAAGAGTAACATTTGTTCTTTTTATTACCTTTAATTAGAAGCAGCTCTTCTCTGTTGCAGTGAATCAAGTGGGAATTTATCCAGACAGCCTGTAGACTTTTTAAAGCTAGGGCATAGTAAAGGAGTTGGAAACAAATGTGTTCACATCTCTATTATTATTCTCTTAATTTATATTTTCCAATTTACTCCTTCAAAGCCCTGATCTTGTAAGCAGGGTGTTGCATGCACACAAAGCAGCACTTAACCCTGGCAGGAGCAGTGGTTCCCAAACCCTCCCACCCAGTAGGAGCATTTCTGTCCTCCAGCAGCAGATTGACAGATTTACATTCCCTCCTGACCCCACCATGCCCAGACCCTCCGGTGGGCACAGCCCAAGGCAGAAGCTCCCACGGCAGGAGCTGTGGGTGGCTGTACCTGGGCTGACAAAGGGTGGCACTGCTCCAGGCAGCAGCAATCAGAAGCTCGTTCCTTCACGTCAGAGGGATGAGGTGGCACCCAGACCTACAAGGTCCCGGTTGCTCCCTGCAGATTGCCCAGTTTAGGTCTCTCTGCACACACTCTCCTGGGACAGGCTCACTGAAACCAAGTGCCAGGAGATCAGAAGCTTGTGCCCCTTCCGGATCCCACTCTTTTTACTGGGAGCAGAGCATTCCTTTGAAAAGGAGGCAATTCCCTCACCCAAGCAGAGAAACACATGAAGATGAACCTCTATTTAAAAAAAAAAAAATCCAGGAGGCAAATCAGAGCCTAAAATTTGCAAAATTATGTGCAAAAATGCACAATCAAGGGAAGAAAGAGGGTGCTCCGAAATCCATCTCCCACTTTCTGCAGCAGGCAGCTGTGCTGTCCCAGGGCACCACTGCGACTGTGGATGGAGCCAGGGTCAAACACACTTAACACCAATGGCAACGAGAGAGATAAGCTCTGTGTAACAAATGGCACAAAGGGCATTAAAAAAAAAAAAAAAAAAAAAACGAAAAAAACAAAACCCAAATCAAACCAACCACAACAAACCAAAAAAAACCCACATCCAAATCAGATGAAAATAACTTCTCTACACCTCATGGCAAGTTTGTTGTGTTGGCTTAATCAGGGCTCCCCTGGCCACAAGACTGCCCTGCTATCTAGGCCCAGATTTATCCCTCTAGTCCAGTTCCTCCCTTCTTGTACCACATGGCGGACAGACTTGCTTCTCCATCTCTTCCCCTTTCCTTCCAGTCCCCAAAATGCTGCTCTAGAACTAGGTCAGAGACCACCTCTGGGTAGAACACAGGTCCATGGGGAATCAACATCTTTCTAAGCAGCAGAGGACACACCAAAAACAACCTTCAGAGTGCTCCCAGATGTGAGGCTGCCTTCACCATAGACACTGATTGAAGCAAAGAGTTTCCTGTACTAAAAAGTCACAAGATATTTAAACAAAATGAAATAACAAAACTCCCAAGCTCCACTATTGAACCACAGAGCATTCATCAACACACTGTGCAGAGACCATGAGCACCCCTGAATCTCCCAGCTGCAGAAACACGTCCCCTGAATCCCTCGTGCCTCCTGCCCACAGCAGTCCCCATTCTGCCCTGTCACAGGGTGTCCTGAGTGGCACTGCCAGGACTGGTGGCCAAAGCCAAGAACACTAGTGCACATTTCAGCTTTCCCACAACCCTCAACACTCACTGGATCAAGAGTAGGCGAAAAGCCTGCCAGAGCAAGCTGAAGCAAATACAATATTCAAGACAGCACCTTGATCCCATCTCCTCTCAACCAGACTCTTTGCAGCCTTTACTTTTCCATGAGGCAGGGAAAGGTGATGTCCATGATAAACACACTGCTCTTCTTTAAGCCCCAGCTTACCCAACACCTTTATGATAACAACAAATTAACTTTTACAGTACAGAGGTGTTTAAAAAACTGCTACAGACTGATTCAGGTGAGAACTTAGACTCAAAGCTTCAGAAAAACAGCTGCTCACAGTAATTCAGGTCAGCCTTGTGATTTCTGTAGCCAGCACTCTCCCAAGCCCACCAGGGACTTCCCAACAAGGCCAAAGCACCACACAAAATCTCATCTCACACACAGACGGACAAGGCACTAGGTTATCTTCAGATTACCATAATCTATTTATTTAAATAGCATGACTTGACAGCCCTGCAAGCTGATGCTGAATGTTTGAGAGGTGTTTCCCTCCTGGCTGGCTGGTGAAATTGCAAAGCAGGGAAACATTGAGATGTCTGCATGCTGCTTATATTTATAGCATTTCTTCATTTTTGAGTTGTTTGCATAAATAAAAACCCCTAAATATAACGGGGCTTTTCACAGAGTAAAAAGTCATAGCCTAAAGACAAGGGACGGGCCCCCTCTTCAAACGCATCATCAAGCCAAGGCAATCTAAAAACTTCTGTGCTCATAAGTGTAGTGAAAACTTTGGCTGCTGCTTTGGAAGCAAATCACACATGTACAGGTGTAAAACACTTTTTTTTTAAATAGCCCATCTGTATTAGTTAAGATCCAGACACCACTCAAAGCTCAAACACAGCTACCCTTCCATCCCGAGCCTCTCCAAAAGGTTCTGTTCACCTTGAGAACAAAAAGCCAGAAGACAGACGAGCACACCATCCTAGAGAGATTTCAGTGGAGGAAATTCTCTGGCAGGGCAAGGCTAAGGGCAGCACATGAGGCATTCAGCTAATTATAATCCAACATCTACCTACCAGGAACATCATAGGGAATGTTACCCCAGTTTATACAGAACTGGAACCAGATTTTTCTTTACAAGCATCAGAGAGGTTTGCCTAATGTAACATTTTGGTTCTTTATTCCATGGGTATAAGAAACTGGGGAGCAAAACCTGGGGCGGGGGGGGAATCTCCTTTCTATTCCTCTGTTTCCAAGGCACTGCCATTGCTCTCATTCCAAGGACAGTTAAAATGTGATAGGCACCATGCAAGCCAGCACAGCAACCTCTCAGATGCCATAATCTCAGAGAAAAAGCCACATTTACCATTACTGTTGAATAGGCAAAGTGTAGAGGTACCTCTCCTCTGCATAAGTACCCTCAAAATATGTCAAAGACCCTGGTCTCCAGCCACACCATCATCCTAATTTATCTATATGCAAAAGGTAATGACACATACAAACAATTTTCTAGTATGATGGCAAAGAATATTATTTATTCCAGTAGAAAGATACTTTAAGCACCAGCAATCAGAGTCTGAACACTGAAGGTGAAATCTCAGCCCTGACAGAGCTAGCAGAAGCTTTTCCCCCCGTGAATGATAGGGCCAGCTCTCCTCTGCAGCACAGAGGGAATAAATTTCATTTTTAAATGTTAAGTGACTCATGTGAAGTGTCCTGTGTTTTTAAAACTACACATTTCCCTATTACAACCATGACCTAATACTTATTCAGTGGAGATCTCTGGTGGAAATAAGTGCCAGGCACATGTTTTGTTGGTCAGCTGGATTTGTTGACCATTACATCAAGTTTTACTTTCAAATACACTTGTGCAGTGTAATCCAATTAGGGTTTAAAGCAACACTGACACTGTTAAATTCTACAATTAATCAAAGTAATAATTAAGGTATTTGTACAAGTGACCAGGTCAGGTATTCCAAAGGCAGCTGATCACAGTATTTACATGAATGTAGAAGAATATAAAGCAAATAATTATTCCTTTTGTAAGGAATAATTACTTGCTTACAAAGCCCCTCTGTAGTTGTTTCAACTTTGCTGATATGTGACTCTAGGTTGGTAAGAGATCTGAAACTATTCTTAGACCATGGCAGAAAGCATGAAGTGGTTTCTTGGCAGGTCTTACACTCCCCACTATAATGAGAGCAAGTCACTTCATTTATTTCCCCGTCAGATGAGCAGAGAGAAGACTGAAAGGCAGAGCATAAATAAACTCCTCAGACTGTGAACAAGAACAAAGAAACGACCAGGTTTTGTGGAGGAACCAGCTGGTTCCTCCCCATCTCTTTTGCAGAAGTCCAGCCATGAGTTTACAGCATATAGTGGGAATTAAAAAGAAAAAGCCAAATCATATTCTTGACCTCTGCTTTTAAATTCCTTGAAGTCAAACACAGCAGCCCTTACAAACTAAACACAAGACTTAAGCAGGTTCACAAAGCTCCTGCTGCTGGGTCTTGAGGAAAAGGAAGAACAGCAGGATGGAGACAATGCCACTGGACCCTGGTCAGGGAGACAAAGGCAACTCCTCTTGTGTTAAAAGCTGCCAAGATGTGCTGGCATAGATGCTTCAATTTTTCATTTTATTTTCCTTTGGAGATTGAATTTAGCTTGTGAAAAAAAAAAAAAAAAAAAAAAAAAAAGCTGAACTCCAAGCTTAAATGTTTCAGTCATAGAAAACTAGTACTTTTCATCTGAATGCAAATGAATTTCCCACTTTCCATTTTGAGGTCCTAGGAACAATCTTAAGCATACCAGCCCCCAAGACTCAAGGAAACTTGTGCTATGAGCTGAGGTGCTCAGGGAAGGCAGAGATGCATCACTGTTGGGTTTGCAGGAGGGAAAGGGGCACACCCTACCAAGGAGGGCCAGGGCTGCTGACCCAGCCTGGGGTCACAGCACCATGTTCTTCCCCTCCCCAAATTCAGCTTTGACATTGGCCTCAAGCAGAAGGGACACTGGGCTCATATCACCGCCCCCATCTCCATTCCAATGCTAAGAAAAAAACATAAATTAAAAAAAAAAAAGCATTGACAAAAACTGAGGCCTTTAGTTTTCAGCAAGCATGGAATACCATGGTCATGGTCATGGGGTGTTGGGGGAAATATGACTTCTTCCTATTTTGTTTATAAACAGATTGAGCAGCAGCTTTAGCCAGGACAGCTCAGGCTGTTACTGCCCGTGTACCAGGACTACCAAATACAGGATTCTTATGGGCTTATTTTTTGTAAAAATAGACGATTTATGCCTGTCTCAAGTATTGCTGTGCCCTGTGGCAAAAGAAATAAGCAAATCTTTCTTATGAGCTTAAATCAAAATTATGCATGTGTTATATTTATGACCAAAAAAATGTTAAGGGAAATAGCAAGAAGAGGCATGGATAGAAAGGGAGGAACTGAAGTCTTAAAATCTTTCATGTCACAGCGTACACGAAACCCTCTCTTGTCACATCGCTAGTTTATACACTGGTCTGCTACATTAAAAATAAACCACACCATCTCTTTTTAACTCGTGCCTAATAAGGCGCGCTATACATACATTTATCTATAGATCACGGCGCGGCCTTGGAAAACAGCAGAGGGTTTCTGTGCTGCTCATAAAGTCTGGGGCACCTCCGAGCCGCTGGCGGGGGGCGGGCAGAGCTGTGGGGCAGAGCTGTAACCCAAGCCCCGGCCTGGCGATGGGACCGAGAGCGGCCGCGGGGCTGACAGCAGCACCAAACATGGGCAAGGGGGCACCGCAGCGGGGACGGCCCTTGGACAGCCCGGCTAGCAACCAGTGTTTGCAAACACAACACGGGCATCAGATGGGCCCGCAATAAATTAGCGCCGGGCAGCGGAGAGCGAGAGAAATCACTCAGAGTAACATAGCCAGGCAAAGAGGGCTCCCCGGCCACCCCCAGTTTCGTTTTAGCGCCTGAACACAGGGACGGGGACGAGCCAGCGCCAGGGCGGCTGAAGCACGACGGAAAAAACGCTACCTTGTCAAGTGAAACTAAATAACGAGTGCCTCCAGCGCCACGCCCCCAGCTCGGAAAGCCAGCCGCAGCCTCCCTAAATGCTGCTTTATCCCATGCTCAACTCCATCCGACCCCAGCTGGAGCCCTCCTTAAGAGAATGGGAGTGGAGTTGCGGTGATGGCCAACAGCTCAGCGCTGCCCAATTACTGCCCTGCAGCTTCATCTCAGCCAGGATCTCATTCCAGGTACTAAAGAAGTACCATGCGAGGCTCAGAGAAGCTACAGTGTTTTCAGAGAAACACAGAGAACACCTTCAGCACTCTACTTTTCTAAGGATAGGAAGGCTTGCAGACTACAACCACATACCCAGCTGCAAAGGCTGTACAACAGAAGGATTACCACCAGAAAGGCACAACTCCAGTGGCAGCTTCACTCTGCCAAGCGCCTCATCTCCTCCTTCCACATATGAAGGGCATCATCGTGACCCCCAGAGACTCAATAAAAGCATACTGGGATCCTGTAGCAAGTATCAAAACAAGCCCAGCATGATCACACTCTTACCAGGAGCAAGGGGACAGTTCAGCAATTTCAAGCTTCCACAAGATACACAGAGGAGTATCTTACAGGATCCCTAGATCCTACAAAGCCATGAAACTCAGCTGAAGAAAAGGGATAAAGTACCAGCCCACTGCATTTTCCTGCCACACTGTGCAGGTTGGAAGTAGCAAGCTGCACAGAAAAATTAAGCAAATTAAATACATACAGTATGAGCTAAGCAGCAAATCCTTCCATAGTTCCCCACTGCCACAGCCAGTCTCTGCCAACCATACCTCCGAATGGCATAAGCACCCAGGGGAAAGGAAATTTAATCTAGAGGACAGCATTGTTATAAATAGGATCTGGAGAATAAAGTGAAGTGTCCTTGGATGATGCCTTAATTGGTGGGGTTCATCTCCACCAGAGCATTAAGGGATAAACCAAATTCCATATTAAAACAGGAGCCTTTACAGGAAAGCCATATACATACATAAGCACTCATACACAGAAACACACCACTTTCAGATCACTCTTTAAACAAATAATTTCCTCCTGTCCATTATTCAGACCCTGTATCACCAAAACTGGGCTTGATTGCTCAAGTTGTGCTGACTGGTCCATGATACAATGCCTCAGACCAAGTGACCTCCCTCATCTTTCCTCCCCCCTCCTTCTACTCTCCCACTGTCCATCTCCAGCGCCTAGGAGTCCAGCTTTACATGGACTAAAATAAGGTTGCTAAGTAAAGGTCAGTCTGACAAACTAAAAGAGAAGTATCCCCTCCTGGACCTCTGCTCCTTGAGCTGTAAATACTCAGAATAAGCACTGGGGGAAATTCTTTGTTTGCACAGACAGACACCAGGAAGCACATTTCCTCCTCCTTACACTTCTCATCCCTCCAGCTACACAAGGACAACATCCAGAGAAAAGCAAGCACCTCTCTGCTACCAGCACCATGATTTGTCCATGGAAGGCATTTGCTTTTGCCAACACACTGTGTCTGGGCAACGAGGAGGATTACCTTTTAGGACTAAGGGCTCCTTGCCTTCTCGCTTGAGTGACTCCAGCACTATGTGGAGTGGCTGGGAAGGCATCACCCTGCTTGGCTCATTGGTATTCTCATCATAAACTACAATTTCTTTGGAAAAGATTCTCTTGAAGGAGTCCTTGCCTTCCCGGCAGGAGATCAAGTCCAAGACTGTGATCTTGCCCTGCTGGAGCCTTCTCCGGCTGATCTTGTCAGAACAGTTAATGTGGACAGCCCCTTGAATGTGGCTCTTATTATACTCCATGAAGGGCCTGCAGTCAATGATGACAGGACCTTGGTTCTGTTGGTGGCTCTTGCTGCATTTGGTCATCTTCTTGGCCAGATCATTGGGGTAGATGATTTTGATGCTGGTGAGCTGCTTGGTGCTGCCCGAGACGGGGCTGCCCACACTGCCCAGCGGGCTCAGGCTGCCGGCATTCTCATTGCTGTTGACCATTTGGTTGGCAGCGCAGGCGGGGGAGGCTCCGGCGTGGGCGCTGCTGGTGCTCGCTTGAGTTTGGGCCTGAGTGTCCTTGTCGTAAGTTGCCACAGTGCAGCAACTGGCACTGCTGCATCCACAACTCAGAGAGCGTGCAGAGCCGTTGGATGAGGGCATATACGTGAGATTAGCAGTCTTTGTGGACACAACAACTCCGCCGAGCAGACTGGAGTGGCTCTCACCAGCAGAAGAAGCAGATTCAAGGAAGCTGGAGTCTAAACACAGGTTGAGATCCTGAGGTCTCACTGGCCTCGAAAGTGCCACTACTACCCTGTCATCTAAAGGAGATGGAGGCATGAGGAGGCTGAGCACTAGCAAGTTAAGAAGAACGCAAGATCACCCTGAAAAAGAAAAAGCAGAAGGGAAAGAAAAGGTGATGAAAACAGATCATGAAATCACATAAACCAAGAGATCCACCAACTTATTTTGCCGACACTCATTATCCCTACAACCCCTTCTGACAGTTACCAGCTCACAGTAGCTGCTAATAAGCCTTTTCAGTGCTGCAGAGAATGCTTCAGCTATCTGCATGTGCGCCCATAGCACGCAGAATCCACACGAGCAGCCTGGACTGTGCAGTGACACCCAGGAGAAGGCATTTAGCTACACGCAGACGGTACTGAGCTATTCCAAAACCCCAGGCTGCAAAGCTCACCACTGATAGCGACAGAGGCACGTTCCCTTACCCCGTTGCTCACTGAAAAGAAAGCAACTACTGGGCTGAGTCCACTACAGGGAGGAGCGTGCAAGAGCTGAATAGCTGAACGTGTCAGAGGTGATATGCAACTTTTCCAGCATGCTGGAATAAAATTAGCCTGTGAATAAATTTTCTGAGACAGTTACAAACTTGAACACATAAGGCTAAACAAAAAAATACCCAATAGAAAACAAAAAAAAATAGCTTCTGTAGATCCTTATAAGCGTGCACCTTGCACTTCCTTCCCCCTGTTAGAGGTGAATCCAATCCCAGTTAAGCCCTTAGCTCCAGGCTCGGGAAGTCTGCTGTTCTCCAGCAGTCCGCGAGGTAAATTCCCGCTCCCCACCACATTTCACAGCTTCTTCAAAGAGCGGTCCCCGCCGCCCCAGGCAAGGTCACTGCCTGCCCCACCTTTGCCTTCCCATTTGCTAAGACGCAGCACGCAGGATTTGAATTCCCCCGTTTCTACTCGGCAGACAACGAAGACGACAGGAATAAAACACCCAAAGCCAGCCCTGACAGTGTGTCACCTTCACCAGCAACTCTGGGAGCAGCCGCAGCTCTCCCTGAGTAACCCATCCCGGCACCAACTTCACCAACTCCACCAAGACCCCGGAGCGGGGCGAGCACTCGCAGCTCCCGCTGGCCGCCCCGGCAGGCTCTGCACCGGGCCGGCTGGGGCATGTCCATCCCGAACAGGGGATGGCGGGGGGCACTGCCACCTCCAGCAGCCACCGCTCTACGTAGCAAACCCGCGGGTGCCTCCGGAGCGCGGAAAGGCGCCGCGACCCGCCCGCCCGGGCACGGCGGAGGTGCCGCGGCTGGGCAGAGCGGGGCCAGCGGCGGCTCGCTCGCTCCAGAGCCTTCCCCAGCCCGCTCTTTTTCCCAACCCTCCCCTCGCCCTATTTAGGATAAGAACTAGGATAAGGGCGCCCCGAACGCATTCGCCTGACGCAGTTAAAATTATTTAATAAACGAGGAAGACAACCCAGTTACCCCAGCGAGGGGAGACAACGAAAGAGCCCAGGAGAAGAGAGAAGCTAAAGTTTTGCCCGCGATCGCAGGGAGCCGGGGCTACCGCCAATCGCGCGGCGGGCCGGGCCGGGCCGGGCCGGCGCTCCCCGCCCCGGCAGCCCTGGCGCGGGCTCCCGCGGCCCCGCTCCGCGCCGTGCGCCGCACTCACCGGCGCGCCGCGCTCCGGCCCGCTGCGCGGAGGTGGCGGCGGCCGCCGCGGGAGGAGCCGCTCGTGCCGGTGCGTGTCGCGCGCGCTGCCCCGCGCGCCGCCCGCCCCGCGCTCCGCGCGCCGCCCGCACCATCCTCGTTACTTTCTCTTTTGCTACCGCGTAAATGTACGGCCCGGCAGGGGCGGGGCCCGCGCCGACGGGCGGCCGTGCCGACCAATCGAAGCGCGGAGGCCGGCCCGGAGGCGGGGCGGTGACGTCATCGGTAGCCAATGGGGAGCCCCGGAGCAGCCGCCCCTCCCCGCGGACGGGCGGGGGCGGCCCGCGTGCGCGGCCCCGCGGCAGCGCCCCCCGCAGGACAGGGCGTGCCCGGGAGCGCCCCGCGCTCGGCCGTGGCCGCGGCCCGCGGGAACGGGGGCCAGGAGAGCATCAGCCCCGCTCCCGGAGTGCGGAGACAGCGGGCAGTGCTACCCGTCCGCCCCAGCCCCGCCGCAAGAGGCTCGGCAGTGAACCAGCGGCGCCAACCCGAGAGGATGCTGTGTAGATGCTTTTCCAAGCAGTCCTTCCCTGTCAGAAACAAGCCCTCCTGAGGTACTTGGGAGGAGAAAAACCTAGCAACCACATCTGCTCCTGGGTCAGTCCACCACGCATCAACCCGCCAAGGCAGAGACAGCGAAAGTGGCATCTCCATCCTACCAGTCCCACCCTGACCATGGCAGCACTGGAGAGTTTCATCCACAGCCCAGCATACAAACCCGCTGAGCTACAGGAGGAAGGTTGAAGTTGGGGCAGACAAGAAAAAGCCCACGCTAACTTCTTGGGAGCAGAAGAACAGTAATTTCCTCACAGAAAATCATTAAATCACAGGGAGGGCAGGAGATGTGCCCTACACTGCCCGGAGACAGCCAGGCCTGGAGGTCCCTGCCTGCCTGAGCCCCAGATGGTGCGTTATGGAAACTCAGATAAAACCCAGCTTTGGCACATTGTCCAGTAAAGATCCTGAATGTCCGGATTAGATTGGATTCTCCCAGTCCAGTCAGTGTAAAAAGGAAAGCAGCACAGGCTGGAGGACAAGATTTTGAGAATAAGCATGAATCCCTTTCATCCTTTCTGTCAGAGGCTGACATGGGCAAAATAATGACCTCTCACCCTTGTTGTGTGAGCACTACAAGGTGAGAATTGATTTTCAAGCCACATGGATCAGCTCCTCACACACACCAGGAGAGTACCTGGCAGCAGCACAGGATTTCTGCGCCCCTTCCTTCCTCGCTGTGCAATCTGTTTACACATTTCCTGGTTCAGCAACCACATCTCTTCATGTCCAGTCCATCACATATCAATCCACCAAGTCAGTGACAGGGAAAGTGGCATATCCAGAGCAATGCATCCTCCCATGTCCTTCCTAACCATGGGGGTGACAAAGCATTTCACCAGCTGGGAATGCCAACCAAGCTTTGAGCTACAGGAGGAAAGATGAAGTTAGAGCTGGTAAGAAGTTGTCAGCATGATAACACTGAATCTAAATTAGCCCCCAAAAATTTTGGTTCTGGGATGTATGCAGATAATTCATTTTTCAACTGGGATTTTCAAGCTGTAACTACCAATCCAACTGGGTCAATTGCAAAAAAAAAAAAAAAATATATATATATAATGCAGTAATATCATCATCCAGCAACTCAGTTTAAAAAATTATGAAAACAGAGAGGAAGACTTTAGAAGCCCTGAATACTTGATTTTGTTTTTATTAATAATTCTGAGGTAAACAGCAAATCCTTTTTCTCACAGCCATTCTTTAAACAATCAGTTGCTTCTCCTTAATGTTCCTTGTGGGACAGCAACTCATCCAGCACAAGCTGAGGCTTTTGGTTTCCAGTGTTGTGATACCACAGCAGGGCACCAGTTCCCCTGCACACTAGGAAGGAAGGGGAAGTGGGGGAAGGCTCTCACTTGTAACAGCTTCACCTCCAACAATCTGCTTCTGCTGACAACAATGTGGGGAAAGACTTCGAGCAATTAAGTCAAAGAGTGACTTCCCCCCACAAAGACCACAGTCTGGAGGTATTACCTTCTGAATAAAATATTCATAAAATATAAGTCCCCACGCTACCCAGCAAAAATGGAAACCAGCCTGCTGCATGAACAGCTGCCCTCCGCAGTGAGGGAGCAAACAGCTCGATGGAGAAATGCACTGGTCTCACTCAGACTCCACCAACACTGGTCAGTTCCCCAGAGGTGCCACCGTGAGACACTACTGGAGCATTTCCATGCTTTCTATTCCTCTTTGTCCGTGGCTGGCTGAGGTTGGCTCTGGGCTCACAGCAGAGGAGGGGTGGTTCATGCTTCCCTCCAAACCTCCCTTTCAGGCCACACTGGCACTTGCGGAAGGAGCTTCCCATGGGCTCGTGTTCAGTTCACCACCTGAAATGGTGCCCTCCACCCGGGCAGCTGGAAACCGTGTTCCTGTTTGTGCATCTCCCAAAGCTAGACATCTCCTAAGGCAAATATTTGCTAGAAAACACTTAGAGTCATTGATTTAGCAACCTTTAACTTTCTGACAAAACTTCTCAGTACAGTACTAACCATGTGCACCAAGAAAATGTGTTGGGACTTGCTTTTGGAGGAGCTCTCACAGGAGAGCTGTGCAGAGGTTACTCACAGCAAGCAATGCTCCCTTCTGAAGGATACTCTGCCTTTGCCAAGTTTTCATACGATACAAAGAGAGGCCAAATGTTATTTTGTATGATATTTTACTTAACTTTTAATTTTTCTAAGAATGTTGACAGTAAGTTGCTATTCCACCCCAGTTTCAGAGGATTTCCTACACGACTTTACTGACTTCATGCTTAATACATTTTATTAGGCTATGACATAAGATTGGCCTTATTTCCTGCTCTCAGAAACCACAGCCTGCTGTGACTTTTGTTCTGAGCATATTCAATGAACAGCTTTCTAAATGATTTTGCTCTCTGTAATTCAACACCCAAAACAGACAATACTTATCAATTCCCTAAAAGCTAAACTTCTATTTTCTGAAAAGCACACAAGAATACTTACTATGAAATCTGGAAGATCTTAGTTAAATTCCCACTTTCAGCAGTAGCAACACATGGGATTTTGAAATTTATTTTCCTCAAATGTTTTTGCCACCATGGTGCACTGGCTCAGACATTTGAAGAAAACCACAGGCAAAGTGAAATCATCTCAGAATTGAAGCAAATCCTCACAAACTCTCACAGTATACTAATTGCAAAAAATCCAATCAAACCTATTCAACCTCACAAAAAGGGTAATTGCTAAAAGCACATGCTGAATATTTAACAGATGTGAAAAACAAGCCATCACAATTCTTACCAACCCCTTAAAAGTGCTCTCAAACTCAACAGTCCCTTCTTATTGAAATATTTCTTGCACATCAACCATTCTTCTACTCTACAATCAGGGATGTTTTATCTTGTTTAGGATTAGAAAAATACCCAGAACATAATTGCCTTTATCAACATAGCCATGCACAGCACCTGCCCTGCACCTAAGTAGAGAAGAAGGTGTGCTGTCCTGTCCCCTGAACATTCAAATCTCTGGGGTCATGCCTGAAGAAAGAATTTCACCTGTTGTACATATGACTGCAGAATGGGGCACTCCAACGTTGGCTGCTCTCTGGGGTAGCATTATTCTGGTTTTAGGAGCACAGTAACAACCAAAGCCAGGAGTTCACAGTAACAGGCTGAGTGTAAAGACAACAAAGGACAGACCCCTGTCCCTCCTGAGACTGTCATTTGAACACAGCAATGCAAGTTCCCAATTTTACCAGCAGAAATGGGAAGCAAGAGGCTGAGTGACTTCTCTAAAGCAACACAACAGCTTACACAGTGGAGTAGAAAATTGGGAAACTGGGGAAAACAAAGGTGCTAACCAACACAGTATTTCAACTGCAAACCTGTAGCTCGCACTTCATCAGGTATCACATGAACTGGCTAAAAGAAAATGTCCTTGGGGGCTAGACTGAACATCTATGTGTTCACTACTTAAATTTGCCCATTTGTTTTTTTAAGCAATCTTTGATTCTTGTTCGGTTTTAATACATGCATGGTGTCTTTGTTTGTCTTTGCTAGAAATGTCAATTCACTACACAGGCAAAGCTGAGAAACCACTGTTAGCCATCTTGCAAGAAAAGGATGTCCCCCCTTCTCCTTTCTTTTGGAAGCCTGTTTTAAAGGCACCTTAGTAAAATACAAGCTTCCCTCCTAAGTGATCATCTGATATGAGAAGAAACAACCTGTTTTAGACAAACAGTTCATCTTCTAAGCAAGGGGGTGGGATTGAAACTGTGCACAACATGAATTTATAGGGAAAGTGAGAGCCAGTAGTAAACATAAAGATGCATCCTGGTACTCCTGTGTGCTTTTTATGGCTTATCCCCAGTGGGGAAGCTGCTATAAAATTACCTAAGTGAGAAACTGAAATGTAACAACTCTGGCACTGTAACTCCACGTGGATGCTTCTGCTGCACAGTTACCAGCCTGTGTGGGTTTGGTAAGACACAGGTGATGGATGCCAGGTGTCCCTTCCCTGGGACACACCACAGGAGAGTTAGGGCAAGGAAGTCATGGTGGTGAGCAGCATCCTTCAAACAAAGCAGCAATACAAGCAGTCAGACAGGTGAAGTCAGCCCACGTCTCCTGACCATGCCTGCTCCAGTTCAGCTCTGAGTCTTTGCTGTGGAGCTGTGCTCACATACTCACCCCACAGCCCTTGCAGGCAGCCCTTGTGCTTGGTGGCAGATGACAGCTCAAGACCACCCTGCAAATACCTTGAGCTGCTGCAGATGGATGAGTTAATTTGATGAATTAGGGGACAAGCCAGCCAGGGGGAGTTTGCCTCCAGCACTCCATCAGCATCCCCCTGACCCTTCTGCCAGCAGAGTGTGGGGATGGCTGCACATTCGGAGGAGTGGGAAGTGGTTCAAAACCTTTAAGGTGCTGGAGTGAGATGATGTGTGCTCCCAGCCTTGTTTATACAATTTCATTACACAAATGCAGCTACAGATTGACATTTTAATTCCTCTATATGACATTTACCCAGGGCTTCAAAAAAAACATATTTCCACTTACCTGGCTGTATGTTCTACCTTTAAAGCAACAGAAGAATGATTAAATAGGAGTTTGCTTCAGTAAAGACATCTAATTTTTCAAACCTGCCTGGGTCCAACCTGCTCATTTTTATTTAAGGTTCTCTTATTATCTCTGGCTGCAGCATGGCCAGGAATCTCAGCAGGACAGACAGAGATTATTATTTTCTTAACAGTCCTTTTATCATTGTGATTTTCCCATTTAAACTGTGTCTGTTTGAGTGAACAGGCAGTTACTGGTCTCCCCAGGGTACTTGTGCCTTAGAGAGCAGAAGAGACTCTGGTTACAAGAAATCTTCAGGTGTGTTCCTGCAGCCTCCACACCACCAGCATGAAGCAACACATCAGGAGCACACCAAGAGCACATCAGTAGGACAGGACAAGGCAGGCACATCTGTGCTGCCCGGGAGGGAACAATGGCTTGGGAGGAAAAGAGTATGAAAAGAAAAAGGAAACTGCTTTCTGAAGGTCTTGGAATTGGCTCTGTTGGAAAATAAGTGCACAGACAGTCACTGCTGTGACAATCGGTGTGAGCTGAGAGTGCTGCAGAGCTATTGACACCCAGCTGGGTCAAACTCCACTCCCGTCACACCCAACGCTCCCAATCAATGCCGTGAGAGCAAACAGTGCCTTCCGTGCACAGTGTCCCATTCCCAGAGGCACATATCCGATTGTCCTGGCCTGGCAGCTGCAGGCAGACGTGCACAGGGCAGAGGACGGCAGGCTGGGCTGACACAGTGGGACTGAGCGCTTCTGGGGACCCTTTCCGGACCCCAGCTGAGAGAGGCTCTAGATGTCGTCCTGGGCAGACCTAAGCCTTCCTACCCCCCTGCAAAGCCAGGTGACAAAGCCTTTGCTTCTCATGCCAGGAACGATGGCTCTCTGCCTGCTAAAAGTGACAACTCTTACCTTTGGTGTGCTCTCCCTCCTTTTTTTCCTTTCATGAAGCAATGTGGCTCCTCTCTCCTGAGCCACAACAGTGAGAATACTCTGTCTTGCATATTTCTGCCTCCACTCCCAGAAACAAAAGGGGAAGCAAGACAGGAATATGACCTTTATGACTTCTCTGCACTTGGAAGTGTGCCAGAACAGATCATCAGAGATGCTGGTTTCAATTGCCACTGTAGCTGCTTGAGCATCAGCCCTGTATAGCTCTAATTTGGGAAGGGTAGCTCCTGGTTCTCATCCTCCAGAGCAAGCTTTCACATAAGTCCTTCCACCTGGACCACAGTTTTGGTCCTGCCTGCTTGCCTGCAAACACTAGTCAGGCTCTGAAGTTCAGGGGTGTGGAAAAGTGCAATGCAAAAGAAGCCCTCCCAGACAGCAGATTTGTGTCAATACCAGAGCCGAGCTCTCACCAGCCTCACTCATTGACATAACTGACCTGACTTTCGGGGGTCAAATAGCAGCCCAGATAACTGGCATTAGCTGCCCTGATTTGCAGGCAACTTTTTAACCCAGGGTTTTGTGCCTGCATCACCTCCAGCTGCTGCTCCTGCCTTGCTGCCGGGCCTCCACTGGCCCAGTGAGACAGGAACCAGCAGAAGAGGCACAGATCCCCCTTCCTCTACCTCTCCTTGTACCAGGTGTGTTCTTGAATTTGCACCAGGCCCTGTGTCAAAGCAGCAAAGGGGTGCAGAGCAGAAGGGACCCACAGGCAAACACCACCCATGCAGGCAAATCATCAGCTCTGCTCCTTTGCTCAAAGACCACCTGAGCCTCCTCAGCCTCTCTTGAGGCATGAATGGCGTGGCTCACTCACTTGATTAAGCAGGTGGAAGGACACCGGGCTCCCAGCCCTCCCACCAGCCCACAGAGATGAGGGTGTGGAGGACCACACAAGCAGGCTTCAAGGAAAAGCACTTCAGTCAGCCATATGCAGCACTGCACTTTGGCATTTGCAGGTGTTTCAGAAGAAACTAATTGAATTCTCATGAAACCTCCAAACATTTGTCCTAAGAGAACATCCTCACTTATTTGCTTATGGAAAATGCTTTGTACTACAAGTCACTGCATTTGGATTAGCATTCAGTGCCACTTTCTACACCGCTCCATTTCTGTCTGTATTAGACAGAGCTGTCAGCATCTCGCCTTCAGTGAAAAGAATGTCAATATTCCCTGGCAGCAGGCAGGGGAGGCTCAATGCAAAGCCACAGTTTTAACAGTTTAACAAATGTGCAGACTTGCAAACCTGGAAACTTGTTCTTGGCCAAGTAGATGGCTTAGCCCAACTACTTCCATCCTTCAGTGCAGCTGCTGCCAGAGCAGAAGGAGAACAGGCCCTCTTCTGACCAGCATACCTTCTACACTGATGGGAACAGCTCCTGAACCACACAGACCCTCCCCATGGGCTAGCAAAACCTTTCTTCAAGTATATTTTCAAGCAACTCTTCTTCTCCACCCTGGGCCTTCAGCAACTTCCCCTCCATGGGATAAACAGCTTCTTCCTCAGCTTGATTACAGCAATCCTAAAATTGGAACTGAGGAGCTAACAGGAAGAAAGAGCTGGGCTCTTATTGAGATCAATTCTATTTCTGTCATGTTGACTGAAATAGACAGTTGACCTTGTTCTACTTATGACTACCTCAGTGCAAGCCACATCTTGCTTTATCACCAGCATGGGGCGAGCAGGTACAGCAGAGAGTTCTCGGCCCCCTCTGCCTGTCTCACAAATCCCATTCCTCCCACTATGGTCAAGCAACCAGCGGTCACCCCCATGCAGCCAAAGCCAGGCAATGGGGAGAGTGGAGTTCATGTTAACAGGCTCCAGAATTTCAACTCATTAGTGAATGAGCAAAGTGCTCTGGGTCACAGGACAAGGTTTTCTCTCTCTTCCTCCACTTCCCTGAGACAGTGAGCAATATTTACATTCACCGTTTTCTTCATGCTGATATGACAAACCAGTTTAAGTGCAGAGGGTGCTTCCCTTGCCAGTCAATTGTACCAAAGGCTAGTGAGGCCCACTGGAGTTTACACAGCTTTCATTAAATAAATTTTCCCTTTGAAAGGGATGAGATTTTAATTAAAACCATCTCCTGCCTTCAAAGAGCTTCCCTCCAACCAGAAAACCTCTCCTCACTTCCTTCTGCTCTTACAGCTGCCAGCTGAGTCCCACAGCCTGCCTGGGATGCCCCTTAATTTTGGCCCAACAGCTGTGATGCTGGGGGGCTGCCAAGACTTGCCAGAGTGGGTACAGAAGGCCAAGCTCCTGCTAATCCCTACAGGTGAGGTGATGCAATATGGGACACCAGCTCACATGTTGCTGCTGCAAAGTTCCTTCCTTGATAGATCACCACCACTTTTATCTAAGTGTGATGCTCTGGCCTTGCTGAGCCTCTAAAAATGTTGTTGTTCCAAGGGGAACAGCATGTTCTCTCACTAATGTGAGGGCCTGAATATATGTATTGTTATGGAGAGAGTCCCTGTTAAGATCTATGTATTGTAAGATCTATGTGTGGGTCCTAGTTACTCCAAATGAGCTACAGCTGCAAAGTCCTTAGTTGGGCAGCAGCTGTGGCTTGTGAAGGTAACTGGAATAAATAGGGGTGGGTTGAGAGCCCAGGAGGAGCTCCTCAGAAGACACATGGAGAACTGTGCTGCAGAGGGGAACAGCTTGGTACAGTATGGGACTTGAGAAATATGAAGACAACATGAATGCAACTCACTATGGTTTAGGTGTCCCCTCTTCCTTTGTGAGGTCAAATGTACCAAAGCCACCAGGAGATGAGGGAAAGACATTGATGGCTGAAGAGGGTAAGAGAAGATTACAGATCAATTTGGCTCTTGCCAGGTGAGCCTGTCTCTGTGAGGCATGCTTGTAACCAAACTTTATGCTGGCAGACTACACTCCTGCCATGTAATTAAGTAATGGCAGTGAGACAGTGGTTGCAATTGTTAAACATTTTATGGCAAATCCTGCTTGGTTTACTCATGAGATTGAGGGACTTCTTAAGGGACCTCTACCCCTCTGGGTAGAAGGAAACTGGCATAACGTAATCAAGGCAGAAGAGGAAAAGGGCTTCCTTGTGCCCCCTTCTGAGAGCACAGCAAGTAAATACAGGTCTTGTGCAAAATGCTTTTTCTCACTTAGCAGGGAGATTACCCAGCTCAGGTTAGGCTGACTGTTCCTAATAGGAAATCGCAGTGCCCTTTTCTTATATAGCAAGGTACTAAATTAGGTTTAATGTCCCAGGCATTAAACCTTTAGGTTTAATGTCCCAGGCATTTCTCATAACTTCTGTTTTCCCATGCTGACGATCCTGCAGCTGATGGATTGTGAAACCATGGTGCAGGGACACACACAAGAGATGTCAGCAATCGAGATTACATACTACGGGCCTGCTTCCCCAGCCCACTGAGGATTAGCACCACACCTACCATCTACTTAGATACCTCCTTGAGAGATTAATGAATTGGTTGGTCCAATAAACATTTTCACCCCTGTTACTTGCTGAAAGCAATTTGGCATGCAGCCATTACCTAACCAGTCCTTTTTCTCGGTCCAGGCCAATTCTTGTTGTTCTTCTGACCTCTGATGAGCTCCTTCAGTCTTTGTAATTATCCTGTTCTCACTAGGCAGCTACATAGTTGCTCCTGAGTTGGCTATAAAATCCCTGCCCGTACCAATGGCCCTGGCTCCATCCTAGAAGAAGCATTTTGCCCTGCTGCAGGTGCAATGTATTGGAAAGACATCTCCTAGTGAGGTGTTCATGTCCCAGCTTGGGTTACATAGCTCTGCTCTGCCCACAGGAGTCTCTCAGTGGAGCACTGCTGCAGCTCCACTCCACTGGCTGCTACTGGGGTAGGTCAGCTCAGCTGTTGTTTCCATGTTCAGCAGCAAACTGCAGATGTCAGGAGCTGGATGGGCAAGATTTAATCATAGCCCCTTCCCTGCCTCAAAGCAGGGATGGGGCTATGATTAAAGCCTGCCATATTCAGGCAGCTGTGGGATTGGCTGTCACTAAGGATCATCACCCTGCAATACCCTATTGCTCCATCACCTCACTATGGTGCCCTTGGCTCATCCTTTGAGATCTGGCTGCAATGAGGCACTACAGATGAAAACTGTGGTGGTGCCAGTCATCCATGGCTGAGGCAGCGATGCCCACACCACTCTCACGATGAAAACCACACTGACCCCCAGGATTTCCTCCTTCCTCATCACTGAAAGGCAGTTGGGTGCCTCATCTGCGTGATTTGGCTGCCTCATCTGATGCAGATGGTGGTTTGGTGCCTCATCACCTCATCATTTTGCATGAAGTCATAGCAATGGCTCTTGTCCATCCTGAGAGCATTGTCAGCATGCTGACCAGTCCTCTCTGCTGACTGCCTGAAACAGGGAAAGAGGACCTGGCACGCACAGAGGGTGCCATTCTCCAGAAGTGACCCTGCAGGCTCCAAAGTGACCATTTGAGAGATAAGATCCTGTCCAAAATGGAGCATCATTGGTAGCTCAGAGATCCCAGGTGACTTAAACCCAGACTGTTTAGGACATAAAAGGATGAGAAGCAATCCCAGAAAGAAGAATCCAGGGCAGCCCCAAGACCAAACCATTAAGTGTATGCCAGGACATCCATCAGAATTTCAGTTCTATGTGAATTAACAGCAACACACTAAGATGGGCCGATGGTATAAACAATGCCTGGTGGTCTTCATCCTTGTGTTCAAATTCTGCTCTTCCTCCTAGAATGTTGATCAATTTTGCCTTTATAAACACGCTCAAAGAACACTGCTTCCTCTCCTTCTTCTCCAAAATAAGGCCATTAACGACAGAGATATAATATCTGCAGAATAATAAAAGTACAGAAAACTTGCAGGACTTTGTATGTTATTTATGAGATGGTGACTCAGCCTTAAAATGCTGTGGAAGCCAGTCTAAGTAGCTGTAACCTAGCAGAAGAGAAAGGTTCTGATAGCAAAAGCAAGTAAAACAATCAGCTGTACACCAGGACACAGCACTGTGCAAATATTTCTGGGCTGTGCTAATCAGGCAAATCAAGCAGATTTCCTTGAAAATAAAAAGGATTTTTTCTAGATGAAGGTGTACATTTACTATTAGTCTGATTAAAGTAGTTTTCCTAATTTCCAGACTAATCCTATGTGGCCAGCAAGACAGTAAAGAGCAGATTTTTTTTCTCCTGCCCAGATGCAGCGATACCATGGTGAACACTGTCATTCCAGATATCATACAGGTCTGCTCCAAATCCTGTCACAGGACTTTCAATCAGGATTTTAGTCCTCTTCCTTTCTAGGCAGTCATACCATCCAGATGAGGCACCCAACTGCCCCTGCCTAAATTAGACACCGCCTCCTGCATCACTGGAGTGCTCTGAGTCACCTCCCTGTCCACTGCTTATCCCTGGAGATCTAAGAGGAGATGCCAAAGTCAACCATGTGTGTAATTACTCAAGGTTTTTATCAAAGGAGTGTAAAAATAAAAAGTGATTATATAATGAAGTGAAAGATTCTTTCTTGATGAGTGTTGAGTGTTAATTAAGTCATGGTCACACATGTGACCATGTGGGAGCTGGGACCAGATTATTGTCTTCAGGTAGGACAACAGACCCACGCTGGTCTGCTGGGTTATTATGAGATTAATGTTCCCTGATGAGCAGTTACCACACCGACCCTCACAGAGGAGATTGCACGCTTCATCTGGTGTAAGGTACCATAGAAGGCTTGGGTTGGCAGGGACATTAAAGATCATCAAGTTCCAACACCTCTGCCATGGGCAGGGACACCTTCCGCTAGACCTGGTTGCTCAGAGCCCCATCCAATCTGGCCTTGAACACTTCCAGGGATGGGGCATCCACAGTTTCTGTGGGCAACCTGTGCCAGTGCCTCCCCACCCTCACCAATTCACTCACAAGAGAGTCACCAAAGAATCTCTTCCAAATATCTCATCTAAACCTACCCTCTCTCAGTTTGAAGCCATTCTCACTTGTCCCATCACTACACATCTGACAAAGAGTCCCTCTGTGGCTTCCCTGTGGCCCCCTTCAGATTCTGGAAGGGTGCTATGAAGTCTCCATGCAACCTTCTCTTCTCTGGGCTGAACAGCCCCAACTTTCTTAGCCTGAATATCCTGGTGGCCCTCCACGTTCCCATTCCCATTTTGCTTCACTGCTTGACCCCATAAGCAGTGATCAGGCACACCTGGTGTTTCAGAAACACCACAGAGGATCACTAAGCAAAAACAGTTGTCCCAAGAAGTATTTCCCAAATATCACACACATTGACAACAGCAGCTACCAGATCCCTCTGTGTCAGCACAGGCATAATGCATATTCAAGATTTATCTACTCTATTTCTTTACTTCCTACACTGCAGGATGACCTCTTCAGAAATAAGCACTCCAAAGGGACTTTTCTCCTTGTATACCAAAGATGTACTTCCCTGCCCACATGAGAAGCTTCACAACACAATTAACAGTAGCAGCACTGTTGGGAGGACAGAAAGGGATGAGAGCTGGACCTTCATTATCCTTTTAAGGGCACACCTCATCACCTAAACAGGTTCCAAAAATAAAAATGTAAAGGATTAGAACAGAGTTTGCATTATCTTCAAATTTTAAAAAATTCTTTCTGGTATCATGGCCAGACAGAAGCCAGCAAATGTCACAACCCCAGCTGAGTGTCCGGAAACAGAAGCAAGCACAGCCAAGTCCACCACTGTGTGTTTGTGTGTTGCTGTCACTGGCACACATGGAGAAGCTCTAGGGTACATTACATTTTCATCCATACAGCTGCCTGCACATTTTGAGGACAAAGCCCTGAGTTTACACCTGGGTAACTTCCTATGAAGGTCTGTGCCCTGCACCTGCAAAACGTACATGTAAGTCTGTGCCTGCAGCTAACAGAGGGGGCAAATCTATTTGCTACTAATTTTGCCAAGAATGAGAGATCTTCACTATAAAAACCATTCCTTCTTTGTGTTCAGTTTTAGAGATAAGCAATTCAAGATCAGTTTTTAATTCTGAACTAATTTTAATGGTTGAACCGTAAACACTCAAGCAACAGATTAATGGAAATTCTCATAAGACTTATCTGCAGCAGCTCTGCCAGCTGCTGCTCTGATGCTGCTTCTGACTTCTGAATTTTCTTCCTTTTTTTCTTTTTCTCAAAAGTCTCTGCCTGTCACCTAGTTATCTGCAGAATGAGCAGAACAGGGATTGAGAAATGTGCAGTAAAATTGTTTCAGACCCATGGAGGCTCTGATAATGAATCTCCAAAGCTTTCCCTGCCAGTGAACACATTTTTAATCCCAAGCACAGCCAGAGCATTGCTTCTCCTTTGCCCTCATCCTCCCACCACTCTCTCATCAGGGCTTCAAGACCAGAAGAGAATCCCAGGTTCATCCTCTTCTCTGGCTGGCTCCCTCCCAACTCTTCAATCCCACCTTCATTCCTAGCAGGGCCTGGGATAGTACAGGGCACCTGGCAGGGAGAAAGTCTGCTCCGGATGAGGGTAATAGTGATGTTCCTACCTCGAGGTTTAGCAAAATCAGCAGCCCTTTGTATACTACTCGCTGTGGTAGTCTGACTCCACTGCTCATGATTAGCACTCATAGTAAATGACAGGGGAGTGAGCAATGTCCTCTGTGTTCAACATGGAGCAAACACAAACAATTAGTGCTCAATACATAAATAAGAAATTACTTCATCGGGCAAAGATGTATGTAACTGCCACCACAGGCCATATACAACGGGCCTCTTCATCTGTTCCATTTGTCACTGTAAATACAAGTCATCTCTCATCCACAGCATTTCTTAAAAGACTGCATTGTATTATAGGGTTATACATCCTTTCAAAATAGATGAAATAAAAGCTTAGGAGGACAGTGATCTTATGGATATTTAATTCATGACTAACATTTTTCTGACAAATTGTGTAAATAAAACTTTAGCTTGGGCTCAGGAGAGTGATGGGAGCTTCCAAGCATTCTGTCATCCTGGCTGGCTCAATGTCCTGCAGCCTGGCCTGCTGGGGAGCAGCAGGGACCTTGAGCCACTGCTCAGGATTAGGATATGCACATTTCACTAAGATATTCCAAAAAAACACTGATATCAGGAAGAGCTCAGAAATTTTAGTCTCAACAGCAAATTTTGGTGTGAAGATCTTAGTGCACATTTGAGTAGGGAGTGGGAAGAGGAAGGAAAAAGGAGGTTGTTTTAATATAACTGCTTGTTCAGCCCAGTACAAAGAAAAGATTTTGCAAAACTCAAACCGAGCACACTGGAGGATTTGGGAACATGCATGTGTAAGCAGCCAGGAGGCTTTGTTTTGATTTTTTTTCCCTTGATATTGCTGTCATCATTGCTACAGTTGCTGAGGTCAGTATATAAAATGGGGACTGCAAGCAAAAAGGTGATAAATGCAACATTGTTCCTTCACAATGTCATGGCTTCAGACTTTTTGGC
This sequence comes from Ammospiza caudacuta, assembly GCF_027887145.1. Lineage (NCBI taxonomy): Eukaryota > Metazoa > Chordata > Aves > Passeriformes > Passerellidae > Ammospiza > Ammospiza caudacuta. Next base: position 22,029,895 of record NC_080595.1, on the reverse strand, counting down.
CATTAAACTTAGTGAGCTCTGAACAACTCTGAATATTAAATAATTCCAATTAACATTGTGCACATAGGCACAATTGCACACACAAAATGCTTTTGGCTGATTCTCTCCATGCCACACAAACAAATCGGCATTATGTGCAACCCCTGTGACCAACTACTTCATTTTGAGCCTCTGACAGCAAAGAGATCCAGCAAAAAATTGACTGAACCCCTCAGTGAACAACCAAGGAACAGCAACAATATCCAAGCCTTGGCAAATACTTGTGAAGGGAAACTCCTTAGTGCTTTTGATTCCTTCTAACAGAGCTGTTAGGAGCAGTCTCATTAGCCTTCTAAGTGTTTCCTTCACTCTCTTAATCCCTCTCTCCTGCCTCTTGGCCTGGAGACTCTCTGTGAAAGGAATTTCCATGTGTTAATTATATCGTGTGTAAAATGTGAGGCAGTGAGCGTGTGGCAGAGTGTTATTACTCTGCCACACACTCACTGCCTCTTAATTTTTCTGGGATACTCCCACACTCTGAGAAGCACATACAAATTTGGTGAGCTAACTTCAATTCACGTACTAGCTACTGAGTGAAAAGGGCTGTGACAATCTCAGGTAGTTTCAGTGAGCCATTCCCAAATCTTTGGGTTTGATCTTTCCCATTACAGGAGCTTTGCTCCTCCTCTGTGACTTTAACCCCTGCTAATGAAGAAAATACCTGGGAGAAGAGTCACACTGGGTCCTAAATGATGAGGTCACCCCTTTTAATCAAGGGACAAATTTTCATCAAGGGACAATATTGCACAATTTGCAATCATTCACAGCAGTGATGACTGGAGTTCATCAGTCATGGCTAGACTTTAAGGAAAAAACATTCATTATCAAGCTATGGAAAAGAGAAACAGAAGGTGACTCATAAGCTTGAACCATTCAGAAATCAAAACTGCCACAGGGGTGGTAATTACACTGGGAAGGTGGTGAAAACTTTCAGTGACTACCTTCCTACCTGCATGCAGCTCACCAGCACCTTGCAGAGAGAGGATTTTCTTTTCTGAGAATAACCCCTGCTGGGTGCAAGGAGCAAGGTTTTGCTGAAATGCCACCTTCAATGGAAGATGTAACATCTTCTCAAGGGTTTTGTGGTGCCACAGTTTCTCAGCAGTCAGGTGGATGTGCCATAAAACACAGTTGTTCCCTAAGGACACTGCAGTCCCTCCTGAGATTCGAGAGACTTCAAGAACTCAAGACTCCTTGAGCTGCAGAACTACTTCCTGCTGGTACAATACTGCAGCTCCACAGCCTCCTGAGCACATGCTATGCATGAATACAAATTCACAGGCAGGATATCACAGGATCTTGACTTTTCAGCTCAGATCTACAAGGCAAAATCAGCCAGTTTGTTTTTGTTTACCTCTGAAGATACCTCTCTTTTAGCAGAAAAGCAAAGGATTCCTAGTCTTTTTCTTTGCTAACTAACTTTTCCCAGTTTTTTAGGCCCACAGAGGCAAATGGACACCAGAAAGCTGTTCCCACCAAGCGTGTAAAGCTGGTATTCCAGTGTCAGAGGAGCACAATAACCTGTCAGTACTGCACACCCACCACACAGCAGGAACATCAGGGATAGTATTTCTTGGGACAGCTGTAGACAAGTGTTGGCAAATGTCTCAGACCACTCCTTTCTGTACAGACATTGGGAGCTAAATATTACAGTGCATTTAAATGCCTTTTTACGTCCCAGTTCCCTCAGTGCATCATTTAACATAGCCCCATGGAGCATTAAATCCAATTCTATATGGTTGCATACAAAATAGGAAGCACTTTCAACTGCCTGAAAGCTGATACAACAAGCAGAGATCCTGTATATAGTATATTCATATATAATACCCATCTTCCCCCAGTATATATACTTTTCATAAACCAGTACATTAAAAATAAGACCTTATTTTATCATAAGATATCATGAACTGTCCTAGACTCATTCAACTCTGCTTAATCACCACAAATATCCCATGTGGTAAAGTGGTGTGAGTAATTCTGAGTGGAAATCAGAAAAAACAAGTAACGAAGGCCAATGGTAACAATCAGGCCAGCATTCCCCATCACACTGGGCAGACAACTGCAACAACTCCCAGGCCACTTGAGGCCATGCCCTCATTTACAGAGAGATAGTGGAAGCTATTGAGAAATCCCTTTAACAATCTGAAGAAGGGCAGATATTTTGCCATTGCTACCAGACCCATTAGTCTGCTGACTGAAGGCTTCACTCCATATAAGCACATCCCTCGAGCAATTCTGATGGGCCAAATATTTAACATTTTGTTGCCTCAGAGAAGCAAGTGGTGAACTCTGATATTGCTTCAATGTCCTGATACATTGATCCTGACCCCAGGGAAGAGTCTTCCCCCCAGCTATTTCCACTGCCATGGATAGAGTAGATCTGCAGCCAGCAGGGATGGGCATAACAGCAGCACTGGTCTATCCAGGCTTGCCTGATGAAGCTGATGACAGAGCCATCACCTCCAGCTCATGTGCAAAGTTAATATATGCTCAGGTTACCTGATTTCCGAGAAGAAAAGCCCTGGGAAATCATTACAAAGGTTATTTACTGATGCATAAGTGGTGCCCAGAATTCAAGAATCTCTGTTCCAGGTATGGCAGTGAAATCTACATCCTGGCCCTACTGAAGGTGCTGCAGATTCAAATCCAGTCTCCAGATAAATATGGAAGAGCTGAACATCATGCAAGAGCAAGGCAAAAGGAAAATTTTACTACGTGTCATGCTGGGAGATTGCTATGTCAAAAGCCTGGCTCTAATCCTGGCTTTCAAGTGACACTTTTGTTAGCCCTAAGGTTTAGCCAGTGCTACCATTCTCCCCTGTGTTGGTGTGCCAGGAGAAGCAGTGCCCTGCTGAATGAATGAGAGATGGAGGATGGAGATGGCTGAACAGCCTTCTGAAATAACATATGAATACAATTTACTACAAAGCTCAAGCATTTTCCCCATGCCTCCTTATATCTCATGCACCAAACATGCAAGAGACGTGCAGCACTTGCATCAGGCAGGCTCTAGCCACATCATGCCCCTTCTCCTCAGAGTCCCAGCTGCTGTAAAACCTCTGCCACTCCCACACATCTCCCTGATGCGCTCATGGTCATGGGGCACCCTGTGCCTGGGCTGCCCTAGCCTGAGCAGTCACCTCCATGGAGGCTCACATGTGCAGGGAACAATCTCTGAGCCCATCAGATGTCCCTGCATCCATCTACCTTCTGCTGAAGATCTGGCCCCTTTCTATCTGCCCATATCAAGGTCTCTGTTTCCATACAGGTCATTTCTACACCAGTGCTTCTGTCTCTCACCTAGTAACCACAAAGAAGCCCATCAAAATAAGAGGGCAATTAAGGAAGAAATCTATGTTTCAAAAGAGAAGAAAGAAAAACCCTCTGAATCCAAAACACTAATATTTTCCTGCAATGTTTTGTGATACATAGGCCGTGAGATACGACCTACCCAAACAGATGCAGTGAGGACTGCTCAACGCTTCCACTTTGGATCATCCTTTTTGGAAAATCCCTAGTAGCTGCAGACAAACCTCGCCTCTGGAAATCCCCTGCTCACTGCACTACTGTCCTTTTTTGCCTAGGGACAAAACCCCAGCTGTGCACTTTCCTCTCCTATGTGGGTAGTAGGAGGCCAATCTTGCATGAACATTTGGACAGGAGGCAGAGGTTATTTTTGGCTGCTCTGATAAGGAAAGAAGTCCAGGCTGAGAAATACAGGGAAGAATTAGACATGTCTGAGTTGGCATTTCCCTACCAGGGCTAGGGGAAAGTTCAGCTGAAGAGGCAGCAAATGGGAGAGTCACATGGATTGGAGCCAGGTCTTCCCCATGCTCCCAGCCCTTCTGCAACCCAAACCAGGCAAAGGGGACATATCCTGACCACGGGAACCACACTATGGAGAATGGTCATTATGGAGATTAAGGCCATTCCATTATGGAGAATGTCCTTATCCAGCATAGGGCTGGAAGAATTGTTCCTTCATCTCGCTGGGCAGGCTGGAACAAGCAGCCCAACAGATTGCCATGGCCTGGGGCGACTGAGTCCCTCCTGGGTGACCTGGAAGGTGCAGCCTCCATGGTCATTCACAGACTGTAGCAACTTTAAAAACTACCAGCAAACCTCAGGGATAGCTGCAGTTCCTGACAAATACCCCTCTCTCCTGTGCCAAGGAGATCCTGACACAAAAAAAAAAAAAAAAAAAGGCTTGGCACACTGAACTGAGGGCTTCCCTTCAATTAAATCAATGCTGGCAGGCACGATGAGCATGTCTGAGGGCAGACATGGGGCTGGCATCACACAGCAGTGATGTGTTGGATCTCAGCAGTGAGGGGAGCTGACACCTCCCTGCACAAAGGGTTAAAATTATGTCACCTCATGCATGAAGAGGGGGCCCAGCATGGTGCCAAAATACAGCTGCCTGCTGCCAGCCTGAAGCTGTCCCACATAAGGGACCCAACTCCTGCTTGGCCAAGTCACTACAGAAGTGGGCCTGCAGGAAGATAACCCATCACAGCTCCTCATGGGACATAAGGAGGTGATTTTCACTTAGGATAACATTGGTTGTGACTCATCTGCCAAAACTGGAGTAGTGACATTTCTGGGTTTCAGTACATGGAGCAGACCAGAAGCTCTTCTCTTGCTACCGCATCAGAAATGGAAATTGAAAAAACCTGAAAAATCCCAAGAACTGCTACCTTATAGTCACATCCACAGACCTGAGGTCTCACACACAGCTGGAGCCAGGCTGAGTTGCCCTCCAAATCTTGTGGAGAGGGGTTGAGCAAGAAGCCGAACTGCCATGACCTTCCCAGTGGCCTTGCTTTGTGATGAAGTAAATACAATCTCCTTGAGGACTGCATGATGCTGCCACAGTTAGTGCTTTGTCTGCTTCTTTCCAAGCCTCTACTTCTTTAGCTGTTTAATGCTTTGATGGCAAGCCAATAGAATCACTCCCAGGTTCTAGAGGGAGAAAAGAGATCAAAAACAAGAAGCAGAAGTCCATGACAGTTTAAACAGATCTCAGCAGGACTGAGTTAGACCTTAGACTTGTCTTAGCAGCAAGTCCAGCCTTCCTATTTTCCCTAGTGCTTCTTACAGGTCTGAGCTTGGAACTCTGAAGGCAGGTGAAAATGAAAGGAGGATGTGGATCTGTAACTCGAACAGAAAGAAGAAGTCAATAAAGTCTACAGAGTTTTATTAAATAAGCTCTAGGTCAGTCCAAATTCTGCATCTTGTATGTGTTTGAATAACACCATTTCCTTCAACAAAACTGTATGAGACATAAAAGAACACTGATAGTTTTACTTGACTGAGGGTGGGGAAACACTAAGACTAAGCAGCGATCAGATAATTTTCTAGTCACTGAGCAACTAATTAAGACACAGGTAAAAGGGATAAACTCTTACTGAAGCAGTTTGTTGGCAGGTGGATGCACTTGCAGCCGGCTCTGTACTGGTGGGTATATCCTGAGGGACCTGACACCACACTCATACCACTACAAACCCACTGATTTTGGTGATCCAGGTGGAATCTCTGGGGATTACCTTGTGCAATCACCTGCTCACAGCAGGGCTTGCCTCAGAGATGCAACTGCAGACAGCCTGATCCCACTGTTCAGTTTTTCTACAGAGTTTTGGTAATTAGAGAAGAAGAGGGGAAGAAGCAGGAAGCAATTCCCAATCCAGCCATCAGGCTTCAGAGACTTTCAGGTAGTTGGTTCATCACCCTGGAAGGGATGTGATGGAAGGTTCATGCTGCACCAGCCATTTCCTGCTGAGCTGCTGCCAGTGCAGTCAGAGCTGCGAAAACCCCACCACCGCAGTGTTGCAAATCTGGGTCAGCATCTTGAGGTTCCCTGTGGAAACAAATGTTTCCTGCCCCCCTCTGTCCTGGCTCTGGCCAGGGTGTGCACTGGCATCATCTTTTCTCTGTATCCCCTCATCTAATGAGGATTTCCATCCACTACCCTTCACCCATGCACCGTACCCACCCATCATTTTTTGGACTTGGTTCCCAAATTCATTCCAAGCCCCCAGCAGGCACAGAGCAGGCATTTTTAGCCGATGAAATGCAAAGGAAAATTCACATGGAACAACAAGCCTTGCAGCTGGCATCTCAAGTGAACAAAATCAGGGCATGCTCCAGATTTGCTGCGACTGCCCTGAGAAAGGTTTTTCAAAAGCCACTGTTGTGCGAGTGCTTCTGCTGCACTGTGCTCATGAAAGTCTTCTCCTAATCTCCAGTGAATATTTGCCCTAGGGCCCTCAGCCCATGTCTTAAAATTGACATGAGACTGGAAGTCTCTGATAAAAGAAGATGCGAGACAGTGGCAGCCAAAGATATCAAAGGTCAAAGTTGAAATACATTGTGGATCCAAACAGATTTAGCCTGCTCATTTTTAGCTGCTTCCCATTAGTGCACCACACTTCCCCCTAAGTATTACAGACAGAAAGTAAGTGCAGGCTGCACTATCCATGTGGCAAGGTCTTGGGTAGGATATTCAGAGGATCTCAGTGGATCCACAGAGGCATCCCTGCTCCCATCCCTTGAGTTTTGTGGCTCCATTGCATTTTCTCCAAATAATGGCATTTTCCTCACACAAAGGTCAGAGGGATCATTTATATCTAAACCATCTGAGAGTCAACAAAAGCCTTGAAATCTTTATTCTAAACTTTCAGTGGGCTCATAGTTTAATTTTCAGGTCACAGTCCTTTCCATCTCTTGTCTCCCTGCTCTGAATCAGAAACACCAGTTACACAGCCAACCACCTCCCTGCTGTTCCAGGCTGCATCCTTTCCCAACTGGGAAACACAAATGGCCATCCTTTGGTCCTGCTGGGTTAATTTAGGCTAGATAGGAACAGGATTGGAAGCAATTCAAGGGAAAATTGTATCTCGTTCCCCACTGTCTCAGAGAAAATGTCCTCCGAAGTCAGCACTTCAGATGAAAAAAAGGGAGACGTAGAACAGACTTCCACTTAAATCAGAGTGGCAAGTAAATGTTCAGAGAAGTTTCATAGCAAGGTAATAGCAGACAGAGATCAAGAGCTGCACACAAAAAGTGATTTTTTTATTCCCCTTGGGTTCAGGGATGTGGGCTGTACCACAGCTAGCAGCTCCATTCCCAGTTTTGTCTCATGAAAGTGAGTCCCAAAGTCTGACTTGGGGTGCTGGCTCCTAAGCAAAATCAATTCTTTAAGTTCATTAGGCACAGCCTTATCTAGAGTTTGGAGAACTTATTTGCTCCAAATGAAAAGCTTTTTTAATGTTACATGAACTAAAACATTATTTTAAGGAGTATTTAATTTTGTAGAAAATAGCCTCACAAAAAGAGGAAACCAAAACCTGCACTAAATTTCTGCACAGCCTGCAAAGCCTCATTTCCTATTTCCTAACAAAAATGCTACCATGAAGCAGTTTCAAATTTTTAATACCCTGCAAAAGTGTTAACAGTTACTGGCCATATGCAATTCAAAAGAATCTCATCTGATAATTCTGAGTCATCAAAACTGTAGCAAAAATCCTGAAAAAGCAGGCATTTTGCAAGACTATAATTATTCTGCCCCTTAAGTAAACCATATTAACAGGAAGAATCAAGGTGGCCCCACAATAGCCTGCTGCATGGAAGTCAATCAGAAGGAGCTAATTTCGGATCCAGTGTTCCTGAAACATTTTGCTGGAAATACTCATAGAGCCATTTTAAAAAGGCTTTTTTTGAGGAGCCGCTTGTCAGTTTAACCCACGTTTGAGGTTATTATTTGCCAAGCTGAGGAGTAGAGCCAGCTTGCACACAGCAGAGGGGTAGTGAAGTGGAGGGCTCTCATGCAAGACAAGTCCAGATGAGACTTCCAAATCAATTTGAAAGGCCTGCCTGAATATATTTTCCTTCTTTACTTGGGAACTGCTAAAAGACAATCAACAGCGACATGGCCCTTTGTTTTAGATTATTTGGGGGTGAGGATAAACATTGTTCTTAGCACAACAATCCATCCAAGCAGAACATGTTTGAAACAATCCCAAGGACTAAAACTATTTTTATTAACAAGTTGCAGTACTTCATTCTTCCTTTGTGCCTGTTGGATGACATTAGCAAGACAGTAGCTCATGGCAGGGCAACAATCTAAGCACCATGGATATTTAAAATCTTTCCCCTACTAGCAAAGCTGAGTAACTTTGTTACTTATGGCAAAAATTTTAAAAAGCCTCATAAGTGAAACAGAGGATAAAATTTTCCTAAGCTTTTTGGTCTGGAAATATTATTTTTCAGACCCTGGTATCTGGCACAGGTCAGAGCGAGAAATGATGTTGTTTCAGGGACACATTCAACTCCAGCCTTTCCAACTCTGTGTCATGATAAACCTAAAAAATCCAATTTTTAAGTTTTTCCCTTAGCTAGAAATTATTTTAAAATAAATCAATTCAAAAGTGCAGAAATACCTCACATCTACAACACCATAATATGAATGCTGTTGCCTTTTTTAGGTTTTAATGTTAACATTCCTTTCAACTTAAATCAACCAAGTGAAAAGCAATCGGAGTACTGCTGGTTGAAACAAAATGCCTTCCTCTTGTCACATCAATCCAGTGTGGCACCACTCAGAACAAGCTGAAGATGCCCAAAGCAGCCGTGTGTCTCCCCCTTCTACCCCCAGTGAACTCAATGCTAGTGCAAGCCCACAACATGTTATTTTTTGACAGACTCCATTTTCCAATGCAAATGGGGTTTGGAGAAAAGCTCTGAGCCATCTCTGGGGAAAACAGTTGCAAAGGCTCTGTGCTGAGGCACACGAACACACAGGCTGAGCTGAGTGCTCTCCTGTCAAAAAACAGGCACAAATTCAGCGCAAGACGGCACAAAAGACATTTTACCAGGGGTGCAATGACCTCTTCCTTGCTTTTAGTATCCTTGTGTAATAATTTCATACTCAGATTGCAAGGGCTTTTATTTTCCCTTCTCTGTGCTCCAGGCAGTGCAGATTCTACCGCAATGTACACATTAAACAGTCGCTGGCAGTACTCTATAATCACCCAGGAATGCAATGGATGTCACATGGGGCTTTGCTCAATACAGCTGTTCACTGGCCCAGATGAACAATAAACATTTGAATTATGGCAAATGTTCTTTGAGGGAGAAAGTTTGTTATTAGTGTAAATACAAAAGGACTCTTGGAATGGCCCAACAACTTCAGCTTCACTTCAGGAGTGCCCAAAGTTATGAAGCTGGAGGATACAGAAGTTGAAAACCAAGATATTATTTTCTTGTTATTCAAGCAGTGAGAATTCATTTAAAAATATCTGTATGACCTCAGGGGAGTCACAACCACAGAACCCAGAAGATTAAAGAAAATAAGCTTAAAATACCTTCCTGAAAGAGTCATGCATTTCTTTCTTGATTGTAAGAAGTGATGGGTAAACCTAAAAAGGTCCAGAGGTTTGGATACTCCTCCAGACAGCTGATGCCTTGTTAACATCTCCCTCAGGGAACACTTCTGCTCACGTTTATTAGGAACAAGGAAGCTGGTAAGGTTCAAGGTCATGCCTTTGCACTGCCAATCTGAGTCCTTCACTACCTGCTCCTACACAAATAATTGAGTCTCCAAATCCAACACCAATAGCAACAATGTTGGCCAAACCACAGAAGAAGTAAAAAGCTGCAAAGAGCCCATAGAAAGTTGTTCAGATTATATTTTCTATGGGCAGAGAGTTCTTTGAGAGATTAAAACCATAAAGTAACAAAACAGAAGAAAATACAAGCTGGAGGCTTTCTCTGAGAGTGCAGTTTCCCCCATCAGAGATATTCTTCCTGTTATGCCAGACTACTCATAGCTGACTGCATTTGCACAGCAACCAGCCAGCAACTTCTTTTTTTTTTTAATTTATATTTGCTTTGAATTACATGTTTTCCGGTGTCAGCTTTAGAGGAAGATAAAACCTAGCTGCAGCAACAACTTTTAAATCAGCTATCATCTCTGCTTCAGTCAACAGAAACCTTAATTAAAGCATTGGGTTACAGGGGTCCTAGTTACCATATAACTAGCAACATCTTCAAATATTTGGATTGTAAACAATCTTCATAACTTGGAGACAGGCATCATCTTTCCTACTTCACATTGAAGGCTTTGCAGGCATTTTGTAGAGGTCTGGCAACAGGGAATGACAGAAGGAAGTACTGATAAAATGCTGCAGCTCAGCAATAAGGTAGTACAGGGAAAATACAGTAGATATGTTATGGTTTGTGATCTCTTCTTTTCCTTGCTTTGAGAAAAAACTCTAGGATCTTTGCATTTACATTATCCCAGAGCTGGATTTGATGGTGCATCAAGGCATGAAGCTCCCTAATGCTCTAGTTGAAAGTACAAAAGGATGCTAATTTTACAGTACTTACTAGCCAGCTGCTTTCAGTAGTTTAGAGCTACTTCTTTATAAGTGATATTGTAAGCATCCTATTTACTCTTGCTCTTCACATTCAGGAGAAAGGACTTGCATATTAAAAAAAGAGCATTGGACATTAGAAGGATTTATGGAGGAAAAGAACAAGTGAAGAGATTCCTATTAGGTAGATGAAAAACATTAGATGTGCTAAATCAGTAGGTATTCTGATTAGCATGAAATAAGTATCTGCTCAATCTAAATAGGCTGAGCCTTCTAAAATACTCCACAGACCAGATGTAAAATGGTATTCAGATAGCCTAGTGAGTAACTTTAAATTCTTCCTCAATTCAAAGAAATAGAATTTTGTATATCTGTACCTTTCTGTGAGCATCAATTACAAATTATTTCTGCCCCATATTCCTCTACCACCAATCAAGAAATAGTCTGTTGTCTATAATCTAATACTAAAATACATGTCAAGCAGGACCCCTCACAGAAGAACAGACAGTGGATAATGGTAGACCTGGCTATCTTTAGAAATCCTGCCCTCATCCAAAACTATGAAATTGCTATATTTACCTATTCCAAAAAGCGCTCTGGTGTCTCTGGGTTTAGGTTTCACTTTAATGAAGCATTTCAGAACAGGAGAAGCATGCAAGTGTCATTGCTTTCCATGACCCAAACGAGAGTCAGTACCTGCCACCAATCCCTAGAGGAACATATATTTATGAGATCCCTGTCAGATCACAAGTTCATCAGGCTCACCAGAAAGCCTCTGCATGATAACAGGTCCTAGAGGAACCTCCTAATACTCACTCTAAGCCTCAGCTATAACCTTGATGTCTCCTCCATCTTTCACTTCTCTTGAGAGATGAGTCCAGCAGGCTCTCTGCTATGGTCATCAACTCCCAAAAATGACACTTAGGGATGTCACCTCCTCCCCTAGCCTTTGAGCATTAACTGGATTTTTATAGCAGCTGGCCCAGAAGGGGAGACTCAGCTCCTTTCTCAGCCCACCTCATGCCTTCTCATGAGGTATTTAAATGCCAAACAGCCAGATTAGAAAGAGAGTTGGTGACGAGCAAAAGAGAAACAATAACAGCTCTGCAGCTCTCCCTCTGGAGTAAAAAATCCACTGTTCATGGGACTGGACAGAAAGAGGGAGAAAACAAGCACTGAGGGGGCATCAGTCTAGAGCCTGGTCAGGCTGGACTAGTCCCTGCTTCTGAGGCTGTGTTTGGGTTTTAATCAATAAGCACTCAATGTTAATTGTATAAACAGCCACTGAAGGAGCTCCAATCTGGGCCAATGCCTAAGAGAATTCTATTAAAATGCAACAGACATTGCCTCATTAAGAACTGCACAGCACAAAATGTCCTATTTTGCAGAGCTAAGCATGAGACACCTTTGTCTTGTCTTGGAAGGTTTTTAAAGGGTTATGGTATCATATTCACCTCAGAGGAGGGGTTTTCACTGACTCACCAAAGCAGGATCAGGTCATTATGGCAATAGATCTTGCTAAACACAGAGACACATCCCCCACTCTGGAGTACCCAGCACTCTGCCGTGCTTACAGCACACTGCTTTGGCCCACAGGGCAGCCAAATGTTTGGAATATTGTTATTCTTCTGGCATCCCAAAGCCACACACCACACCACTTAAAGCACCACCCTGAAGCACTTCACATTTATTTGCTTCTGTGCTCCCTACAACAGGTATATTCCTGTTTGGAGTTTTGGTTTGGTTTTTTTGTGGGCTGCACTTCTAAATCCTTAATCTCTGCATTGGTTAAAGAAGCAAGAATATATTGTGTGTTCAAAGCAGTGTGGATATAGCTAGGAAGGCCCCCTCCTCTAATTAAAACCACCCATTTACTTCTTGAGTACAGAGAAACATAACACAGCAGGAAACAACTGTCATATCAAATACCCCCTTATGGTAATTGTGGTTAAATACTGACTTTTTAATGGTAACATACTTATAGGGGTTTGGCAACAGATGCAAAAATAAATAATCACTTTTTCTGGAGGGCTACCAAAATGGCAGGTTTCCCAAGTCAATCAGTTCTTCCAGGGACTGGAAATGTAGAAAGCAATTTAATGCTGCAAGGAATATGACAATCTATTTATAATGGCACAGTGTGAGAGGCTGAGAGGAGAAACTGCAGCTGTTGTATAAGGATTATAACTGACTGATTGTTTCTAACAAAATGTATTGCTATATCAGAAGGAAGTACAAGTTTAGCTGCCTGGCTGATTTTCTTTCCCTTGTACAGGTGTGGTGCCAGCTTTAATGAAATCAGGCATCAAGACTAAAAACACTGCTTTTGATCTCCCCCGTGACACTCCAGGGTAGCCTTTGCCAACTCTCTTGGGGATTCACTGCATCAGAACCCATCCAGCCTTTGTTAAAGTGAAGAGAAAAGCTAGCCCAGATTCAGAAGACCCCATGGGAGCATCACAAGGGATATAGAGCATCCCTTAGTGTTAAATAATAGTGCTCTGTCTTCAGTTCTTGAAAAAGCTTTGCTTCCTGTTTCATATTTATTTCTTTCCCAGATTCCATATGTATTTCTATGGCTGTTAAATAACAGTCCCTCCATCTGGCTGCTTGCCAGAACAGAACAGTAAATGATTCCTGCATTCTATGTACAGCACATTACACATGTCAGATGTTACAATGACTATTATGTTTAGGATCAAGGACACAAAAAACAGCAAACAGCAAAATTATCAGAGCACCCAAAGCTGCCCACTTTGAACAAACCATGATCCAGAAGCTGGACCGCCCCCAAGGACTCTTAGGTTCATACTGTGCTTTTCACCCTGGTTTGACAGGACCAAGGACTACAGCAGCAGCAGTACAAGACTTCTTTAGTAATGTATACAAGGCCTGATAACCTTTGTAAAAAACTAAAACAGAAAACAGGCTTAGCAAAACATGCTTTTCTCAAATATGATGCTAAGCATGATCTCGCTGTTAATATAAGCAAGGGGACTTTTTGCTTGTTAATGTGGTTAACCACAGTGCAGGGTGTAGCTCATCTCCAAAATCTGTGCTCATGCTTTCCCTGCAAGAAGATAATCCAAGCTGGATGATTTCTTTCCTACACCCTTATCTATTACACAGTCAGCTAAAATCTGGGAGACAGAGAGATGAGAAACTTCCTGCATGTAAATCGCTCTATCTTACACCCTTGGAGCAGGCATTTTCCATGGCTGTTGGGTGGAAACAAACCTAGTCCTCAGTTTATGCATCCCACTACCCCAACTTCCTGAAATTCAGATACCAGCAGATACTTAGGAACCTTTGGGTCTCTTGATTACAAGGATGAAGGGCTCACAAAGACACCCAGACAATTAACATGTCTCCCACTGTTTTGTCTTTCCCCATCACCTCAGGATCATTCTCTGGTACATGAAGGTCTGATGTGCACACTCAGGCTGTTGCCAGAGTGGTTATTCCTGTGAGTTGTTTCCAGCTAGCGTGGTACATCTTGGATATATGACACTTCCACATGTATTTTTGCCCATCTGGAAGAACCCCCTGATTATTTGGCAAATTGGCTACAATGCCATCTAGTGACCCCCAGAGATGCCACCACACCAGGTGAGGGTCATCCCAACATTGAGACAAAGCCAAAGCAAACTGCAGCACATCACTAAGGACAAGATCAGGCACCTGGCTGCTGCAATCCAGCCACATGCAGCCCTTCGTTCCCACGCAGCTCTAGCACAGCAAGTCACCTACACACACTAACCTTGCGCCTGGAGGAAGTGGGGTTGGGGTTTTGTGCTGTTTGTAAAGAGGTTCATTGCTCTTTGAATCATACAGACAGCTGTAGCAATATGACTCTACCTGCTCTCCCAGCCCTGCCCAGTGCCACAGAGGGAAAATAATTTTTTGGGCAGCTAGGGCATGGGAATAAGATCTCTCAATAAACATACACAAAGTTCTAGCATTTCTACAACACCTTTCATCAGGGATCTTAAAGCATTTCAAAATACTAAACATCACCAGACCCCTGTAAGGTCTGGGGTAGTGAAGGGAAACTGGGAGAGAGCTCTTACAATGCCTTGTTTCAGCAGGCTGGTGTAAGAACCAGAAACCACGCAGGTAACCTGAGAAACAGTGTGTGGGGCTTCAGGGGATTTTTGCTTCCAGAAAGTTTCAATTTGCATCTTTCAAAACTTTCTCTTTCAAAACATCAATTTGAAGACAATTAAGATGATGTTCAGAGACAAAATCCTAGATCTGGTGTCGTCTGGAAGCCTCAAGTCAGACTCCATAGTTCTCCTGCATACGCTAAAGATATACAACAATTGCTCAGTTATGCACATAGATGGTCTGAGCATACCAAGCAGTGATTTCAAGAAGCCAATGCAATTCTTCTTTACTCTTCAACACTGAAGAATGAATTCAAGTAGTGCTTTAAAACTGAAACTAATTTATGCCATTAAAAGATATCATTTTACCCCTTCTTATTAGTGCAATGAGGCCTTAGTACAATTAAAATTAGACCTAATAGGTTTTCAGTCACTAAATGAAAGACCTCAATGTTACCTACCCTTTGGCGTCATCTAAACTGCAAAACTTTGCTATATGACCCACCTCTATGCTATAAGTGTCCCAAGTATGTGGCATTTTCTCTCCTATCCCCTCTCAACAGCTTGGTTTCTATATGAAAGAAAACCAGAGGCCAAAGGCAGCTGCAGCATGTACCAGACAGGCTGACAGGGAACCTGCTCTGCATATCTGCTCCCCTCTTCAGCGAAGGCCCTCTGAGTCGTCGTGCCAGAACAGAAGCTCAAGTGCTCCAGTCCACCACAATATGTGGGAAGAAGGCATCACTCAAGGGGCATGAGAAGCACAAGCACACAGCAGGCGGGGATTGCTATAAGCAATCAAGGTGAATCCTGCTGGTTCTGGGAGCTAAGACAGAGTTCCCAAGCAATCCCTGCTCTGTGGTTCCCTCCCTAAATCGCATGCACCCCCACCCTTTCCCAATGCCAAAGGGCAGAAAGAAGGCTACATCTGAGATTCCATCCTCCCTGAAAATTTTTCCTGTGTAAGCTACTACCTTCAGGTACAGGATCATAGCAAAAAACTTCTGGCACAGCATCCTCTTTCTCCTTAAATCCCCACAAGACATCCTAGGTCCTCCTCTAAAGAGAAGCCAGCACATAGAACAAACTCTTCCATTGGGGTGAGTGGGTGCAATGGAAGCACAGAAATTTATGGCAGCAGACAAGTACCCTGTGGATTCAGGCATTCCTGGCAGCTCAAGGTATTGACAGCTCCCTTATGTAGTCATATCCTGCAGCTGCACCTCAGCAGCAGCTAAACCAGGTAGAGAGGAGGAACACTCCTTCTTAAGAAACCTAGAAGCACTCTGATGAGGAATGCCCATAGTGAGATGAAGGTTACTTCATTTTAGTAGCTGGATCCTGCACATATCTCTTCAATTGCAGTCCTTTTATTAGTCATATTTTCATAGACATCCAAAATCTAGCTACAAAGAACACTATACAATTCAGGCATGGAAAAAGTTAGTTCTTCGCGGTATTGCATTTTAGTTGAAAAGCCACTTCCTCTCTTCCACAGCAAAGCAAGAAAGCGTAGGCTTCAGTTTTATCAGTCATTGCATCTGTGCCTTCTTAACAAGTGTAAAGTCTGTGAGCCAAAAATATATCTTTCCCTCTTTGATATTCATGTAAATTTGAAACATGTATAGCTTCATTGGAGTTTACAATGCTAAAAATGATGAATGTTGGAATTTTGTTGGGTTTTTTTTCAAGAACAAATTGTTTCACAGAATAATATGCTTTCTCTTGAGAAGGCTCAGAAGTGACTTCTCAAGCTACACCAACAAACCATGTGGATTTTCAGTGAGCTGCTGCTCATGAATTCAGGGTGGGTTTCAAATGGGTAACCTGCTGTGGGATAACAGCATGGCTCTCTAGTGATAGGGGTCACTGGGGAAAAGGAAGCACTCACTGTTGCTCACCACCCTTCTGGCTAGTCCCTTCCAGTCACACCACAATCTGCTTTAACGATTATAAGAACAAACCTTTTCCTCTTCTGGCATTTGTTATTTCTTCCACTTCTTGTTATTACAGCAGAAACCCACAGGTATCTATTTTAGGGTTACACCCTGAATTTTCACTAGGAGATTAAAAAAGGTTGGCAGGGGAGACATATCTTTCTGTCCTTTAGTTCATGCCTAGACATTCAGGTATCTTAAAGAGGGACATTACTTTTTTAGTGTCTTTCCTCAGCTGAGCCAAGTGTAATTCTCAGTGTATTTCTGTGCCTATCCATAACTTCTTTATCTGCCTCTCTGCTTAGCTAGCTGTCTGGTTTGGTATTTCCAGTTTGTACTTAACCAGGGTGGACATTCCCCATTTGTCTTTCCCCATAGTCATATGCATCAGTCAGAGTCTTTTTTATTCTTTCTGCAGCAGATAGTGAAGAAATATAGATGGAGCCATGCTCACCAATAGAAGAAATCAACACCACACAAGAGGCTCTGGCTATATCAACCTTAAGATGTGGTAATAATTTGAAATAGAATGTAGGTCCATAAAGTATTAAAAAAACCCCAAGTAATAACATTGTGTACTTATGTAAGAAAAGTGTTGACCTCCTAAGTAGGAACAACAGTATGGTTTATAACAATATATCCCTGTGAG